>NW_026606595.1:25000-332500 GCF_029890125.1 Rhinichthys klamathensis goyatoka
CACTTTTTTCAGACAAAACTATGAAAAAGATGCACAAAAGTATATAACAAACTCATGTATCTATCTATCCATACTACCATCCATCCATCAATCCTACCATCCATCCATCCATCCATCCATCCATCCATACATACATCCATACATACATACATCCATACAGGCCTAAAAACATTCCCTTTTTTCAGACAAAAATATGAAAAAAATGCACAAAAGTATATAACAAACTCATGTATCTATCTATCCATACTACCATCCATCCATCAATCCTACCATCCATCCATCCACACATCCATACACACATCCATCCATCCATCCATACAGGCCTAAAAACATTCACTTTCTTCAGACAAAACTATGAAAAAGATGCACAAAAGTATATAACAAACTCATGTATCTATCTATCCATACTACCATCCATCCATCAATCCTACCATCCATCCATCCATACATCCATACACACATCCATCCATCCATACAGGCCTAAAAACATTCACTTTCTTCAGACAAAAAATTAAAAAATATGTTCAAAGTCGAAGAAACTCATCTATCCATCTATCTCTCTATCTCTCTATCTATCTATCTATCTGTCTATATGATAAATAAAAGAATAAATCTTTTATTATATTATACATACTCACCTTTTGACCGTCTGGCATAAAGCTTGACCTTTTTGACCTTCCCAACCACTCACCCCCGTACCTTCCCAACTACTCACCCGAACCTTCCCAACTACTCACCCGTACCTTCCCAACTACTCTACCGACCAGACCACACTAAAACCTACCCAGAATAGTAAATAACACTCAAAGCAAGAGCCCTTTATTAAAAAAAGCCCACATTTAAACAGCCCGCTCTAAAAAAATTGTGCAGTACCATCTCTACACACCTGGTGGCGCTAGAGACACACACCAAACCAACACCAGTCGACTGGCCATCACTCAATTAGTATACATACCAAGTTTCGTACAGATACAACCAAGCGTTGGAGATATATGGCCAGTTAAGCTTCAGCCAATCAGATGCCATATTTTAATGAGGGTGGTTACTAATGAGGATGAAACTCGTTTTTACCTCCCTACCTAACCCATCAATCCTACCATCCATCCATCCATACATCCATACACACATCCATCCATCCATACAGGCCTAAAAACATTCACTTTCTTCAGACAAAAAATTAAAAAATATGTTCAAAGTCGAAGAAACTCATCTATCCATCTATCTCTCTATCTATCTCTCTATCTCTCTATCTATCTATCTATCTATCTGTCTATATGATAAATAAAAGAATAAATCTTTTATTATATTATACATACTCACCTTTTGACCGTCTGGCATAAAGCTTGACCTTTTTGACCTTGCTATTACCTTTCATTTCAGGACCTAAAAGCACCAGCCGTATCCATCCAACAACTCATCCGTATCTATCCAACAACTCTA
This sequence comes from Rhinichthys klamathensis goyatoka, assembly GCF_029890125.1. Taxonomy (NCBI): domain Eukaryota; kingdom Metazoa; phylum Chordata; class Actinopteri; order Cypriniformes; family Leuciscidae; genus Rhinichthys; species Rhinichthys klamathensis. The sequence goes on from NW_026606595.1 coordinate 26,441, forward strand.
CCGACCAGACCACACTAAAACCTACCCAGAATAGTAAATAACACTCAAAGCAAGAGCCCTTTATTAAAAAAAGCCCACATTTAAACAGCCCGCTCTAAAAAAATTGTGCAGTACCATCTCTACACACCTGGTGGCGCTAGAGACACACACCAAACCAACACCAGTCGACTGGCCATCACTCAATTAGTATACATACCAAGTTTCGTACAGATACAACCAAGCGTTGGAGATATATGGCCAGTTAAGCTTCAGCCAATCAGATGCCATATTTTAATGAGGGTGGTTACTAATGAGGATGAAACTCGTTTTTACCTCCCTACCTATATGCCAAATTAACCCTGACTAACCCTGGCCCCAAAATAACCTTAACCCCAAAATAATGTAGGCCTATAAACATTTCCCTTTTTTCAGACAAAAATATGAAAAAAATGCACAAAAGTATATAACAAACTCATGTATCTATCTATCCATACATCCATCCATCCATCCATCCATCCTACCATCCATCCATACATCCATCCATCCATCCATCCATCCATCCATACAGGCCTAAAAACATTCACTTTCTTCAGACAAAAAATTAAAAAATATGTTCAAAGTCGAAGAAACTCATCTATCCATCTATCTCTCTATCTCTCTATCTATCTATCTATCTGTCTATATGATAAATAAAATAATAAATCTTTTATTATATTATACATACTCACCTTTTGACCGTCTGGCATAAAGCTTGACCTTTTTGACCTTGCTATTACCTTTCATTTCAGGACCTAAAAGCACCAGCCGTATCCATCCAACAACTCATCCGTATCTATCCAACAACTCTACCGACCAGACCACACTAAAACCTACCCAGAATAGTAAATAACACTCAAAGCAAGAGCCCTTTATTAAAAAAAGCCCACATTTAAACAGCCCGCTCTAAAAAAATTGTGCAGTACCATCTCTACACACCTGGTGGCGCTAGAGACACACACCAAACCAACACCAGTCGACTGGCCATCACTCAATTAGTATACATACCAAGTTTCGTACAGATACAACCAAGCGTTGGAGATATATGGCCAGTTAAGCTTCAGCCAATCAGATGCCATATTTTAATGAGGGTGGTTACTAATGAGGATGAAACTCGTTTTTACCTCCCTACCTATATGCCAAATTAACCCTGACTAACCCTAACCCAAAACTAACCCTAGCCCCAAAATAACCTTAACCCCAAAATAATGTAGGCCTATAAACATTTCCCTTTTTTCAGACAAAAATATGAAAAACATGCACAAAAGTATATAACAAACTCATGTATCTATCTATCCATACTACCATCCATCCATCAATCCTACCATCCATCCATCCACACATCCATACACACATCCATCCATCCATCCATCCATACAGGCCTAAAAACATTCACTTTCTTCAGACAAAACTATGAAAAAGATGCACAAAAGTATATAACAAACTCATGTATCTATCTATCCATACTACCATCCATCCATCAATCCTACCATCCATCCATCCATACATCCATACACACATCCATCCATCCATACAGGCCTAAAAACATTCACTTTCTTCAGACAAAAAATTAAAAAATATGTTCAAAGTCGAAGAAACTCATCTATCCATCTATCTCTCTATCTCTCTATCTATCTATCTATCTGTCTATATGATAAATAAAAGAATAAATCTTTTATTATATTATACATACTCACCTTTTGACCGTCTGGCATAAAGCTTGACCTTTTTGACCTTCCCAACCACTCACCCCCGTACCTTCCCAACTACTCACCCGTACCTTCCCAACTACTCACCCGTACCTTCCCAACTACTCTACCGACCAGACCACACTAAAACCTACCCAGAATAGTAAATAACACTCAAAGCAAGAGCCCTTTATTAAAAAAAGCCCACATTTAAACAGCCCGCTCTAAAAAAATTGTGCAGTACCATCTCTACACACCTGGTGGCGCTAGAGACACACACCAAACCAACACCAGTCGACTGGCCATCACTCAATTAGTATACATACCAAGTTTCGTACAGATACAACCAAGCGTTGGAGATATATGGCCAGTTAAGCTTCAGCCAATCAGATGCCATATTTTAATGAGGGTGGTTACTAATGAGGATGAAACTCGTTTTTACCTCCCTACCTAACCCTAACCCTAACCCTAACCCTAACCCTAACCAGACCACACTAAAACCTACCCAGAATAGTAAATAACACTCAAAGCAAGAGCCCTTTATTAAAAAAAGCCCACATTTAAACAGCCCGCTCTAAAAAAATTGTGCAGTACCATCTCTACACACCTGGTGGCGCTAGAGACACACACCAAACCAACACCAGTCGACTGGCCATCACTCAATTAGTATACATACCAAGTTTCGTACAGATACAACCAAGCGTTGGAGATATATGGCCAGTTAAGCTTCAGCCAATCAGATGCCATATTTTAATGAGGGTGGTTACTAATGAGGATGAAACTCGTTTTTACCTCCCTACCTATATGCCAAATTAACCCTGACTAACCCTGGCCCCAAAATAACCTTAACCCCAAAATAATGTAGGCCTATAAACATTTCCCTTTTTTCAGACAAAAATATGAAAAAAATGCACAAAAGTATATAACAAACTCATGTATCTATCTATCCATACATCCATCCATCCTACCATCCATCCATCCATCCATACATCCATCCATCCATCCATACATACAGGCCTAAAAACATTCACTTTCTTCAGACAAAAAATAAAAAAATATGTTCAAAGTCGAAGAAACTCATCTATCCATCTATCTCTCTATCTCTCTATCTATCTATCTATCTATCTATCTATCTATCTATCTGTCTATATGATAAATAAAAGAATAAATCTTTTATTATATTATACATACTCACCTTTTGACCGTCTGGCATAAAGCTTGACCTTTTTGACCTTGCTATTACCTTTCATTTCAGGACCTAAAAGCACCAGCCGTATCCATCCAACAACTCATCCGTATCTATCCAACAACTCTACCGACCAGACCACACTAAAACCTACCCAGAATAGTAAATAACACTCAAAGCAAGAGCCCTTTATTAAAAAAAGCCCACATTTAAACAGCCCGCTCTAAAAAAATTGTGCAGTACCATCTCTACACACCTGGTGGCGCTAGAGACACACACCAAACCAACACCAGTCGACTGGCCATCACTCAATTAGTATACATACCAAGTTTCGTACAGATACAACCAAGCGTTGGAGATATATGGCCAGTTAAGCTTCAGCCAATCAGATGCCATATTTTAATGAGGGTGGTTACTAATGAGGATGAAACTCGTTTTTACCTCCCTACCTATATGCCAAATTAACCCTGACTAACCCTAACCCAAAACTAACCCTAGCCCCAAAATAACCTTAACCCCAAAATAATGTAGGCCTATAAACATTTCCCTTTTTTCAGACAAAAATATGAAAAACATGCACAAAAGTATATAACAAACTCATGTATCTATCTATCCATACTACCATCCATCCATCAATCCTACCATCCATCCATCCACACATCCATACACACATCCATCCATCCATCCATCCATACAGGCCTAAAAACATTCACTTTCTTCAGACAAAACTATGAAAAAGATGCACAAAAGTATATAACAAACTCATGTATCTATCTATCCATACTACCATCCATCCATCAATCCTACCATCCATCCATCCATACATCCATACACACATCCATCCATCCATACAGGCCTAAAAACATTCACTTTCTTCAGACAAAAAATTAAAAAATATGTTCAAAGTCGAAGAAACTCATCTATCCATCTATCTCTCTATCTCTCTATCTATCTATCTATCTGTCTATATGATAAATAAAAGAATAAATCTTTTATTATATTATACATACTCACCTTTTGACCGTCTGGCATAAAGCTTGACCTTTTTGACCTTCCCAACCACTCACCCCCGTACCTTCCCAACTACTCACCCGTACCTTCCCAACTACTCACCCGTACCTTCCCAACTACTCTACCGACCAGACCACACTAAAACCTACCCAGAATAGTAAATAACACTCAAAGCAAGAGCCCTTTATTAAAAAAAGCCCACATTTAAACAGCCCGCTCTAAAAAAATTGTGCAGTACCATCTCTACACACCTGGTGGCGCTAGAGACACACACCAAACCAACACCAGTCGACTGGCCATCACTCAATTAGTATACATACCAAGTTTCGTACAGATACAACCAAGCGTTGGAGATATATGGCCAGTTAAGCTTCAGCCAATCAGATGCCATATTTTAATGAGGGTGGTTACTAATGAGGATGAAACTCGTTTTTACCTCCCTACCTATATGCCAAATTAACCCTGACTAACCCTAACCCAAAACTAACCCTAGCCCCAAAATAACCTTAACCCCAAAATAATGTAGGCCTATAAACATTTCCCTTTTTTCAGACAAAAATATGAAAAACATGCACAAAAGTATATAACAAACTCATGTATCTATCTATCCATACTACCATCCATCCATCAATCCTACCATCCATCCATCCACACATCCATACACACATCCATCCATCCATCCATCCATACAGGCCTAAAAACATTCACTTTCTTCAGACAAAACTATGAAAAAGATGCACAAAAGTATATAACAAACTCATGTATCTATCTATCCATACTACCATCCATCCATCAATCCTACCATCCATCCATCCATACATCCATACACACATCCATCCATCCATACAGGCCTAAAAACATTCACTTTCTTCAGACAAAAAATTAAAAAATATGTTCAAAGTCGAAGAAACTCATCTATCCATCTATCTCTCTATCTCTCTATCTATCTATCTATCTATCTATCTATCTGTCTATATGATAAATAAAAGAATAAATCTTTTATTATATTATACATACTCACCTTTTGACCGTCTGGCATAAAGCTTGACCTTTTTGACCTTGCTATTACCTTTCATTTCAGGACCTAAAAGCACCAGCCGTATCCATCCAACAACTCATCCGTATCTATCCAACAACTCTACCGACCAGACCACACTAAAACCTACCCAGAATAGTAAATAACACTCAAAGCAAGAGCCCTTTATTAAAAAAAGCCCACATTTAAACAGCCCGCTCTAAAAAAATTGTGCAGTACCATCTCTACACACCTGGTGGCGCTAGAGACACACACCAAACCAACACCAGTCGACTGGCCATCACTCAATTAGTATACATACCAAGTTTCGTACAGATACAACCAAGCGTTGGAGATATATGGCCAGTTAAGCTTCAGCCAATCAGATGCCATATTTTAATGAGGGTGGTTACTAATGAGGATGAAACTCGTTTTTACCTCCCTACCTATATGCCAAATTAACCCTGACTAACCCTAACCCAAAACTAACCCTAGCCCCAAAATAACCTTAACCCCAAAATAATGTAGGCCTATAAACATTTCCCTTTTTTCAGACAAAAATATGAAAAACATGCACAAAAGTATATAACAAACTCATGTATCTATCTATCCATACTACCATCCATCCATCAATCCTACCATCCATCCATCCACACATCCATACACACATCCATCCATCCATCCATCCATACAGGCCTAAAAACATTCACTTTCTTCAGACAAAACTATGAAAAAGATGCACAAAAGTATATAACAAACTCATGTATCTATCTATCCATACTACCATCCATCCATCAATCCTACCATCCATCCATCCATACATCCATACACACATCCATCCATCCATACAGGCCTAAAAACATTCACTTTCTTCAGACAAAAAATTAAAAAATATGTTCAAAGTCGAAGAAACTCATCTATCCATCTATCTCTCTATCTCTCTATCTATCTATCTATCTATCTATCTGTCTATATGATAAATAAAAGAATAAATCTTTTATTATATTATACATACTCACCTTTTGACCGTCTGGCATAAAGCTTGACCTTTTTGACCTTGCTATTACCTTTCATTTCAGGACCTAAAAGCACCAGCCGTATCCATCCAACAACTCATCCGTATCTATCCAACAACTCTACCGACCAGACCACACTAAAACCTACCCAGAATAGTAAATAACACTCAAAGCAAGAGCCCTTTATTAAAAAAAGCCCACATTTAAACAGCCCGCTCTAAAAAAATTGTGCAGTACCATCTCTACACACCTGGTGGCGCTAGAGACACACACCAAACCAACACCAGTCGACTGGCCATCACTCAATTAGTATACATACCAAGTTTCGTACAGATACAACCAAGCGTTGGAGATATATGGCCAGTTAAGCTTCAGCCAATCAGATGCCATATTTTAATGAGGGTGGTTACTAATGAGGATGAAACTCGTTTTTACCTCCCTACCTATATGCCAAATTAACCCTGACTAACCCTAACCCAAAACTAACCCTAGCCCCAAAATAACCTTAACCCCAAAATAATGTAGGCCTATAAACATTTCCCTTTTTTCAGACAAAAATATGAAAAACATGCACAAAAGTATATAACAAACTCATGTATCTATCTATCCATACTACCATCCATCCATCAATCCTACCATCCATCCATCCACACATCCATACACACATCCATCCATCCATCCATCCATACAGGCCTAAAAACATTCACTTTCTTCAGACAAAACTATGAAAAAGATGCACAAAAGTATATAACAAACTCATGTATCTATCTATCCATACTACCATCCATCCATCAATCCTACCATCCATCCATCCATACATCCATACACACATCCATCCATCCATACAGGCCTAAAAACATTCACTTTCTTCAGACAAAAAATTAAAAAATATGTTCAAAGTCGAAGAAACTCATCTATCCATCTATCTCTCTATCTCTCTATCTATCTATCTATCTATCTATCTGTCTATATGATAAATAAAAGAATAAATCTTTTATTATATTATACATACTCACCTTTTGACCGTCTGGCATAAAGCTTGACCTTTTTGACCTTGCTATTACCTTTCATTTCAGGACCTAAAAGCACCAGCCGTATCCATCCAACAACTCATCCGTATCTATCCAACAACTCTACCGACCAGACCACACTAAAACCTACCCAGAATAGTAAATAACACTCAAAGCAAGAGCCCTTTATTAAAAAAAGCCCACATTTAAACAGCCCGCTCTAAAAAAATTGTGCAGTACCATCTCTACACACCTGGTGGCGCTAGAGACACACACCAAACCAACACCAGTCGACTGGCCATCACTCAATTAGTATACATACCAAGTTTCGTACAGATACAACCAAGCGTTGGAGATATATGGCCAGTTAAGCTTCAGCCAATCAGATGCCATATTTTAATGAGGGTGGTTACTAATGAGGATGAAACTCGTTTTTACCTCCCTACCTATATGCCAAATTAACCCTGACTAACCCTAACCCAAAACTAACCCTAGCCCCAAAATAACCTTAACCCCAAAATAATGTAGGCCTATAAACATTTCCCTTTTTTCAGACAAAAATATGAAAAACATGCACAAAAGTATATAACAAACTCATGTATCTATCTATCCATACTACCATCCATCCATCAATCCTACCATCCATCCATCCACACATCCATACACACATCCATCCATCCATCCATCCATACAGGCCTAAAAACATTCACTTTCTTCAGACAAAACTATGAAAAAGATGCACAAAAGTATATAACAAACTCATGTATCTATCTATCCATACTACCATCCATCCATCAATCCTACCATCCATCCATCCATACATCCATACACACATCCATCCATCCATACAGGCCTAAAAACATTCACTTTCTTCAGACAAAAAATTAAAAAATATGTTCAAAGTCGAAGAAACTCATCTATCCATCTATCTCTCTATCTCTCTATCTATCTATCTATCTGTCTATATGATAAATAAAAGAATAAATCTTTTATTATATTATACATACTCACCTTTTGACCGTCTGGCATAAAGCTTGACCTTTTTGACCTTCCCAACCACTCACCCCCGTACCTTCCCAACTACTCACCCGTACCTTCCCAACTACTCACCCGTACCTTCCCAACTACTCTACCGACCAGACCACACTAAAACCTACCCAGAATAGTAAATAACACTCAAAGCAAGAGCCCTTTATTAAAAAAAGCCCACATTTAAACAGCCCGCTCTAAAAAAATTGTGCAGTACCATCTCTACACACCTGGTGGCGCTAGAGACACACACCAAACCAACACCAGTCGACTGGCCATCACTCAATTAGTATACATACCAAGTTTCGTACAGATACAACCAAGCGTTGGAGATATATGGCCAGTTAAGCTTCAGCCAATCAGATGCCATATTTTAATGAGGGTGGTTACTAATGAGGATGAAACTCGTTTTTACCTCCCTACCTATATGCCAAATTAACCCTGACTAACCCTAACCCAAAACTAACCCTAGCCCCAAAATAACCTTAACCCCAAAATAATGTAGGCCTATAAACATTTCCCTTTTTTCAGACAAAAATATGAAAAACATGCACAAAAGTATATAACAAACTCATGTATCTATCTATCCATACTACCATCCATCCATCAATCCTACCATCCATCCATCCACACATCCATACACACATCCATCCATCCATCCATCCATACAGGCCTAAAAACATTCACTTTCTTCAGACAAAACTATGAAAAAGATGCACAAAAGTATATAACAAACTCATGTATCTATCTATCCATACTACCATCCATCCATCAATCCTACCATCCATCCATCCATACATCCATACACACATCCATCCATCCATACAGGCCTAAAAACATTCACTTTCTTCAGACAAAAAATTAAAAAATATGTTCAAAGTCGAAGAAACTCATCTATCCATCTATCTCTCTATCTCTCTATCTATCTATCTATCTATCTATCTGTCTATATGATAAATAAAAGAATAAATCTTTTATTATATTATACATACTCACCTTTTGACCGTCTGGCATAAAGCTTGACCTTTTTGACCTTGCTATTACCTTTCATTTCAGGACCTAAAAGCACCAGCCGTATCCATCCAACAACTCATCCGTATCTATCCAACAACTCTACCGACCAGACCACACTAAAACCTACCCAGAATAGTAAATAACACTCAAAGCAAGAGCCCTTTATTAAAAAAAGCCCACATTTAAACAGCCCGCTCTAAAAAAATTGTGCAGTACCATCTCTACACACCTGGTGGCGCTAGAGACACACACCAAACCAACACCAGTCGACTGGCCATCACTCAATTAGTATACATACCAAGTTTCGTACAGATACAACCAAGCGTTGGAGATATATGGCCAGTTAAGCTTCAGCCAATCAGATGCCATATTTTAATGAGGGTGGTTACTAATGAGGATGAAACTCGTTTTTACCTCCCTACCTATATGCCAAATTAACCCTGACTAACCCTAACCCAAAACTAACCCTAGCCCCAAAATAACCTTAACCCCAAAATAATGTAGGCCTATAAACATTTCCCTTTTTTCAGACAAAAATATGAAAAACATGCACAAAAGTATATAACAAACTCATGTATCTATCTATCCATACTACCATCCATCCATCAATCCTACCATCCATCCATCCACACATCCATACACACATCCATCCATCCATCCATCCATACAGGCCTAAAAACATTCACTTTCTTCAGACAAAACTATGAAAAAGATGCACAAAAGTATATAACAAACTCATGTATCTATCTATCCATACTACCATCCATCCATCAATCCTACCATCCATCCATCCATACATCCATACACACATCCATCCATCCATACAGGCCTAAAAACATTCACTTTCTTCAGACAAAAAATTAAAAAATATGTTCAAAGTCGAAGAAACTCATCTATCCATCTATCTCTCTATCTCTCTATCTATCTATCTATCTGTCTATATGATAAATAAAAGAATAAATCTTTTATTATATTATACATACTCACCTTTTGACCGTCTGGCATAAAGCTTGACCTTTTTGACCTTCCCAACCACTCACCCCCGTACCTTCCCAACTACTCACCCGTACCTTCCCAACTACTCACCCGTACCTTCCCAACTACTCTACCGACCAGACCACACTAAAACCTACCCAGAATAGTAAATAACACTCAAAGCAAGAGCCCTTTATTAAAAAAAGCCCACATTTAAACAGCCCGCTCTAAAAAAATTGTGCAGTACCATCTCTACACACCTGGTGGCGCTAGAGACACACACCAAACCAACACCAGTCGACTGGCCATCACTCAATTAGTATACATACCAAGTTTCGTACAGATACAACCAAGCGTTGGAGATATATGGCCAGTTAAGCTTCAGCCAATCAGATGCCATATTTTAATGAGGGTGGTTACTAATGAGGATGAAACTCGTTTTTACCTCCCTACCTATATGCCAAATTAACCCTGACTAACCCTGGCCCCAAAATAACCTTAACCCCAAAATAATGTAGGCCTATAAACATTTCCCTTTTTTCAGACAAAAATATGAAAAAAATGCACAAAAGTATATAACAAACTCATGTATCTATCTATCCATACATCCATCCATCCATCCATCCTACCATCCATCCATCCATCCATACATCCATCCATCCATCCATCCATCCATCCATACAGGCCTAAAAACATTCACTTTCTTCAGACAAAAAATTAAAAAATATGTTCAAAGTCGAAGAAACTCATCTATCCATCTATCTCTCTATCTCTCTATCTATCTATCTATCTGTCTATATGATAAATAAAAGAATAAATCTTTTATTATATTATACATACTCACCTTTTGACCGTCTGGCATAAAGCTTGACCTTTTTGACCTTGCTATTACCTTTCATTTCAGGACCTAAAAGCACCAGCCGTATCCATCCAACAACTCATCCGTATCTATCCAACAACTCTACCGACCAGACCACACTAAAACCTACCCAGAATAGTAAATAACACTCAAAGCAAGAGCCCTTTATTAAAAAAAGCCCACATTTAAACAGCCCGCTCTAAAAAAATTGTGCAGTACCATCTCTACACACCTGGTGGCGCTAGAGACACACACCAAACCAACACCAGTCGACTGGCCATCACTCAATTAGTATACATACCAAGTTTCGTACAGATACAACCAAGCGTTGGAGATATATGGCCAGTTAAGCTTCAGCCAATCAGATGCCATATTTTAATGAGGGTGGTTACTAATGAGGATGAAACTCGTTTTTACCTCCCTACCTATATGCCAAATTAACCCTGACTAACCCTGGCCCCAAAATAACCTTAACCCCAAAATAATGTAGGCCTATAAACATTTCCCTTTTTTCAGACAAAAATATGAAAAAAATGCACAAAAGTATATAACAAACTCATGTATCTATCTATCCATACATCCATCCATCCATCCATCCTACCATCCATCCATCCATCCATACATCCATCCATCCATCCATCCATCCATCCATACAGGCCTAAAAACATTCACTTTCTTCAGACAAAAAATTAAAAAATATGTTCAAAGTCGAAGAAACTCATCTATCCATCTATCTCTCTATCTCTCTATCTATCTATCTATCTGTCTATATGATAAATAAAAGAATAAATCTTTTATTATATTATACATACTCACCTTTTGACCGTCTGGCATAAAGCTTGACCTTTTTGACCTTGCTATTACCTTTCATTTCAGGACCTAAAAGCACCAGCCGTATCCATCCAACAACTCATCCGTATCTATCCAACAACTCTACCGACCAGACCACACTAAAACCTACCCAGAATAGTAAATAACACTCAAAGCAAGAGCCCTTTATTAAAAAAAGCCCACATTTAAACAGCCCGCTCTAAAAAAATTGTGCAGTACCATCTCTACACACCTGGTGGCGCTAGAGACACACACCAAACCAACACCAGTCGACTGGCCATCACTCAATTAGTATACATACCAAGTTTCGTACAGATACAACCAAGCGTTGGAGATATATGGCCAGTTAAGCTTCAGCCAATCAGATGCCATATTTTAATGAGGGTGGTTACTAATGAGGATGAAACTCGTTTTTACCTCCCTACCTATATGCCAAATTAACCCTGACTAACCCTAACCCAAAACTAACCCTAGCCCCAAAATAACCTTAACCCCAAAATAATGTAGGCCTATAAACATTTCCCTTTTTTCAGACAAAAATATGAAAAACATGCACAAAAGTATATAACAAACTCATGTATCTATCTATCCATACTACCATCCATCCATCAATCCTACCATCCATCCATCCACACATCCATACACACATCCATCCATCCATCCATCCATACAGGCCTAAAAACATTCACTTTCTTCAGACAAAACTATGAAAAAGATGCACAAAAGTATATAACAAACTCATGTATCTATCTATCCATACTACCATCCATCCATCAATCCTACCATCCATCCATCCATACATCCATACACACATCCATCCATCCATACAGGCCTAAAAACATTCACTTTCTTCAGACAAAAAATTAAAAAATATGTTCAAAGTCGAAGAAACTCATCTATCCATCTATCTCTCTATCTCTCTATCTATCTATCTATCTGTCTATATGATAAATAAAAGAATAAATCTTTTATTATATTATACATACTCACCTTTTGACCGTCTGGCATAAAGCTTGACCTTTTTGACCTTCCCAACCACTCACCCCCGTACCTTCCCAACTACTCACCCGTACCTTCCCAACTACTCACCCGTACCTTCCCAACTACTCTACCGACCAGACCACACTAAAACCTACCCAGAATAGTAAATAACACTCAAAGCAAGAGCCCTTTATTAAAAAAAGCCCACATTTAAACAGCCCGCTCTAAAAAAATTGTGCAGTACCATGTCTACACACCTGGTGGCGCTAGAGACACACACCAAACCAACACCAGTCGACTGGCCATCACTCAATTAGTATACATACCAAGTTTCGTACAGATACAACCAAGCGTTGGAGATATATGGCCAGTTAAGCTTCAGCCAATCAGATGCCATATTTTAATGAGGGTGGTTACTAATGAGGATGAAACTCGTTTTTACCTCCCTACCTATATGCCAAATTAACCCTGACTAACCCTGGCCCCAAAATAACCTTAACCCCAAAATAATGTAGGCCTATAAACATTTCCCTTTTTTCAGACAAAAATATGAAAAACATGCACAAAAGTATATAACAAACTCATGTATCTATCTATCCATACTACCATCCATCCATCAATCCTACCATCCATCCATCCATACATCCATACACACATCCATCCATCCATACAGGCCTAAAAACATTCACTTTCTTCAGACAAAAAATTAAAAAATATGTTCAAAGTCGAAGAAACTCATCTATCCATCTATCTCTCTATCTCTCTATCTATCTATCTATCTGTCTATATGATAAATAAAAGAATAAATCTTTTATTATATTATACATACTCACCTTTTGACCGTCTGGCATAAAGCTTGACCTTTTTGACCTTCCCAACCACTCACCCCCGTACCTTCCCAACTACTCACCCGTACCTTCCCAACTACTCACCCGTACCTTCCCAACTACTCTACCGACCAGACCACACTAAAACCTACCCAGAATAGTAAATAACACTCAAAGCAAGAGCCCTTTATTAAAAAAAGCCCACATTTAAACAGCCCGCTCTAAAAAAATTGTGCAGTACCATCTCTACACACCTGGTGGCGCTAGAGACACACACCAAACCAACACCAGTCGACTGGCCATCACTCAATTAGTATACATACCAAGTTTCGTACAGATACAACCAAGCGTTGGAGATATATGGCCAGTTAAGCTTCAGCCAATCAGATGCCATATTTTAATGAGGGTGGTTACTAATGAGGATGAAACTCGTTTTTACCTCCCTACCTATATGCCAAATTAACCCTGACTAACCCTGGCCCCAAAATAACCTTAACCCCAAAATAATGTAGGCCTATAAACATTTCCCTTTTTTCAGACAAAAATATGAAAAAAATGCACAAAAGTATATAACAAACTCATGTATCTATCTATCCATACATCCATCCATCCATCCATCCTACCATCCATCCATCCATCCATCCATCCATCCATCCATCCATCCATCCATCCATACAGGCCTAAAAACATTCACTTTCTTCAGACAAAAAATTAAAAAATATGTTCAAAGTCGAAGAAACTCATCTATCCATCTATCTCTCTATCTCTCTATCTATCTATCTATCTGTCTATATGATAAATAAAAGAATAAATCTTTTATTATATTATACATACTCACCTTTTGACCGTCTGGCATAAAGCTTGACCTTTTTGACCTTGCTATTACCTTTCATTTCAGGACCTAAAAGCACCAGCCGTATCCATCCAACAACTCATCCGTATCTATCCAACAACTCTACCGACCAGACCACACTAAAACCTACCCAGAATAGTAAATAACACTCAAAGCAAGAGCCCTTTATTAAAAAAAGCCCACATTTAAACAGCCCGCTCTAAAAAAATTGTGCAGTACCATCTCTACACACCTGGTGGCGCTAGAGACACACACCAAACCAACACCAGTCGACTGGCCATCACTCAATTAGTATACATACCAAGTTTCGTACAGATACAACCAAGCGTTGGAGATATATGGCCAGTTAACCTTCAGCCAATCAGATGCCATATTTTAATGAGGGTGGTTACTAATGAGGATGAAACTCGTTTTTACCTCCCTACCTATATGCCAAATTAACCCTGACTAACCCTAACCCAAAACTAACCCTAGCCCCAAAATAACCTTAACCCCAAAATAATGTAGGCCTATAAACATTTCCCTTTTTTCAGACAAAAATATGAAAAACATGCACAAAAGTATATAACAAACTCATGTATCTATCTATCCATACTACCATCCATCCATCAATCCTACCATCCATCCATCCACACATCCATACACACATCCATCCATCCATCCATCCATACAGGCCTAAAAACATTCACTTTCTTCAGACAAAACTATGAAAAAGATGCACAAAAGTATATAACAAACTCATGTATCTATCTATCCATACTACCATCCATCCATCAATCCTACCATCCATCCATCCATACATCCATACACACATCCATCCATCCATACAGGCCTAAAAACATTCACTTTCTTCAGACAAAAAATTAAAAAATATGTTCAAAGTCGAAGAAACTCATCTATCCATCTATCTCTCTATCTCTCTATCTATCTATCTATCTGTCTATATGATAAATAAAAGAATAAATCTTTTATTATATTATACATACTCACCTTTTGACCGTCTGGCATAAAGCTTGACCTTTTTGACCTTCCCAACCACTCACCCCCGTACCTTCCCAACTACTCACCCGTACCTTCCCAACTACTCACCCGTACCTTCCCAACTACTCTACCGACCAGACCACACTAAAACCTACCCAGAATAGTAAATAACACTCAAAGCAAGAGCCCTTTATTAAAAAAAGCCCACATTTAAACAGCCCGCTCTAAAAAAATTGTGCAGTACCATCTCTACACACCTGGTGGCGCTAGAGACACACACCAAACCAACACCAGTCGACTGGCCATCACTCAATTAGTATACATACCAAGTTTCGTACAGATACAACCAAGCGTTGGAGATATATGGCCAGTTAAGCTTCAGCCAATCAGATGCCATATTTTAATGAGGGTGGTTACTAATGAGGATGAAACTCGTTTTTACCTCCCTACCTATATGCCAAATTAACCCTGACTAACCCTAACCCAAAACTAACCCTAGCCCCAAAATAACCTTAACCCCAAAATAATGTAGGCCTATAAACATTTCCCTTTTTTCAGACAAAAATATGAAAAACATGCACAAAAGTATATAACAAACTCATGTATCTATCTATCCATACTACCATCCATCCATCAATCCTACCATCCATCCATCCACACATCCATACACACATCCATCCATCCATCCATCCATACAGGCCTAAAAACATTCACTTTCTTCAGACAAAACTATGAAAAAGATGCACAAAAGTATATAACAAACTCATGTATCTATCTATCCATACTACCATCCATCCATCAATCCTACCATCCATCCATCCATACATCCATACACACATCCATCCATCCATACAGGCCTAAAAACATTCACTTTCTTCAGACAAAAAATTAAAAAATATGTTCAAAGTCGAAGAAACTCATCTATCCATCTATCTCTCTATCTCTCTATCTATCTATCTATCTGTCTATATGATAAATAAAAGAATAAATCTTTTATTATATTATACATACTCACCTTTTGACCGTCTGGCATAAAGCTTGACCTTTTTGACCTTCCCAACCACTCACCCCCGTACCTTCCCAACTACTCACCCGTACCTTCCCAACTACTCACCCGTACCTTCCCAACTACTCTACCGACCAGACCACACTAAAACCTACCCAGAATAGTAAATAACACTCAAAGCAAGAGCCCTTTATTAAAAAAAGCCCACATTTAAACAGCCCGCTCTAAAAAAATTGTGCAGTACCATCTCTACACACCTGGTGGCGCTAGAGACACACACCAAACCAACACCAGTCGACTGGCCATCACTCAATTAGTATACATACCAAGTTTCGTACAGATACAACCAAGCGTTGGAGATATATGGCCAGTTAAGCTTCAGCCAATCAGATGCCATATTTTAATGAGGGTGGTTACTAATGAGGATGAAACTCGTTTTTACCTCCCTACCTAACCCTAACCTAACCCTAACCCTGACTAACCCTAACCCAAAACTAACCCTAGCCCCAAAATAACCTTAACCCCAAAATAATGTAGGCCTATAAACATTTCCCTTTTTTCAGACAAAAATATGAAAAACATGCACAAAAGTATATAACAAACTCATGTATCTATCTATCCATACTACCATCCATCCATCAATCCTACCATCCATCCATCCACACATCCATACACACATCCATCCATCCATCCATCCATACAGGCCTAAAAACATTCACTTTCTTCAGACAAAACTATGAAAAAGATGCACAAAAGTATATAACAAACTCATGTATCTATCTATCCATACTACCATCCATCCATCAATCCTACCATCCATCCATCCACACATCCATACACACATCCATCCATCCATCCATCCATACAGGCCTAAAAACATTCACTTTCTTCAGACAAAACTATGAAAAAGATGCACAAAAGTATATAACAAACTCATGTATCTATCTATCCATACTACCATCCATCCATCAATCCTACCATCCATCCATCCATACATCCATACACACATCCATCCATCCATACAGGCCTAAAAACATTCACTTTCTTCAGACAAAAAATTAAAAAATATGTTCAAAGTCGAAGAAACTCATCTATCCATCTATCTCTCTATCTCTCTATCTATCTATCTATCTGTCTATATGATAAATAAAAGAATAAATCTTTTATTATATTATACATACTCACCTTTTGACCGTCTGGCATAAAGCTTGACCTTTTTGACCTTCCCAACCACTCACCCCCGTACCTTCCCAACTACTCACCCGTACCTTCCCAACTACTCACCCGTACCTTCCCAACTACTCTACCGACCAGACCACACTAAAACCTACCCAGAATAGTAAATAACACTCAAAGCAAGAGCCCTTTATTAAAAAAAGCCCACATTTAAACAGCCCGCTCTAAAAAAATTGTGCAGTACCATCTCTACACACCTGGTGGCGCTAGAGACACACACCAAACCAACACCAGTCGACTGGCCATCACTCAATTAGTATACATACCAAGTTTCGTACAGATACAACCAAGCGTTGGAGATATATGGCCAGTTAAGCTTCAGCCAATCAGATGCCATATTTTAATGAGGGTGGTTACTAATGAGGATGAAACTCGTTTTTACCTCCCTACCTATATGCCAAATTAACCCTGACTAACCCTGGCCCCAAAATAACCTTAACCCCAAAATAATGTAGGCCTATAAACATTTCCCTTTTTTCAGACAAAAATATGAAAAAAATGCACAAAAGTATATAACAAACTCATGTATCTATCTATCCATACATCCATCCATCCATCCATCCATCCTACCATCCATCCATCCATCCATCCATCCATCCATCCATCCATCCATCCATACAGGCCTAAAAACATTCACTTTCTTCAGACAAAAAATTAAAAAATATGTTCAAAGTCGAAGAAACTCATCTATCCATCTATCTCTCTATCTCTCTATCTATCTATCTATCTATCTATCTGTCTATATGATAAATAAAAGAATAAATCTTTTATTATATTATACATACTCACCTTTTGACCGTCTGGCATAAAGCTTGACCTTTTTGACCTTGCTATTACCTTTCATTTCAGGACCTAAAAGCACCAGCCGTATCCATCCAACAACTCATCCGTATCTATCCAACAACTCTACCGACCAGACCACACTAAAACCTACCCAGAATAGTAAATAACACTCAAAGCAAGAGCCCTTTATTAAAAAAAGCCCACATTTAAACAGCCCGCTCTAAAAAAATTGTGCAGTACCATCTCTACACACCTGGTGGCGCTAGAGACACACACCAAACCAACACCAGTCGACTGGCCATCACTCAATTAGTATACATACCAAGTTTCGTACAGATACAACCAAGCGTTGGAGATATATGGCCAGTTAACCTTCAGCCAATCAGATGCCATATTTTAATGAGGGTGGTTACTAATGAGGATGAAACTCGTTTTTACCTCCCTACCTATATGCCAAATTAACCCTGACTAACCCTGGCCCCAAAATAACCTTAACCCCAAAATAATGTAGGCCTATAAACATTTCCCTTTTTTCAGACAAAAATATGAAAAAAATGCACAAAAGTATATAACAAACTCATGTATCTATCTATCCATACATCCATCCATCCATCCATCCTACCATCCATCCATCCATCCATACATCCATCCATCCATCCATCCATACAGGCCTAAAAACATTCACTTTCTTCAGACAAAAAATTAAAAAATATGTTCAAAGTCGAAGAAACTCATCTATCCATCTATCTCTCTATCTCTCTATCTATCTATCTATCTGTCTATATGATAAATAAAAGAATAAATCTTTTATTATATTATACATACTCACCTTTTGACCGTCTGGCATAAAGCTTGACCTTTTTGACCTTGCTATTACCTTTCATTTCAGGACCTAAAAGCACCAGCCGTATCCATCCAACAACTCATCCGTATCTATCCAACAACTCTACCGACCAGACCACACTAAAACCTACCCAGAATAGTAAATAACACTCAAAGCAAGAGCCCTTTATTAAAAAAAGCCCACATTTAAACAGCCCGCTCTAAAAAAATTGTGCAGTACCATCTCTACACACCTGGTGGCGCTAGAGACACACACCAAACCAACACCAGTCGACTGGCCATCACTCAATTAGTATACATACCAAGTTTCGTACAGATACAACCAAGCGTTGGAGATATATGGCCAGTTAAGCTTCAGCCAATCAGATGCCATATTTTAATGAGGGTGGTTACTAATGAGGATGAAACTCGTTTTTACCTCCCTACCTATATGCCAAATTAACCCTGACTAACCCTGGCCCCAAAATAACCTTAACCCCAAAATAATGTAGGCCTATAAACATTTCCCTTTTTTCAGACAAAAATATGAAAAAAATGCACAAAAGTATATAACAAACTCATGTATCTATCTATCCATACATCCATCCATCCATCCATCCTACCATCCATCCATCCATCCATACATCCATCCATCCATCCATCCATCCATCCATACAGGCCTAAAAACATTCACTTTCTTCAGACAAAAAATTAAAAAATATGTTCAAAGTCGAAGAAACTCATCTATCCATCTATCTCTCTATCTCTCTATCTATCTATCTATCTGTCTATATGATAAATAAAAGAATAAATCTTTTATTATATTATACATACTCACCTTTTGACCGTCTGGCATAAAGCTTGACCTTTTTGACCTTGCTATTACCTTTCATTTCAGGACCTAAAAGCACCAGCCGTATCCATCCAACAACTCATCCGTATCTATCCAACAACTCTACCGACCAGACCACACTAAAACCTACCCAGAATAGTAAATAACACTCAAAGCAAGAGCCCTTTATTAAAAAAAGCCCACATTTAAACAGCCCGCTCTAAAAAAATTGTGCAGTACCATCTCTACACACCTGGTGGCGCTAGAGACACACACCAAACCAACACCAGTCGACTGGCCATCACTCAATTAGTATACATACCAAGTTTCGTACAGATACAACCAAGCGTTGGAGATATATGGCCAGTTAAGCTTCAGCCAATCAGATGCCATATTTTAATGAGGGTGGTTACTAATGAGGATGAAACTCGTTTTTACCTCCCTACCTATATGCCAAATTAACCCTGACTAACCCTAACCCAAAACTAACCCTAGCCCCAAAATAACCTTAACCCCAAAATAATGTAGGCCTATAAACATTTCCCTTTTTTCAGACAAAAATATGAAAAACATGCACAAAAGTATATAACAAACTCATGTATCTATCTATCCATACTACCATCCATCCATCAATCCTACCATCCATCCATCCACACATCCATACACACATCCATCCATCCATCCATCCATACAGGCCTAAAAACATTCACTTTCTTCAGACAAAACTATGAAAAAGATGCACAAAAGTATATAACAAACTCATGTATCTATCTATCCATACTACCATCCATCCATCAATCCTACCATCCATCCATCCATACATCCATACACACATCCATCCATCCATACAGGCCTAAAAACATTCACTTTCTTCAGACAAAAAATTAAAAAATATGTTCAAAGTCGAAGAAACTCATCTATCCATCTATCTCTCTATCTCTCTATCTATCTATCTATCTGTCTATATGATAAATAAAAGAATAAATCTTTTATTATATTATACATACTCACCTTTTGACCGTCTGGCATAAAGCTTGACCTTTTTGACCTTCCCAACCACTCACCCCCGTACCTTCCCAACTACTCACCCGTACCTTCCCAACTACTCACCCGTACCTTCCCAACTACTCTACCGACCAGACCACACTAAAACCTACCCAGAATAGTAAATAACACTCAAAGCAAGAGCCCTTTATTAAAAAAAGCCCACATTTAAACAGCCCGCTCTAAAAAAATTGTGCAGTACCATGTCTACACACCTGGTGGCGCTAGAGACACACACCAAACCAACACCAGTCGACTGGCCATCACTCAATTAGTATACATACCAAGTTTCGTACAGATACAACCAAGCGTTGGAGATATATGGCCAGTTAAGCTTCAGCCAATCAGATGCCATATTTTAATGAGGGTGGTTACTAATGAGGATGAAACTCGTTTTTACCTCCCTACCTATATGCCAAATTAACCCTGACTAACCCTGGCCCCAAAATAACCTTAACCCCAAAATAATGTAGGCCTATAAACATTTCCCTTTTTTCAGACAAAAATATGAAAAACATGCACAAAAGTATATAACAAACTCATGTATCTATCTATCCATACTACCATCCATCCATCAATCCTACCATCCATCCATCCATACATCCATACACACATCCATCCATCCATACAGGCCTAAAAACATTCACTTTCTTCAGACAAAAAATTAAAAAATATGTTCAAAGTCGAAGAAACTCATCTATCCATCTATCTCTCTATCTCTCTATCTATCTATCTATCTGTCTATATGATAAATAAAAGAATAAATCTTTTATTATATTATACATACTCACCTTTTGACCGTCTGGCATAAAGCTTGACCTTTTTGACCTTCCCAACCACTCACCCCCGTACCTTCCCAACTACTCACCCGTACCTTCCCAACTACTCACCCGTACCTTCCCAACTACTCTACCGACCAGACCACACTAAAACCTACCCAGAATAGTAAATAACACTCAAAGCAAGAGCCCTTTATTAAAAAAAGCCCACATTTAAACAGCCCGCTCTAAAAAAATTGTGCAGTACCATCTCTACACACCTGGTGGCGCTAGAGACACACACCAAACCAACACCAGTCGACTGGCCATCACTCAATTAGTATACATACCAAGTTTCGTACAGATACAACCAAGCGTTGGAGATATATGGCCAGTTAAGCTTCAGCCAATCAGATGCCATATTTTAATGAGGGTGGTTACTAATGAGGATGAAACTCGTTTTTACCTCCCTACCTATATGCCAAATTAACCCTGACTAACCCTGGCCCCAAAATAACCTTAACCCCAAAATAATGTAGGCCTATAAACATTTCCCTTTTTTCAGACAAAAATATGAAAAAAATGCACAAAAGTATATAACAAACTCATGTATCTATCTATCCATACATCCATCCATCCATCCATCCTACCATCCATCCATCCATCCATCCATCCATCCATCCATCCATCCATCCATCCATACAGGCCTAAAAACATTCACTTTCTTCAGACAAAAAATTAAAAAATATGTTCAAAGTCGAAGAAACTCATCTATCCATCTATCTCTCTATCTCTCTATCTATCTATCTATCTGTCTATATGATAAATAAAAGAATAAATCTTTTATTATATTATACATACTCACCTTTTGACCGTCTGGCATAAAGCTTGACCTTTTTGACCTTGCTATTACCTTTCATTTCAGGACCTAAAAGCACCAGCCGTATCCATCCAACAACTCATCCGTATCTATCCAACAACTCTACCGACCAGACCACACTAAAACCTACCCAGAATAGTAAATAACACTCAAAGCAAGAGCCCTTTATTAAAAAAAGCCCACATTTAAACAGCCCGCTCTAAAAAAATTGTGCAGTACCATCTCTACACACCTGGTGGCGCTAGAGACACACACCAAACCAACACCAGTCGACTGGCCATCACTCAATTAGTATACATACCAAGTTTCGTACAGATACAACCAAGCGTTGGAGATATATGGCCAGTTAACCTTCAGCCAATCAGATGCCATATTTTAATGAGGGTGGTTACTAATGAGGATGAAACTCGTTTTTACCTCCCTACCTATATGCCAAATTAACCCTGACTAACCCTAACCCAAAACTAACCCTAGCCCCAAAATAACCTTAACCCCAAAATAATGTAGGCCTATAAACATTTCCCTTTTTTCAGACAAAAATATGAAAAACATGCACAAAAGTATATAACAAACTCATGTATCTATCTATCCATACTACCATCCATCCATCAATCCTACCATCCATCCATCCACACATCCATACACACATCCATCCATCCATCCATCCATACAGGCCTAAAAACATTCACTTTCTTCAGACAAAACTATGAAAAAGATGCACAAAAGTATATAACAAACTCATGTATCTATCTATCCATACTACCATCCATCCATCAATCCTACCATCCATCCATCCATACATCCATACACACATCCATCCATCCATACAGGCCTAAAAACATTCACTTTCTTCAGACAAAAAATTAAAAAATATGTTCAAAGTCGAAGAAACTCATCTATCCATCTATCTCTCTATCTCTCTATCTATCTATCTATCTGTCTATATGATAAATAAAAGAATAAATCTTTTATTATATTATACATACTCACCTTTTGACCGTCTGGCATAAAGCTTGACCTTTTTGACCTTCCCAACCACTCACCCCCGTACCTTCCCAACTACTCACCCGTACCTTCCCAACTACTCACCCGTACCTTCCCAACTACTCTACCGACCAGACCACACTAAAACCTACCCAGAATAGTAAATAACACTCAAAGCAAGAGCCCTTTATTAAAAAAAGCCCACATTTAAACAGCCCGCTCTAAAAAAATTGTGCAGTACCATCTCTACACACCTGGTGGCGCTAGAGACACACACCAAACCAACACCAGTCGACTGGCCATCACTCAATTAGTATACATACCAAGTTTCGTACAGATACAACCAAGCGTTGGAGATATATGGCCAGTTAAGCTTCAGCCAATCAGATGCCATATTTTAATGAGGGTGGTTACTAATGAGGATGAAACTCGTTTTTACCTCCCTACCTATATGCCAAATTAACCCTGACTAACCCTGGCCCCAAAATAACCTTAACCCCAAAATAATGTAGGCCTATAAACATTTCCCTTTTTTCAGACAAAAATATGAAAAACATGCACAAAAGTATATAACAAACTCATGTATCTATCTATCCATACTACCATCCATCCATCAATCCTACCATCCATCCATCCATACATCCATACACACATCCATCCATCCATACAGGCCTAAAAACATTCACTTTCTTCAGACAAAAAATTAAAAAATATGTTCAAAGTCGAAGAAACTCATCTATCCATCTATCTCTCTATCTCTCTATCTATCTATCTATCTGTCTATATGATAAATAAAAGAATAAATCTTTTATTATATTATACATACTCACCTTTTGACCGTCTGGCATAAAGCTTGACCTTTTTGACCTTCCCAACCACTCACCCCCGTACCTTCCCAACTACTCACCCGTACCTTCCCAACTACTCACCCGTACCTTCCCAACTACTCTACCGACCAGACCACACTAAAACCTACCCAGAATAGTAAATAACACTCAAAGCAAGAGCCCTTTATTAAAAAAAGCCCACATTTAAACAGCCCGCTCTAAAAAAATTGTGCAGTACCATCTCTACACACCTGGTGGCGCTAGAGACACACACCAAACCAACACCAGTCGACTGGCCATCACTCAATTAGTATACATACCAAGTTTCGTACAGATACAACCAAGCGTTGGAGATATATGGCCAGTTAAGCTTCAGCCAATCAGATGCCATATTTTAATGAGGGTGGTTACTAATGAGGATGAAACTCGTTTTTACCTCCCTACCTATATGCCAAATTAACCCTGACTAACCCTGGCCCCAAAATAACCTTAACCCCAAAATAATGTAGGCCTATAAACATTTCCCTTTTTTCAGACAAAAATATGAAAAAAATGCACAAAAGTATATAACAAACTCATGTATCTATCTATCCATACATCCATCCATCCATCCATCCTACCATCCATCCATCCATCCATCCATCCATCCATCCATCCATCCATCCATCCATACAGGCCTAAAAACATTCACTTTCTTCAGACAAAAAATTAAAAAATATGTTCAAAGTCGAAGAAACTCATCTATCCATCTATCTCTCTATCTCTCTATCTATCTATCTATCTGTCTATATGATAAATAAAAGAATAAATCTTTTATTATATTATACATACTCACCTTTTGACCGTCTGGCATAAAGCTTGACCTTTTTGACCTTGCTATTACCTTTCATTTCAGGACCTAAAAGCACCAGCCGTATCCATCCAACAACTCATCCGTATCTATCCAACAACTCTACCGACCAGACCACACTAAAACCTACCCAGAATAGTAAATAACACTCAAAGCAAGAGCCCTTTATTAAAAAAAGCCCACATTTAAACAGCCCGCTCTAAAAAAATTGTGCAGTACCATCTCTACACACCTGGTGGCGCTAGAGACACACACCAAACCAACACCAGTCGACTGGCCATCACTCAATTAGTATACATACCAAGTTTCGTACAGATACAACCAAGCGTTGGAGATATATGGCCAGTTAACCTTCAGCCAATCAGATGCCATATTTTAATGAGGGTGGTTACTAATGAGGATGAAACTCGTTTTTACCTCCCTACCTATATGCCAAATTAACCCTGACTAACCCTAACCCAAAACTAACCCTAGCCCCAAAATAACCTTAACCCCAAAATAATGTAGGCCTATAAACATTTCCCTTTTTTCAGACAAAAATATGAAAAACATGCACAAAAGTATATAACAAACTCATGTATCTATCTATCCATACTACCATCCATCCATCAATCCTACCATCCATCCATCCACACATCCATACACACATCCATCCATCCATCCATCCATACAGGCCTAAAAACATTCACTTTCTTCAGACAAAACTATGAAAAAGATGCACAAAAGTATATAACAAACTCATGTATCTATCTATCCATACTACCATCCATCCATCAATCCTACCATCCATCCATCCATACATCCATACACACATCCATCCATCCATACAGGCCTAAAAACATTCACTTTCTTCAGACAAAAAATTAAAAAATATGTTCAAAGTCGAAGAAACTCATCTATCCATCTATCTCTCTATCTCTCTATCTATCTATCTATCTGTCTATATGATAAATAAAAGAATAAATCTTTTATTATATTATACATACTCACCTTTTGACCGTCTGGCATAAAGCTTGACCTTTTTGACCTTCCCAACCACTCACCCCCGTACCTTCCCAACTACTCACCCGTACCTTCCCAACTACTCACCCGTACCTTCCCAACTACTCTACCGACCAGACCACACTAAAACCTACCCAGAATAGTAAATAACACTCAAAGCAAGAGCCCTTTATTAAAAAAAGCCCACATTTAAACAGCCCGCTCTAAAAAAATTGTGCAGTACCATCTCTACACACCTGGTGGCGCTAGAGACACACACCAAACCAACACCAGTCGACTGGCCATCACTCAATTAGTATACATACCAAGTTTCGTACAGATACAACCAAGCGTTGGAGATATATGGCCAGTTAAGCTTCAGCCAATCAGATGCCATATTTTAATGAGGGTGGTTACTAATGAGGATGAAACTCGTTTTTACCTCCCTACCTATATGCCAAATTAACCCTGACTAACCCTAACCCAAAACTAACCCTAGCCCCAAAATAACCTTAACCCCAAAATAATGTAGGCCTATAAACATTTCCCTTTTTTCAGACAAAAATATGAAAAACATGCACAAAAGTATATAACAAACTCATGTATCTATCTATCCATACTACCATCCATCCATCAATCCTACCATCCATCCATCCACACATCCATACACACATCCATCCATCCATCCATCCATACAGGCCTAAAAACATTCACTTTCTTCAGACAAAACTATGAAAAAGATGCACAAAAGTATATAACAAACTCATGTATCTATCTATCCATACTACCATCCATCCATCAATCCTACCATCCATCCATCCATACATCCATACACACATCCATCCATCCATACAGGCCTAAAAACATTCACTTTCTTCAGACAAAAAATTAAAAAATATGTTCAAAGTCGAAGAAACTCATCTATCCATCTATCTCTCTATCTCTCTATCTATCTATCTATCTGTCTATATGATAAATAAAAGAATAAATCTTTTATTATATTATACATACTCACCTTTTGACCGTCTGGCATAAAGCTTGACCTTTTTGACCTTCCCAACCACTCACCCCCGTACCTTCCCAACTACTCACCCGTACCTTCCCAACTACTCACCCGTACCTTCCCAACTACTCTACCGACCAGACCACACTAAAACCTACCCAGAATAGTAAATAACACTCAAAGCAAGAGCCCTTTATTAAAAAAAGCCCACATTTAAACAGCCCGCTCTAAAAAAATTGTGCAGTACCATCTCTACACACCTGGTGGCGCTAGAGACACACACCAAACCAACACCAGTCGACTGGCCATCACTCAATTAGTATACATACCAAGTTTCGTACAGATACAACCAAGCGTTGGAGATATATGGCCAGTTAAGCTTCAGCCAATCAGATGCCATATTTTAATGAGGGTGGTTACTAATGAGGATGAAACTCGTTTTTACCTCCCTACCTATATGCCAAATTAACCCTGACTAACCCTGGCCCCAAAATAACCTTAACCCCAAAATAATGTAGGCCTATAAACATTTCCCTTTTTTCAGACAAAAATATGAAAAAAATGCACAAAAGTATATAACAAACTCATGTATCTATCTATCCATACATCCATCCATCCATCCATCCTACCATCCATCCATCCATCCATACATCCATCCATCCATCCATCCATCCATCCATACAGGCCTAAAAACATTCACTTTCTTCAGACAAAAAATTAAAAAATATGTTCAAAGTCGAAGAAACTCATCTATCCATCTATCTCTCTATCTCTCTATCTATCTATCTATCTGTCTATATGATAAATAAAAGAATAAATCTTTTATTATATTATACATACTCACCTTTTGACCGTCTGGCATAAAGCTTGACCTTTTTGACCTTGCTATTACCTTTCATTTCAGGACCTAAAAGCACCAGCCGTATCCATCCAACAACTCATCCGTATCTATCCAACAACTCTACCGACCAGACCACACTAAAACCTACCCAGAATAGTAAATAACACTCAAAGCAAGAGCCCTTTATTAAAAAAAGCCCACATTTAAACAGCCCGCTCTAAAAAAATTGTGCAGTACCATCTCTACACACCTGGTGGCGCTAGAGACACACACCAAACCAACACCAGTCGACTGGCCATCACTCAATTAGTATACATACCAAGTTTCGTACAGATACAACCAAGCGTTGGAGATATATGGCCAGTTAAGCTTCAGCCAATCAGATGCCATATTTTAATGAGGGTGGTTACTAATGAGGATGAAACTCGTTTTTACCTCCCTACCTATATGCCAAATTAACCCTGACTAACCCTGGCCCCAAAATAACCTTAACCCCAAAATAATGTAGGCCTATAAACATTTCCCTTTTTTCAGACAAAAATATGAAAAAAATGCACAAAAGTATATAACAAACTCATGTATCTATCTATCCATACATCCATCCATCCATCCATCCATCCTACCATCCATCCATCCATCCATCCATCCATCCATCCATCCATC
The DNA here is from genome assembly GCF_029890125.1 of Rhinichthys klamathensis goyatoka. Lineage (NCBI taxonomy): Eukaryota > Metazoa > Chordata > Actinopteri > Cypriniformes > Leuciscidae > Rhinichthys > Rhinichthys klamathensis. Next base: position 55,242 of record NW_026606595.1, read on the forward strand.
CATACAGGCCTAAAAACATTCACTTTCTTCAGACAAAAAATTAAAAAATATGTTCAAAGTCGAAGAAACTCATCTATCCATCTATCTCTCTATCTCTCTATCTATCTATCTATCTATCTATCTGTCTATATGATAAATAAAAGAATAAATCTTTTATTATATTATACATACTCACCTTTTGACCGTCTGGCATAAAGCTTGACCTTTTTGACCTTGCTATTACCTTTCATTTCAGGACCTAAAAGCACCAGCCGTATCCATCCAACAACTCATCCGTATCTATCCAACAACTCTACCGACCAGACCACACTAAAACCTACCCAGAATAGTAAATAACACTCAAAGCAAGAGCCCTTTATTAAAAAAAGCCCACATTTAAACAGCCCGCTCTAAAAAAATTGTGCAGTACCATCTCTACACACCTGGTGGCGCTAGAGACACACACCAAACCAACACCAGTCGACTGGCCATCACTCAATTAGTATACATACCAAGTTTCGTACAGATACAACCAAGCGTTGGAGATATATGGCCAGTTAACCTTCAGCCAATCAGATGCCATATTTTAATGAGGGTGGTTACTAATGAGGATGAAACTCGTTTTTACCTCCCTACCTATATGCCAAATTAACCCTGACTAACCCTGGCCCCAAAATAACCTTAACCCCAAAATAATGTAGGCCTATAAACATTTCCCTTTTTTCAGACAAAAATATGAAAAAAATGCACAAAAGTATATAACAAACTCATGTATCTATCTATCCATACATCCATCCATCCATCCATCCTACCATCCATCCATCCATCCATACATCCATCCATCCATCCATCCATACAGGCCTAAAAACATTCACTTTCTTCAGACAAAAAATTAAAAAATATGTTCAAAGTCGAAGAAACTCATCTATCCATCTATCTCTCTATCTCTCTATCTATCTATCTATCTGTCTATATGATAAATAAAAGAATAAATCTTTTATTATATTATACATACTCACCTTTTGACCGTCTGGCATAAAGCTTGACCTTTTTGACCTTGCTATTACCTTTCATTTCAGGACCTAAAAGCACCAGCCGTATCCATCCAACAACTCATCCGTATCTATCCAACAACTCTACCGACCAGACCACACTAAAACCTACCCAGAATAGTAAATAACACTCAAAGCAAGAGCCCTTTATTAAAAAAAGCCCACATTTAAACAGCCCGCTCTAAAAAAATTGTGCAGTACCATCTCTACACACCTGGTGGCGCTAGAGACACACACCAAACCAACACCAGTCGACTGGCCATCACTCAATTAGTATACATACCAAGTTTCGTACAGATACAACCAAGCGTTGGAGATATATGGCCAGTTAAGCTTCAGCCAATCAGATGCCATATTTTAATGAGGGTGGTTACTAATGAGGATGAAACTCGTTTTTACCTCCCTACCTATATGCCAAATTAACCCTGACTAACCCTGGCCCCAAAATAACCTTAACCCCAAAATAATGTAGGCCTATAAACATTTCCCTTTTTTCAGACAAAAATATGAAAAAAATGCACAAAAGTATATAACAAACTCATGTATCTATCTATCCATACATCCATCCATCCATCCATCCTACCATCCATCCATCCATCCATACATCCATCCATCCATCCATCCATCCATCCATACAGGCCTAAAAACATTCACTTTCTTCAGACAAAAAATTAAAAAATATGTTCAAAGTCGAAGAAACTCATCTATCCATCTATCTCTCTATCTCTCTATCTATCTATCTATCTGTCTATATGATAAATAAAAGAATAAATCTTTTATTATATTATACATACTCACCTTTTGACCGTCTGGCATAAAGCTTGACCTTTTTGACCTTGCTATTACCTTTCATTTCAGGACCTAAAAGCACCAGCCGTATCCATCCAACAACTCATCCGTATCTATCCAACAACTCTACCGACCAGACCACACTAAAACCTACCCAGAATAGTAAATAACACTCAAAGCAAGAGCCCTTTATTAAAAAAAGCCCACATTTAAACAGCCCGCTCTAAAAAAATTGTGCAGTACCATCTCTACACACCTGGTGGCGCTAGAGACACACACCAAACCAACACCAGTCGACTGGCCATCACTCAATTAGTATACATACCAAGTTTCGTACAGATACAACCAAGCGTTGGAGATATATGGCCAGTTAAGCTTCAGCCAATCAGATGCCATATTTTAATGAGGGTGGTTACTAATGAGGATGAAACTCGTTTTTACCTCCCTACCTAACCCTAACCTAACCCTAACCCTAACCCTAACCCTAACCCTAACTCTAACCCTAACCCTAACCTAACCCTAACCCTAACCCTAACTCATGGAATGCCCTTTCCATCTCTTTTCTAACACCTACCCTTCATGTTTTCTGTGATTCAGCCCTTATTGGAGTACCCCGTGGCAATTTAGCCCTTTTATAATTTTATACATCTCTCTGGACAATATTTGGGTTCATTTTGGGGTCTGTATTTGAAGCGGCCAGAAGCACGATGGACAGTGCACAGCCAGATTCAGACCTCAGGTTTGGATCTTGGATCGATTTCCCCTAATCCAGCCCGTGCCTCGGACTCTGGACTTCATTTTGGGCATTGGGATGTTCCTGGAGTGTTTTTGGGTGTATGTATAGAGTTATAAAAATTAGAGATGAATTTTAAAATTAAAAACAACAAAGTTGATAGCAGAAAAACGATTTATGAAGCATATACATGCTGATGGTGTTTAGAGAAAGTGGGAGGGGCCCCGCCCTCGGTATTACTATAAAGTACAGAGGGAATGAGACACCCTAGTCATTCGAACTCGCCTGATGAGAGCCGTAGGATGGCCGAAACGCGTCGCGAGACAGTTCCTGAATGACACAGACCGTAAAATCTGTAATGGTCACCATCATATGTGTGTGATGATGTTGCTGAACCAAAAAATAATTTTTCTCGCAGCCCAAACAGGCTAAGAGTTGGTCTTGTTAATGTTTCTGAATGATGCAGACTTTAGAAAAATAGAATGGCCACCATCACTTGTGGTGTGGTGATGTTGTTGAGCCACAGATATTTTTATCATCGCCCAAACAGGCGTTGAGTTAGTCTGTTTAATGTTTTGAGCTCATGGAATGCCCTTTCCATCTCTTTTCTAACACCTACCCTTCGTGTTTTCTGTGATTCAGCCCTTATTGGAGTACCCCGTGGCAATTTAGCCCTTTTATAATTTTATACATCTCTCTGGACAATATTTGGGTTCATTTTGGTGTCTGTATTTGAAGCGGCCAGAAGCACGATGGACAGTGCACAGCCAGATTCAGACCTCAGGTTTGGATCTTGGATCGATTTCCCCTAATCCAGCCCGTGCCTCGGACTCTGGACTTCATTTTGGGCATTGGGATGTTCCTGGAGTGTTTTTGGGTGTATGTATAGAGTTATAAAAATTAGAGATGAATTTTAAAATTAAAAACAACAAAGTTGATAGCAGAAAAACGATTTATGAAGCATATACATGCTGATGGTGTTTAGAGAAAGTGGGAGGGGCCCCGCCCTCGGTATTACTATAAAGTACAGAGGGAATGAGACACCCTAGTCATTCGAACTCGCCTGATGAGAGCCGTAGGATGGCCGAAACGCGTCGCGAGACAGTTCCTGAATGACACAGACCGTAAAATCTGTAATGGTCACCATCATATGTGTGTGATGATGTTGCTGAACCAAAAAATAATTTTTCTCGCAGCCCAAACAGGCTAAGAGTTGGTCTTGTTAATGTTTCTGAATGATGCAGACTTTAGAAAAATAGAATGGCCACCATCACTTGTGGTGTGGTGATGTTGTTGAGCCACAGATATTTTTATCATCGCCCAAACAGGCGTTGAGTTAGTCTGTTTAATGTTTTGAGCTCATGGAATGCCCTTTCCATCTCTTTTCTAACACCTACCCTTCGTGTTTTCTGTGATTCAGCCCTTATTGGAGTACCCCGTGGCAATTTAGCCCTTTTATAATTTTATACATCTCTCTGGACAATATTTGGGTTCATTTTGGTGTCTGTATTTGAAGCGGCCAGAAGCACGATGGACAGTGCACAGCCAGATTCAGACCTCAGGTTTGGATCTTGGATCGATTTCCCCTAATCCAGCCCGTGCCTCGGACTCTGGACTTCATTTTGGGCATTGGGATGTTCCTGGAGTGTTTTTGGGTGTAGGTATAGAGTTATAAAAATTAGAGATGAATTTTAAAATTAAAAACAACAAAGTTGATAGCAGAAAAACGATTTATGAAGCATATACATGCTGATGGTGTTTAGAGAAAGTGGGAGGGGCCCCGCCCTCGGTATTACTATAAAGTACAGAGGGAATGAGACACCCTAGTCATTCGAACTCGCCTGATGAGAGCCGTAGGATGGCCGAAACGCGTCGCGAGACAGTTCCTGAATGACACAGACCGTAAAATCTGTAATGGTCACCATCATATGTGTGTGATGATGTTGCTGAACCAAAAAATAATTTTTCTCGCAGCCCAAACAGGCTAAGAGTTGGTCTTGTTAATGTTTCTGAATGATGCAGACTTTAGAAAAATAGAATGGCCACCATCACTTGTGGTGTGGTGATGTTGTTGAGCCACAGATATTTTTATCATCGCCCAAACAGGCGTTGAGTTAGTCTGTTTAATGTTTTGAGCTCATGGAATGCCCTTTCCATCTCTTTTCTAACACCTACCCTTCGTGTTTTCTGTGATTCAGCCCTTATTGGAGTACCCCGTGGCAATTTAGCCCTTTTATAATTTTATACATCTCTCTGGACAATATTTGGGTTCATTTTGGTGTCTGTATTTGAAGCGGCCAGAAGCACGATGGACAGTGCACAGCCAGATTCAGACCTCAGGTTTGGATCTTGGATCGATTTCCCCTAACCTAACCCTAAGATGCACAAAAGTATATAACAAACTCATGTATCTATCTATCCATACTACCATCCATCCATCAATCCTACCATCCATCCATCCATACATCCATACACACATCCATCCATCCATACAGGCCTAAAAACATTCACTTTCTTCAGACAAAAAATTAAAAAATATGTTCAAAGTCGAAGAAACTCATCTATCCATCTATCTCTCTATCTCTCTATCTATCTATCTATCTATCTGTCTATATGATAAATAAAATAATAAATCTTTTATTATATTATACATACTCACCTTTTGACCGTCTGGCATAAAGCTTGACCTTTTTGACCTTGCTATTACCTTTCATTTCAGGACCTAAAAGCACCAGCCGTATCCATCCAACAACTCATCCGTATCTATCCAACAACTCTACCGACCAGACCACACTAAAACCTACCCAGAATAGTAAATAACACTCAAAGCAAGAGCCCTTTATTAAAAAAAGCCCACATTTAAACAGCCCGCTCTAAAAAAATTGTGCAGTACCATCTCTACACACCTGGTGGCGCTAGAGACACACACCAAACCAACACCAGTCGACTGGCCATCACTCAATTAGTATACATACCAAGTTTCGTACAGATACAACCAAGCGTTGGAGATATATGGCCAGTTAAGCTTCAGCCAATCAGATGCCATATTTTAATGAGGGTGGTTACTAATGAGGATGAAACTCGTTTTTACCTCCCTACCTAACCCTAACCCTAACCCTAACCCAGGACCTAAAAGCACCAGCCGTATCCATCCAACAACTCATCCGTATCTATCCAACAACTCTACCGACCAGACCACACTAAAACCTACCCAGAATAGTAAATAACACTCAAAGCAAGAGCCCTTTATTAAAAAAAGCCCACATTTAAACAGCCCGCTCTAAAAAAATTGTGCAGTACCATCTCTACACACCTGGTGGCGCTAGAGACACACACCAAACCAACACCAGTCGACTGGCCATCACTCAATTAGTATACATACCAAGTTTCGTACAGATACAACCAAGCGTTGGAGATATATGGCCAGTTAAGCTTCAGCCAATCAGATGCCATATTTTAATGAGGGTGGTTACTAATGAGGATGAAACTCGTTTTTACCTCCCTACCTAACCCTAACCTAACCCTTGACCTTTTTGACCTTGCTATTACCTTTCATTTCAGGACCTAAAAGCACCAGCCGTATCCATCCAACAACTCATCCGTATCTATCCAACAACTCTACCGACCAGACCACACTAAAACCTACCCAGAATAGTAAATAACACTCAAAGCAAGAGCCCTTTATTAAAAAAAGCCCACATTTAAACAGACCGCTCTAAAAAAATTGTGCAGTACCATCTCTACACACCTGGTGGCGCTAGAGACACACACCAAACCAACACCAGTCGACTGGCCATCACTCAATTAGTATACATACCAAGTTTCGTACAGATACAACCAAGCGTTGGAGATATATGGCCAGTTAAGCTTCAGCCAATCAGATGCCATATTTTAATGAGGGTGGTTACTAATGAGGATGAAACTCGTTTTTACCTCCCTACCTAACCCTAACCCTAACCCTAACCCAGGACCTAAAAGCACCAGCCGTATCCATCCAACAACTCATCCGTATCTATCCAACAACTCTACCGACCAGACCACACTAAAACCTACCCAGAATAGTAAATAACACTCAAAGCAAGAGCCCTTTATTAAAAAAAGCCCACATTTAAACAGCCCGCTCTAAAAAAATTGTGCAGTACCATCTCTACACACCTGGTGGCGCTAGAGACACACACCAAACCAACACCAGTCGACTGGCCATCACTCAATTAGTATACATACCAAGTTTCGTACAGATACAACCAAGCGTTGGAGATATATGGCCAGTTAAGCTTCAGCCAATCAGATGCCATATTTTAATGAGGGTGGTTACTAATGAGGATGAAACTCGTTTTTACCTCCCTACCTAACCCATCAATCCTACCATCCATCCATCCATACATCCATACACACATCCATCCATCCATACAGGCCTAAAAACATTCACTTTCTTCAGACAAAAAATTAAAAAATATGTTCAAAGTCGAAGAAACTCATCTATCCATCTATCTCTCTATCTCTCTATCTATCTATCTATCTGTCTATATGATAAATAAAAGAATAAATCTTTTATTATATTATACATACTCACCTTTTGACCGTCTGGCATAAAGCTTGACCTTTTTGACCTTCCCAACCACTCACCCCCGTACCTTCCCAACTACTCACCCGTACCTTCCCAACTACTCACCCGTACCTTCCCAACTACTCTACCGACCAGACCACACTAAAACCTACCCAGAATAGTAAATAACACTCAAAGCAAGAGCCCTTTATTAAAAAAAGCCCACATTTAAACAGCCCGCTCTAAAAAAAATTGTGCAGTACCATCTCTACACACCTGGTGGCGCTAGAGACACACACCAAACCAACACCAGTCGACTGGCCATCACTCAATTAGTATACATACCAAGTTTCGTACAGATACAACCAAGCGTTGGAGATATATGGCCAGTTAAGCTTCAGCCAATCAGATGCCATATTTTAATGAGGGTGGTTACTAATGAGGATGAAACTCGTTTTTACCTCCCTACCTAACCCATCAATCCTACCATCCATCCATCCATACATCCATACACACATCCATCCATCCATACAGGCCTAAAAACATTCACTTTCTTCAGACAAAAAATTAAAAAATATGTTCAAAGTCGAAGAAACTCATCTATCCATCTATCTCTCTATCTATCTATCTATCTATCTATCTATCTATCTATCTGTCTATATGATAAATAAAAGAATAAATCTTTTATTATATTATACATACTCACCTTTTGACCGTCTGGCATAAAGCTTGACCTTTTTGACCTTGCTATTACCTTTCATTTCAGGACCTAAAAGCACCAGCCGTATCCATCCAACAACTCATCCGTATCTATCCAACAACTCTACCGACCAGACCACACTAAAACCTACCCAGAATAGTAAATAACACTCAAAGCAAGAGCCCTTTATTAAAAAAAGCCCACATTTAAACAGCCCGCTCTAAAAAAATTGTGCAGTACCATCTCTACACACCTGGTGGCGCTAGAGACACACACCAAACAAACACCAGTCGACTGGCCATCACTCAATTAGTATACATACCAAGTTTCGTACAGATACAACCAAGCGTTGGAGATATATGGCCAGTTAAGCTTCAGCCAATCAGATGCCATATTTTAATGAGGGTGGTTACTAATGAGGATGAAACTCGTTTTTACCTCCCTACCTAACCCATCAATCCTACCATCCATCCATCCATACATCCATACACACATCCATCCATCCATACAGGCCTAAAAACATTCACTTTCTTCAGACAAAAAATTAAAAAATATGTTCAAAGTCGAAGAAACTCATCTATCCATCTATCTCTCTATCTCTCTATCTATCTATCTATCTGTCTATATGATAAATAAAAGAATAAATCTTTTATTATATTATACATACTCACCTTTTGACCGTCTGGCATAAAGCTTGACCTTTTTGACCTTCCCAACCACTCACCCCCGTACCTTCCCAACTACTCACCCGTACCTTCCCAACTACTCACCCGTACCTTCCCAACTACTCTACCGACCAGACCACACTAAAACCTACCCAGAATAGTAAATAACACTCAAAGCAAGAGCCCTTTATTAAAAAAAGCCCACATTTAAACAGCCCGCTCTAAAAAAATTGTGCAGTACCATCTCTACACACCTGGTGGCGCTAGAGACACACACCAAACCAACACCAGTCGACTGGCCATCACTCAATTAGTATACATACCAAGTTTCGTACAGATACAACCAAGCGTTGGAGATATATGGCCAGTTAAGCTTCAGCCAATCAGATGCCATATTTTAATGAGGGTGGTTACTAATGAGGATGAAACTCGTTTTTACCTCCCTACATCCATCCATCCATCCATCCATCCATACATCCATCCATCCATCCATACATACATACAGGCCTAAAAACATTCACTTTTTTCAGACAAAACTATGAAAAAGATGCACAAAAGTATATAACAAACTCATGTATCTATCTATCCATACTACCATCCATCCATCAATCCTACCATCCATCCATCCATCCATCCATCCATACATACATCCATACAGGCCTAAAAACTTTCCCTTTTTTCAGACAAAAATATGAAAAAAATGCACAAAAGTATATAACAAACTCATGTATCTATCTATCCATACTACCATCCATCCATCAATCCTACCATCCATCCATCCACACATCCATACACACATCCATCCATCCATCCATACAGGCCTAAAAACATTCACTTTCTTCAGACAAAAAATTAAAAAATATGTTCAAAGTCGAAGAAACTCATCTATCCATCTATCTCACTATCTCTCTATCTATCTATCTATCTATCTATCTGTCTATATGATAAATAAAAGAATAAATCTTTTATTATATTATACATACTCACCTTTTGACCGTCTGGCATAAAGCTTGACCTTTTTGACCTTCCCAACCACTCACCCGTACCTTCCCAACAACTCATCCGTATCTATCCAACAACTCATCCGTATCTATCCAACAACTCTACCGACCAGACCACACTAAAACCTACCCAGAATAGTAAATAACACTCAAAGCAAGAGCCCTTTATTAAAAAAAGCCCACATTTAAACAGCCCGCTCTAAAAAAATTGTGCAGTACCATCTCTACACACCTGGTGGCGCTAGAGACACACACCAAACCAACACCAGTCGACTGGCCATCATTCAATTAGTATACATACCAAGTTTCGTACAGATACAACCAAGCGTTGGAGATATATGGCCAGTTAAGCTTCAGCCAATCAGATGCCATATTTTAATGAGGGTGGTTACTAATGAGGATGAAACTCGTTTTTACCTCCCTACCTAACCCTAACCCTAACCCAGAGGCCTCAATGAGACATAAAGCACCTTCATTCTCATGATCATTCATTTTCCTCTCGCCTTAATGGCTACCCGTCTCTTTTTAATCTCAAAATCGGAACACATATATTTACTAAGTCCATATTCACATCTTCACTAATCCTACCCGTCACTGCCCTCCCTTACAGTAACCCACTGAACACGACCCCCTCCTGGGATCTAAACCTACCACTCAGACCCCTAAGATACCCTACTCTGGGCCAAACAGCCCTCTTTCGGCTAGCCCGAACTCATTTAGCCCTAGGATGTGTAATACCAGGGCCACACAGCCCTGTTTTCCTAGGGCCCTGGGCCCTACAGCCCTCTTGGTTCTATTATTAAAAAGTTTTATGTCTGTATGTCAGTGGTATGAGTTTTCACATTTATTAAAAAGTGCAGGTTAGTAAGTGGAACCGTGGGATTGAGACTTTGAGAGTGTTAGAGAGAGCATGTGCTCTCAGGTTTTGTGTTGGCGTAGTTGTCTGCCTGGAGTGGCCAACGGCCGGAAGGACAGTGCACAGCCGTGTCTGGACCCTAGGTCCAGACTCTGGATTTTATTTCCCCTAACCCTAACCTACCCATAGTAGCCCTATGGTTTTCACACCGAGTAGAGTCCGGTTTCGCTTAATCGATTTAGATCTAAGCCTACACCCGTTCCTTTTCGAAACCTACCCATAGTAGCCCTATGGTTTTCACACCGAGTAGAGTCCGGTTTCGCTTAATCGATTTAGATCTAAGCCTACACCCGTTCCTTTTCGAAACCTACCCATAGTAGCCCTATGGTTTTCACACCGAGTAGAGTCCGGTTTCGCTTAATCGATTTAGATCTAAGCCTACACCCGTTCCTTTTCGAAACCTACCCATAGTAGCCCTATGGTTTTCACACCGAGTAGAGTCCGGTTTCGCTTAATCGATTTAGATCTAAGCCTACACCTGCTTTCGCCCTAAAACCTACCCGTTATGGTCTTAGAATGGGTCACTAGCCTCGTCATCTTCAGCCCGATGTCGTATGCATCGGGTTCCGGAGACAGTTGGTCTCCTTTAAGCCCAAAGAAGTTCCAGTCGGAGCGAGCTCCAAGTTGAGAGCAATGGTAGAGTCTAACATGCGTCGGCCAGTGCTTTCCTCAGTCTTCCTGCTCTCCTGGATTAGTGCCGGAGGGTGGGGAGCTGTTGTAATGTCCCCCAAAAAACCTAACCCCGCCAGAGCCATCGGATCTGACCTGCCAGGGCTTTTTCCGCAAAGGGCCGGAATTTTCTAAACTAATCTGCAGGAGGCAGGCCGTTTCCCTTTGTTGATCAACCTTAGGTTAACAGTAGATCTACTCTAGTTATGCAAAATATTGTGTGGGGGTGCGATGCCAAGCTGGGATTATCTGACGGTGGCTTTCGGGTTGCCGGAGGATTCGCCAGTGTGGACCAGGTCCAGAAAAAACCTTGCACCCTGGGTCGGGTTAGATCCGTCTAGAGTTTCGATCGTTTCTCGGAGGCGCCGGTTTTCCGCTGTTTGAATTTTCTCGGGTTTGGGTGTTTATTCTTATTCTCAGTCAGGGTGATACTTTTTAAGGCTCCTTCCGGCCCCCTCCCCGGCTTGAAAAAGTCGGGGTGGGGGCGGGAAAGGAGGGCGAATACGAGTCCTCTGGACTCTTAGGGAGATGGTTTGCCTAGACAGGTCCTCCGTCTCCTGGTTCGCTTCTTGTTTACCTTGTTAGGTTGGGGATTTGGGTTTTGAGTGTAGTTTTGGAAGGCCAGGATTAGTAGTCTTACCGACTGTTTTATGTTACAGGCAGATAAAGAGGAAGAGGAATAGAACTAAAAAGATGGAGGACCAGGAGTTCAAGGCCCTGATTAGGGTGCTCTATAAATATATCAGAGCTTTTCACCATGTTTCTGAGATGGAGGTGGCTTCGGACGATAACTGTCCCCCGGCCAGGCTCCAAAGAATGGCGGCCCGAATTTCAACCGGGGTGCAGCCTGCTCTCCCGAATATTAACACGGAGTGGCTGATCTTTGGCAATGCCAAGAATTGGCTCAACACCGGGACGGATATTCTGGTGGAGCATTATCAAAAGGCCTTGGAAGAAGCCAGGCTGGCGATCAGCCATGCCTCCAGGGTACGATGGAGGGAGGCTCTGGAAATCGCTATCAAATGGGCTTAGGCGTCTCCGGGAAGGCACGATTAGGCGAGCCACTAATAAGATCACTCGTCTGATGACCACAAGGGCAGGGGCTGAGGCAGACCGGGACTCAGTGGCTCGAGTCCAGCGCTGGGATACTGAACCACGCCCCTCTACTTCTGGGGGGGAGGCCCGGAGTCGGGACGGGGGAACAGCAATGGAGGTTGAGGGAGTTCCGCCGGTCCCGGAAAGCCGTCAGGGAGCTCCTAGTCGGCAAAAAGAGGGCCAACTTAACACAGGGCCTCCAAGGACAGAGCAGGGAGAAGGGGCTCAACAGGGCGCCCAGGGGATGCCAAGTCTAGGTTTTAGTCCAGAATGGGATTTAGATGATATCCTAGACATCGAGGAAGGGGCCAGGGTCGAGGCAGTCCCAGAGAGCAGAGGAGAAAGCAGCAAAGGACTGAGGCAGGATGGGGCAGTGGGGCCTATGCCAGCCTCAACCTCAAGGGAACAGGCCGCAGCATCAGGGAATGCCCCAGAGGTCCCCCAGACAGGGACAGTACAGGATCCAAAGGATAAGGGTACCGAGGAGCCAACCTGGAACCTTTTTCATAGGCATGAGACCACTGGCGATAAATACAAACTCTGGAGCCTTTCTCCAGAGAAAACAATCCTCATTCTGGGGGATTCAAATCTGAGCCGTTTTCCTCGGGTGGGAGACGATGACATAGAGGTGCACAGTTTCCCAGGGGCGGATCTGAGACTGGCCTTTCATGTCCTCAAAAATAAAACGCCCGTTTTTCCAAAGGCCCAACAGGTTATCCTTTCGTTTGGGTTTAACGACAGGGCCCAAGCGGGCCAGCAGATTCTAAGGCAGAGGGTCAAAAACCTTCAAGAGGCGGCGGCCTATACCTTTCCATATGCCACGGTCCGGATGGCCATGATTAACTGGGACAAGGGATTGCCAGACTACGCCATTCAAAACCTCACGGGTCTCAATGAAATCATTCGGAAAACAGAATTCTGCCTTCCCCCCTTGCCTGAGGAGCAATTTAAGGTGGGGAAGGATGGTGTGCACTGGACCCCCGCCACGGCAAAGCTGATTTTTCAGCACTGGCTGGACAATTTGGAGTAGAGGAAGGGGGGCCTTCACACACACACATATATATTTTGAGTTTAAATAAAATTAAATATAAATAAAAAAGATTTCAAGCATTAACTTGTCTCGGTATTTTCTTTCGGGTCAGCGCAGGGGTGTTTAGTTTATAGGAGGTCATAGTTCTCCTTCTCTCAATAAACAAAAAAACCATTGCTGGCGGTTCCTTGGATCCTATGGGTTTCTCAATAAAAGTGTAAACCAAATAAATAAGTAACCGGATAACATTAAAAAGGAGCATGTGATGATAAGGAGGGATTTGGGAAGGTTTTCCCGACATTTACTCCTTTATCTGAGCTCCTCTCATAAACAAAAATCAACATAGTCATAAGAAATCGATTTCTCTGTAACAAACTCGAAATTCTGGAAGTTTTCGTCTTTAGACAGGCCTTATTAGAAAAGGGGCGGGCGGTTTGTCATAGTTTGTTCGCTGAGGAGCTCGTTAAAATCGGTTGGAGCAGGTGTTAGGATTAAAAATTTCTTTCTCACCGCGGCCGAGGTAGCCGCATTAAAAAGGGATACTTCAGAGTTGCGCCATCCAGTGGCATCTGCGGCTGGCGATTCATCCTTCGGTAAGGATTTTATCTGTTCAGTCCTTTCTGCTCTCGAATTTCAGTCACTGTTGCCCTTTATCAGCTCAAACCAGTCTGGCTATTCTCCTCTGACCTCTGGCATCAACAAGGCATTTCCGCCCACAGAACTGTCGCTCACTGGATGTTTTTTCTTTTTCGGACCATTCTCTGTAAACCCTAGAGATGGTTGTGCGTGAAAATCCCAGTAGATTAGCAGTTTCTGAAATACTCAGACCAGCCCTTCTGGCACCAACAATCATGCCACGTTCAAAGTCACTCAAATCACCTTTCTTCCCCATACTGATGCTCGGTTTGAACTGCAGGAGATTGTCTTGACCATGTCTACATGCCTAAATGCACTGAGTTGCCACCATGTGATTGGCTGCTTAGAAATTAAGTGTTAACGAGCAGTTGGACAGGTGTACCTAATAAAGTGGCCGGTGAGTGTATATACACTCACCTAAAGAATTATTAGGAACACCTGTTCAATTTCTCATTAATGCAATTATCTAATCAACTAATCACATGGCAGTTGCTTCAATGCATTTAGGGGTGTGGTCCTGGTCAATCTCCTGAACTCCAAACTGAATGTCAGAATGGGAAAGAAAGGTGATTTAAGCAATTTTGAGCGTGGCACGGTTGTTGATAAATGGAGATAAATGCTTGCACACCAAACACAGAGAGGTCTCTGAAGACAAAATATCCTGATTATGCACCTGTGGCTCATCTAATTATAGCCTCGTGTCGCAGGTGCACGCCGGTGACGTCACCGACCGAGGCTATATTACCTCCGGGTCGATCCTATCGGCGTGTTTACACTAGTGCTGTCAAACGATTAAAATATTTAAATATATTGACGAGGGGGCGGAGAATTCGCATCAGCTGTGTGTGTGTGTGTGTGTGTGTGTGTGTGTGTGTGTGTGTGTGTGTGTGTGTGTGTGTGTGTGTGTGTGCGTGCGTGCTTGGCCATCATCAAATGGTATTTCAGACTGGACGTGCTGCGATGATGATAGCTCAGTTCACAACAACAAAACACACAGATCACTTTGGTCTTGTCAATGCAACCATTTGGCAACTTTTTAAAAGCAAACTTTCCATTCAGAATCTTATTGGCATCCATTTCGGCGTCTCGCGCTCGTCATCCACTCAAAACTGGACGTTTAGAACGTTCCTATAACATTCAGAAATAACGTTTTTATAACTTAACGGTAACGTTATGAAAACGTTCTTATAACCTAAAATTGTTAGCTGGGGAAGAGGAGAGATTCGCGATTGCACTGAACACTTTTTAAGTGCAGGCATATTCTCTGAGCGAGCCCAGAGAAAATTCTTACAAGAGCAGCGTGTATCTGAGAGCGCGCGCGACTCGAGCAGAGAGATTCGTGCTTGGCACATTATATTCCGCGCGCGAGCAGAGAGATTTGCACTCGCGCATCCGGCTCGCAAGCCCAAACAAGTGTGTGCGGCGTGCCTGTTTTGTTTCCGGTCTAGCTAGATCCGCTTGCGCTCTCAAAACGTCCTCGCGCAGCGCAAGCCATTGAAATGAATGGGTTTCATAGCGCTGCGCATGCCGCTTCCTGTTGCAAAAGTATGTGAAAAAAAAACTACAAAGTTTGCTAGGCCAAAAAGACCGTTAATCGCGCGATAAAAAAAATTAATGCCGTTAAAATGGGTTTGCGTTAACGCTGTTAATAACGCGTTTAACTGACAGCCCTAGTTTACACATTATATTCACAGCAGGTCACGTTTAAAGACCTTCCCAATGCGCGCTAAGCAGTGCAGCATCGATTGTAGCTTTTGAAAGGGAACAGTATTAATAGCAACAGCTCTGCAAAGGAAGTGAGAGGAGAGTTGTGAAGATGCAATAGGTTATGATGAGCCTGGATTACTCAGTGTCATAACAACAACACTGACAACACAACAACAGCGATGAAGATTTGTGCTGCGCTCAACTCTACATCTACAGAGCAGTTTCTGTTTTTCAAACTTGTCTCAGTTGTATCTGATCATTATTTAATGTACTTGACGTGGGTAATGGCTGCTAGGATTTGATGTGCTGCTATATAAATAAAAGAAAATTCACTGTAATACATTGACGAGTTAATTTATTATTTTAATGAGAATTTAGGGGCAATGCCTTGGATGAAAATAATGTTACAACGCAGCAAATCTTAATCATCACTACACAGGCGTAATTTAAATAAAAAATGACCTGGATATGTTCTTTTTTTTAGATTATTGGTATTATTTTGTAAGCAGCTGACACATGTAGTTGTCAAAAGGTCTCGGAAACTTTGACATTCAACTTTCCAAAATGAGTTTTTCCAACTTCAATCTGACTGCTCTTCTCTAGAGTTTGTGGACGTGACGGTCCACATACAGTAGATGTTATCTGTGACCAGAGAAAGCCGTAGTGTATAGTGGATGAAGTAGATGATGGGTGATTTAGAGGTGAAGGATGAATCAGGAACCAGTCAGTGATGTACAGATAAGTAGGTTCCTCTCCTAAACACACTGAAAGTGAGAGAGAGATAGCGGTTGAGGGAGTGTTCAAACGCGTCCCACCCTTTCCTCTCTCTCTATTAGTTCTGCCACTGAAATCTCACCTCCCAATACCCCAAACGTTCAGCAAACTCTATCCAGCTCTATTATACAGCAGCCTTCTGGACTGAAGAACAGCCCTCGCCTCACGGCTCACACACACACACACACCGGCGTTCAGGATGTGGACGGTGCTCGGACTCTTGGCAGGACTACTGGCCTCCTCCAGATCACAGTCTACCCCAGGTGAGAGAACAGGGATCATGTCTCTGAATATTGCCTATGAATGGAGCAGCGCTGTTGAATACAGATCAACGGCTGCTGAAGAGAACAGATGCTGCAAAACTCCAGCGTTTCAAGAGCAAACCAGCACAGAGCCAGAAGAGTTTAAAACTGAGTCAAATAGAAAGATAGGCTAAATAATGAGAGAGCAATATAATATTCTAGAATGTGTAATGTTGGTTCTAGATTATTCCTCACATGAAGACTTTGAGCATCACTTTTTGTGTTGTACCGCATATGCAGGAAACGAAACCTCACCCATAAAAAAAAAACTGTTTTCGTAAGACTCGGCGGTTACTGTGGTAACATCTCGTTCTAAAGTATGGCACAACTTTGACAGTTGACTTAAGTTGGATGGATAAATCTGTGCTTTGCTGCTGCGCTGTATTGTTTTTTATCATTTATGACTTTTCCTACGGTGGCCGAGAGAGCTCAACGCGCTGCAACTGAAGAAAACACATGCAAATAGAAAAAAATACATGCAAACAGAAAAAAACACCCGCAAATTTAGAAAACATCTTCATCAGTTTTACGACACACGTGTGCTTCAAATACTCACAACACAACCAAACAGAAACGCGCTGCAAATAGCACAGAAAACACAGCGGAAATGTTTCCAGGGGGACCCCAAAAAGTGACGGACCCGGCTGGGATGCGCTTCTTGCTTTTTTTTTCTTTTTTTATTGAACAAAAAGCACAGGGAATACATATATATTTAAAAAAATATAAGACAGTAAATTCAAAGTAAGCAAGGCAGTAGATAAGGTATAGTCTAACACCTCCATAAGAACAGGCACTGGATCTCGGCTCGAACGAGTTAGAAAGTGGGACAGCAAACTGGGAACTGTCTCTTTCTGACAGGACACTTGATATTAACTTAGGCAGCATGGATTCTGAAATTTAAAAGAACATAGCACAACAACCAGCAAAAGCATACAGCATTCTTCATTGGTCAGAGGTTTGATATGGTCAGATTAAAATTCTTAAATTGATGTACTTCAAAATATGGTCAAGGGAGAATAAAATAAGATAACTTAAATGATAAAGTAAAACCAAAGAAAACAAAACAAACAATTACTGTATGAAATTCAGTTATAATTCAGTCTAGATGTAAAGACCTAATTAAAATTGTATACATTAACTTTTGTGAGGCAGAATCAGATAGGTGCAGATTTGACTTTGTGTGAAGATCAAATGATGTCATCTATGTGGCTGTATTTAGCTGTGGCTAGCTATGTGTAAATTCATCACGCCCCAAAACAAAGATGAGGGAGTTTTACAATTGTGATGCAAATTTTTGGCCCTGTTTGTTCTAAAGAGGGAGCCAGCATGAGAATGTGAGTATGAGATGTGATCTGGCTCAAAATCTTTCCACACCAATGTTTTGTTAAGGAGCATGATAAAAGTGTAAAGTTCAGAGTTACTGAATCCTGTTGTGAGGAAAGCATTTTCATGGTTAATGCAATTGTGAAGCACATTGTAGCCCCATGCCTATTCTATGCTCCTCTACGTGGTTTTACTGCAGCTATATGGAAAATAGCAGAGTTTTCCACCAAGGAAACAAACTAATTCAATAATCTCCAATCATTTTCCGATCATTACAAGATTTTGTTAGTGACCGCTTGTCTAGCCACTAGTTCCGTTTGGTGCGACCTGTGGAATCTTCAACCTGAAACACATCATCGGATAATTTCTTGCTCATTGAATAGCACTCAGGGTCCCTTTTTCCCCTGAAAAACACTCAACCCACTTTGTTTATGCTAACAAGACAATACATATACATTTGCAACAGAATCAGTTCTGTTTGCTGCAATCCATCCTGACATTCTGCAAAAGAATTTTTTTTGAGTTTAAGTTAGGCGCTGCGCAGGGTTAGGCACTGTTTGTCTGCTGTGCTGCCACGGCCTTCGCTGCTGCTTCTGTTCTGGTGTTTCCTGCTGAAGCAATCTTTGATAAAAGCACACTTACAGACAGACATTTTGTATAACTCTCAGCATTTAGTGCGATGGCTTTCAGCAAATCCCTAACCATCCATCCCCCTTTTGATGCACCATTCAACATGTGCATCAAATTAGCATACTGGTGTTTGGTTTGTCATCAACACTAAAACAAACATTCTCCTTCAGCCATCTTTCCTCCAGACATCTTTTCTGCCTCTGGAACAAAAATGTTATGTAAAGACACGCTCTCATCTTTTTTATCAAACTATTTCAAGGGCAACGGCCCCGAGTCTCACAGCGTCTCCTGCTTTTCAGGCCTGTTGTCGGTCTCTTAAGTCAGTCATCTATAAACATTTCCAAAGTCTCATCAATTGTTTCTATCCGGTGCGGTCGTGCTGTACAGACTTGGTCCATGTCAGTCAATCATTTTCCCCCTTTGTTTACTATAATCTTAAATTTTGAGGGCTCTTCTGATAATTCGGTATTTGATTTGTCCAATGCGACACTTTGTTGTTGCCATAAAATCCATAACCTTTCGTTTATCTCAACCCATAACTGACGTTCATCTACAATTTCACAATTCCAACTTCCATCAGTACTTAAACTGATTCAGAAAGTAATTCCAATCTACTGTACATCGTAAATGACCAAAATTTATGACCAGCAGACAAAGCTTGATTATAAACTTGACTCAGAATTATCAACCTCTCTCCAATTTCTAATTCGTCTTAACCCATCTGTACTGTCAAAACACTCTTTTCATAGGTTAATGACACGCACACTATTCAGACGGAATAACTCCTCTAAACTCGCACTCACCAAGACATGAAGTGCAGTCACCATCAAACACATCTAAATATGAACCACTCATATTTCTTATTCTTATCTTTTCTCTAAAAATATTTTTTAATTTTAAATGATATTTAAACCTTGCATTTTCCTGTAGCTTTAATCTTATTATTTTCATTTTCTATTAACCAGTTTCAAAACAAGTTTATTCATTATTCGTTTGATTTTAGAAAAGCCAGCTGTGTTGCTTTTGTTCATATTCATTATTTTGCTTCAGCTTCTTTGGTTGACTGAAAGTAGAAAGTCACCATCCTTTTCTCATTCTCAAACAGTCTCTCTCTCTCTCTCTTGAACAAAAGAATGATCTCTTCAATCAGCCTCCTAAGACTGTAATTTAGACAATGTAAATTCATTACACTAAACTTTGACCATTGTTATTCAGACTTTTGAGCTGTCTTCCTCTTAAGTCACCACCATGCCTCTGTCCATTGTCATGCCCGATACTGCATTTCCCTTGCCCCTGAGGCAACTAACATCATAAAAATTGTCACTGTCTCCACATCAGATAATTACATTCACCTGTGGTTTGTATGTTAATAACGTTTGAGACACCCCATTGTCTGATAAGGTTCCCTATGTCTTCACGCCCGCCCCATTCTACAATTGACTACCATTTGCTCAGGACGTGTTGAATCCTAATGGTGAAGAAACAAAATAACTTCACTTCTTTTATCTCTATGATAATTAAGCCATTTTGGAGGATGAGTTCATTCTAAGGTATATTTGGGAGTGGATTCTCGGTAGAGGCAGACTAAAATGAATTCAGCAGAGGTGTAAAGTCCAGGTTCAGAAAGTAAAAGTCCTTCTCAGTATTTTGTTCCAATCACCTGGATTTGCTAATTCAGACAGGAGAGAGAACTAATTAGTGAAATCAGCTGACTGAGTTTATGGGTGGAATAAACATGGCAGGACTTCTACTCATTGGCCCCTGGATTTCCCACCTCTGGTATTCAGTCCCCTGACTCCCCTCTCTAAAGCCCTTTGCCCAAAGTGACATCACATCCACTCCCTTCGCACAGATTACACCTCCCTTTTCCTGGTGGGCAGGTGGCCCAGTAGCGGTGTGCGTCCTGGCTTAGGTTGTCCCCTAAGGGCTATCGAGGATCGTACCCGTCGTCGGATCGACACCTCATGCATACTGGTTACAGCTCCATCCAATTGGGCAGAATAATCAAATAGAGTCTTCTAAAATTTGACAATATGATATACAAACTTTTCCCTTTCGTGTGGGTGAGAAGACATTCTAGAACCACAGTCAGTAGGAGTATCCTAAAACAATAACAACAGTATTTAATCACTTAAATCCATTAAATCCAATCCAAAGCAGCAACCTAACTTGGAATTTAGATCACAACTGTACATTCAGTGTACATTTTCTGTAGCTGAAGCCGTCGGCTGTCTCATGGTGGAGACTAAGATCAGACAAAGAAGTTACTGGTCCTGAAATAACCTAGTCAAAAATGTCACTTCCTTGGCCTGTATTATTATTTTAAAGACTTCTTTAAAATCATTCAGTTTTAGTTTTAAAAACATTTAAATTACAAGTTGCCCTCTGAATGGCAATTATTTCTTATTATCACTAATAACACAGGCTCAGACAACAACTCTTAGCTGTCATTGAAAGAGAGAGACTGTTTAGGCATTCAGGACTTGCACACTGCACTCTCATAAACTTCTAACTTTATCTTTTAACTCTAGCCCAGCTTAAGGCGTCATTTCCATAAATTGCATGTATTTTAAATACATGCAAAACACATTTTTAGTTTTCTTTTGCCCATACAGGGACATTAGACATTGACAAATTTCAACTCAGATTGAGTCTCTCACACTGGTAGTTTCAGCCAAAGCCACAAGCTTATCTTCTAAAATCAAAACATCAGCTTCTGATTCTTTCATGGTCAATATTAACAAGCTTTTGTTTAATCAAATGTATTTTATACATTTTACATTTAGCAACTGTTAATCCTGCAGTGGTGGAGGAAGTACTGAATCTCAGTACTTAAGTAAAAGTACAAATAACCAGAGACATATTTACTTTAGTGAAAGTAGAAGTACCACAATGACAACCCTACTTAAGTAAAAAGTAAAAAGTACCTGATTTTAAATGTACTTTAAGTATTAACCCTCAGAGACCTAAGGGTATTTTTACAATACATTTTCCGTCTGGTGTTATTCACTAAAAAAGCTTGTAAAACATCAACCCTTTTGTGCACAGACAATTGACACACCTCATTTTTTTCCAGGACAAATTGAGCTTTCAGCATATTTGTGTTGCATTGATGTCACCTGAATGTAAAATAAGTTATGGGACCACAAAGACAAATGAAAAAATAAATCGGAAATTGAATCACTCAAATATTTTTTGAAATCACACACAAATAAATAAAAGCTAAGCAAATTTCCTCTGGAAAACAGTTTGTTCATGTCTTTGGAGTCCTGGAGCACAGGAATAAACATTATAACTTGTACAGAACCAAAACTATTTACATTTTTCCAAAAGAATTCCAGGCGTTTTGGGCCTCATGAAATTCACTGGTGCCAAGCCAAAACAGTTCCTATCAGCAATCACAAAGGGCCACATCACTAATCTAGTTCCTCATCGGTCAAAAAGCTCTGTTCTCCTGAAAATCCATCATCCTGCATGGCATCAAAAAAGGCCAGCGCTGATTTACATCCATTTTTCTTTGTTTTTCATGTGAAACGCGCGTCTCTTTGTGCGTCTCTCTCTCTACAATAATATCAGAGCTTGGTTCGTGCATTCGTGACGCACACCAATGTTTACGATGGATCAGCCTGTAATTGGTCAACAACCATCACGTGAAAACATCACGTGATATCCAAAATGGCAGCTTGCATCAAGCTAGCGGCAAAAATGACAGAATATTTATAAATTATGGACATCAAGAGGCTCATACTTGGATATAAGCGTTTGGATTTATTGCTGAAAAACTCTGAAAGGATGCACAAGTTCCAGGCTGGATAGAAAACCTTCTGTAAAGGCTAGAAAGACACCAAAGACACCCCCTGTGATGGTTAGCTCGTTAGCTTTCTGCTGGAAAAAACGGTAAGAAAATCGATAAAACTTATTATTAAATTATCAAATTATATAAATATTTATCGGAGGTGCCGTGTGACGTCGTGGACGATGCCGTCGGGCTCTGAGGGTTAAAAGTAAAAGTACTTGCATAACAATTTATTCTCGTAATGTCTATATTCTAATGATTAATAAAACAGTTAATCCTAACTTATTCAACCTAATAATCCTATAATGATGTTCAATAATGATGGAAAAGCCGTTATTTTTTAAGTTTTTGTCACCATTTCTGAACAAGCTTGCAATTAGGCAATATACACATCAATATGTGCTTAATGTGACGGGGTTTGGCTGTAAACGCGATTAATTTACGGCGTAATTCTGAACCTCTTGGCTTGCCATACTAATCCTAACCAAACGTATAATAGGCTCATACCCACAGAACTACTAAACCTACCCATGCGTATCCTATACACGTAAAATCAAATTTCCGCATATAAATTGCAAGATTAACACACTGCGTGCTATAGAGACGCATTTAGTATGACCGGGTTGATATGGCAACCAAACTTCACTGGTGAGACAAACGTGCGACGAACGGACGGTCAGGATGACGTTTTGGCAGGGGAAAACTGATCAGAAAATGTAACGAAAATGTAACAGAACGTTGTAGAAATGTAGTGGAGTAGAAAGTATAATAATTGCTGCAAAATGTAACGAAGTAAAAGTAATAAGTATGCACTATTGATTCTACTTAAGTAAAGTAAAGATATGTGAAAAACGAACTTAAGTAAAGTAACGAAGTATTTGTACTTCGTGACATTCCACCACTGTAATCCTGTAACACTGCTTTTGCTTAGCCTATTTTATCTTTATAAAAATAATTATGTTTAAAATTTCATCTAAATTTTAAATCTCATTCTTGTCAGTTTCTCAATTACCATAGTTTATTATCTGAGTTTCATGGTTTCTTTTTCTAACCAATTAGCAATACTTTTAAAAGTATTTTTCAACTCATTTCTTTATCTCCTGTCCTTATCACATTTTTAAAACACCTCTCAGTTGTCATTTGGTTGGTTCCGGTGCCAGGCTCAATGTTTGGTCACTTTGAGCTTCTGTCCTAATCAGGAGTGTAAACAGAGCTGATAAGCAGTTCTCTGCATTCCTTTGACCATCCACCAGTGGCTGATCCAATCACAATATTCAAATCATAATCCTCATCATAACCATTATCATTGACAGCACATTAATTTTCATAAACTGCATCGTAACCCCTCCTACCCAGTTTCTGTAATTTCTTTATCTAGTTTGGGCTGCTTTCTACCCCCTAAGCAGGACAAATAGTTCTTTGTTTCGGAGAAACAAAGGTTTTCATTTACGACTTAACATACCTCCTGTTCTTTCTTAAACGAAACCTTAAATTTCATCATATTAACATCAATCTGCTTACTGTTTAGTTACTATTCATACAGTATAAAGAAATTTAGCATGTCATCAATTTCATTAATACTGGTTTGAAAGCTTATTCTTCTATCAAATGGTAAATCTGCAGATTCAACTTAATATTATCTTTTTTTTTTTATTACACAGATGGCTATCATAGCTGCTGCTTGCACCTTCAATTATAAAAATATGGCAATCTATTCTTCAATCTCCCTGTTTTAATAATATCAATACAATAATGGGCATTTGTATCATTATTTCAATCATTATTTTATCATTAAAATATGGAATTTTTCCATTTAAAAAAACTTTTCCATTTCAACCTAATTCAACTCAACAGGCGCCCATGAACAGCTCCATGAATTCCACTTTCCTTTCCCCAACATATAGTTTTCTACTATATTTGTTCTTTAAAAAAAAAAAATTATCTGATGTTTTCTAAATTTGCAGGTGTTTTTTTCTGTTTGCATGTGTTTTCTTCAGTTGCAGCGCGTTGAGCTCTCTCGGCCACCATATTTTCCACATCTTAAAGCACCTCTTTTTTGTGACTGAGCTGTTGAAATACCAATAAATACATAAATGGAGAACCAAATAGAGCTAGTCAATCCCAGTTTTACTTTGATCTATCTCACTTTGTTTTTGAGGTGTATTGTGTAAAAACTCAGCATGCTAGATGTCAAAGTAAGACGTGTGTGTGTTTGTGTTGAGGGAATGATGAGAGACTCTTTGTTGGTCGGAGAGACATGCTACTGGGCTGCTGTAAATTTCAGCATTTCAAACGAAACCCAGCGAGAGTTTCAACCGTATCAAAAGTGAATGAAAACGACTGGCCAGATTTTGATGTAAATATCCTCCTGTTATATTCATAAGAGTATTTTTGAGAAGTTTTATACAAATGGACTGTATTATTTTTTGTCTTGGAAACTTTAATTTTGCAATATAATCCGTGTTTTTTTGGGGGGCAAATCAACAAAAGTGCAGGAAGATTCTTTGGAGTTCATGGGTTAATCAAAATAATAAAAAAGTCCAGCAGCTGATTATTATGCTGAAAATAATTCTGAATGATGGTACATTTATTAAGGGTGTTGACCAAATTTTGTGAGAATCGGCCACAAGGTGACATTATATCAAGATAAATTATGTTTTTGCTAAAAACCTGCTAATAAGGACTAGAATAAAATGATGTTTTCTTCTAAGTCATTCTTCCCCAATTAACAATATTTTGAAATATGCCTAAAAGGTACTTGCGAAGAATTATCTAAAATTAAATTTTTATCCAAAGTGACTTTCAGTAGATTTAAAGTATACATTTAGCCTTTTTTGTCAGCATGCGTTCCTTGGGAATTAAATCGTCTCAGTTACTATTGTAACCTTCGTTCCCTGATGGAGGGAACAGACACGTAGGGTTCGGTCCTGTGAGCCCTAAAAAAGTCCAATAGAATTGGCAAGTGAAATGTTCATGTCTGTCCACTCCCTGGACATCTGGGTCTAAAAGAGGGCCAGCGAGAAGAGCCAAGACAGCACCTCGACCAAGTCAGTGGCAATTCAGAGTTTTGGCAGGAGGGACACAACATCTCCGTTCCCTTCATCAGGAAACTAGGGTTACAATGTCACACTTCCTGCTTCCGGAATGCGGAGTAGGGATACAGAACTTCCGGTCAACAGTATTTCTCGATAAGGATTTAGATGATCAGCCATAATGTCTAAACCATCCGAGGTAGACTGACCACGAGCTATGAGGTTGTGAAATGAAGGTTTTTGCTCCTGTAGAAGCTATAAGTTTGTGTGAAATCGTCCCGGGTTACGTATATAACCCTAGTTCCCCGAAGGGACGGACGCTGCGTGTAATCGCAGTGGGAACGCCTCCAGCGTAGTGCATCTGAAGCATGAATGAAATCAGTCAATGGAGAGAGAGAGCGTCACAGCGAGTGACGTCATCGACCAGGAAACTATAAAGCACCCCCGAATCATAAGCACGCCAGCTTCTGATGTTACTGAAGCAAGCGATCCAAGGGGATGCTGGGAGAATGGCAGGACACGCAGCGTCCATCCCTTCGGGGAACTAGGGTTACATACGTAACCCGGGACGTTCCCCTTCAGGGACTACCACTGCGTGTAATCGCAGTGGGAACGCAATACCCACGTCCCCATACAAACAAGTCCCCGTCGTGTGTGATTAGGAGACACAAGCCGACGAGAGAACCTGAGCCCCAGGAGTGGAGCTAAAATCAAGAGAATAAAATCTGACAAAAGTGTGCGGTGTGGACCAGCCTGCCGCATCACAAACATCTTGAAGAGAAGCCCCTGAAAGAAGAGCTCTAGAGGCAGCCATGCTCCTAGTAGAATGGGCCCGTACAGCCAACGGTGAAGGCTGACCGGCCGAAACGTAAGCAAGTGAGATGGCCTCGACCACCCACTTGCTCATCCTTTGCTTAGATGCAGGACACCCCATCTTAGGTGACCCGAAACAGACAAACAATTGTTCCGATTTCCTCCACAGGGCAGCTCTGTGGACATACGCATCTAAAGCCCTAACGGGGCACAGCAAATTAAGTTTCTCCTGGTCTGACGTCAAAAAAGGCGGAGGACAGAAGGCCTGCAGTACTATAGGTCTAACAGAAGTAGTTGGTACCTTAGGAACATAACCTGGTCTCGGACAGAGAAAGGCCTTAACCATAATAACCACGAGGGAGCCACTGAAAGTGCTTGAAAATCTCCAATTTTTTTTAGAGATGAGATAGCGAGAAGAAGGATAGACTTGAGAGTAAGAAACTTTTCCGAAACGTCCTCGATGGGCTCGTAAGGAGCTAGGGAGAGACCTTCTAAGACAATGGCCTGATCCCAAGATGGTACCCTCATGCGAACTGCAGGCCTCAGCCTCAAGGTGCCACGAAGGAAGCGAGATATAAGTGGGTGTCTTCCGAGGGAACCTCCACTTGAAGGGGTGTGGTAAGCAGCTAAGGCTGCCAGATACACCTTCAGTGTGGAGTGGGATAACCCCGTGGAGAGACGGTCCTGCAGGAAATCCAGCACTGTACCAACCGGGCAGTTAACTGGGTCCTGCTGGCGCTCTCCACACCAAGAGGTGAAAAGTCTCCACTTCGCGGCATATTACTTTCTAGTGGCGGGAGCTCTTGATTGGAGGATGGTCTCAACGACCTCAGTCGAGAGACCAGAATCTATGAGCTGGGCCCCCTCAGAGGCCAAGCCCGCAGCCTCCATAGTTCTGGGTGGGGGTGAAGGATCGACCCACTCGCCTGAGAGAGTAGATCTCTCCTGATCGGTATCTCCAGAGGAGAGCCGTAGAGGAGAGATACTAGGTCCGCAAACCATACTCGGGGCGGCCAGAATGGGGCTATTAGCAGAAGACTGAGCCCGTCCCGGCGAACCTTCTCCAGAACTCCCGGGAGCAGAGCGATCGGGGGAAATGCGTACAGATGTGACCTCAGCCACGGATGTACCATCGCATCCAACCCCAGCGGGGCTGGATGGCTGAGAGAGAACCACAGTGGACAGTGTGATATTTCTCGGGAAGCAAATAGGTCTACCTCGGCATGACCGATATGTTCCCATAGGAGCTCCACCACCTCTGGGTGAAGACTCCATTCCCCGGGCCTCGGCCCCTGTCTTGACAGGATGCCTGCCCCCTGATTTAAATACCCCGGGAGATAAATAGCTCTCAGAGAAAGAATTTTCCCCTGGGACCATAGAAGGATCTGACGTGTCAGTTTGTAAAGTGGGCGAGAACGCAGACCTGAAACACTGCATAAGAGCCTGAAAAACTGCCAACACTGCCAACATCTCTAAACAATTGTTTGTCTCTAAACAATTTAAACAATTTATGTGCCATAGACGGTGATGGTCCTTCCACAGACCCTGAGCTGGGCGACAACTCATGATCGCCCCCCAACCCGTGAGAGAGGCATCTGTTGTTAGCATTACGCGACGACAAGGAGCTCCCAACACAGGACCTTGGGACAGAAACTAAGGATCTTTCCAAATGATCAGGGCGCGATAACACCGTCGCGAACTCACGATCATGCGAAGCGGATTTCCCCTCGGGGAGAATGGTTCTGAGCCACCACTGTAACGGCGTCATGTGCAAGAGGCCAAAAGGTATCACGTTGGACGCAGCTGCCATGAGACCTAACAGTCTCTGGAACTGTTTTACAGTGGATGACTGGCCTAGCTTGTCCTGATCTACTGCGGCGAGAATCGAAGCAATACGAGCAGGTGACAATTGTGCCTGCATCGTCGTCGAATCCCACACTACACCGAGAAAAGTGGTTCTCTGTAATGGAGAAAGAACACTCTTCTTGGCGTTGAGCCTCAACCCCAATCTCTTGATGTGAGCAAGAACGACATCTCGACGTCGAACCGCCTGTTGTTCCGATTGAGCTAGAATTAACCAATCGTCCATATACTTCAGAATACGGATGCCCTGCAGCCTTAGCGGGGCTATAGCTGCATCCATACACTTCGTGAAGGTTCGGGGTGACAATGCTAGGCCGAACGGAAGAACCCGATATTGGTACGCTTCGCCCCCGAAAGCGAACCTCAGGAACTTCCTGTGTTGAGGGAGGATAGATACATGGAAGTAAGCGTCTTTTAGATCTATCGTGACAAACCAGTCCTCGGATCCTCGGAGCATCTTGAATTTGAGCTTCCCTACAGTGCGATTTAAGAGACGCAGATCTAAAATGGGACGCAACCCTCCATCTTTCTTTGGAACGATGAAGTACCGGCTGTAGTATCCTAACTCCCTGCTTAGAAACTCTACTAAGGGAACCAGCCTATCGAGGCTGGCCTCTGGTTGAATATCCCGAGTGACAGACGCAGCGCTCTGTAGCGGCGCACACGGGAGGGAACAGCTGGTCTGGGCACTCCACAGCCCTCCTCGGAGGGGGCGAGCGTCCCTCGGGAAATCGCTCGCCGAGTCTCTCTACGCCCTGTATAGGCAGGGTTAGTAGAACCGACCCCTGAGGGCATCGGGAAAGACAGGGCACCGTGTTTTTGTGCGGTGAACTCAAGTCTTTCACGATGGGGACCAACCTCAGAGTCCTGCCGTTCATCACGTCAGGATTTTTTCGACGCGGCCTTCTTGGCGACAATGACTGTCCTCAGATCAGCCCTGCCCCGCGAAGACCGCGTCTGAGAGCGGCCCGCCTCATCCCTCCAATTTTGTGGGGGGGCACGAGACGCAACACTCTGCTTTTGTTGCACTCTTTTAAAAGAACCACTCGGCGGCTGAGGCTGCCCTCGCCCAGCAGCCCCAGGAATTTTACCTTTAAGGGGAATAACTTTCTGAAATGCTGCTGACTGTCTTTTTTCTTCCTGGAATCTCTCAGAAACAGACTGCAAACCATCACCAAATAAACCCACAGGGGATACAGGGGCGTCTAACAGAACAGATTTCTCTCTTTCTTGCATTTTACTTTGATTTAGCCATAAATGCCTCTCTGTGGCCACCAGGGCTGCCATAGAGCGACCGATTGATCTGACCGTCTGCCTGGTGGCTCGAAGAGCGAAATCAGCTGTCTGTCTGAGCTCATTAATTCTCAACAGAAATTTCCCCCTGCTCGCTAGCATCCTTAAGCAGATCGGCCTGATAAGCTTGCATAATAGCCATCGTATGCAAGCACGCGGCTGCCTGCCCCGCCGCCGAATAAGCCTTCCCCACCAGCGCTGATGTATTTGTGACCCGTCACGGAAACCAGGGACACAAGTCGGCAGCACAACTTGCGAGCAAAATGAGAAAGAAGCGTTTTTTTCCAAAATTGGTGATTTCCGCTTTTTTGCAGAATCTGTTAGTTGAGATCATGAAGAAGCCTCTACATGTTTGAGATAACAGTATTGGTATATTTAAAAGCGTACATTTTGAGGTTGAAATCGGCTTGTTTTTCGGAGATTCTAGCATGCAGTAGGGGCGTGTCATTGTCTGTGTGTATTTCCATACTGAATAGCCGCCGGCGCTTTTGCCCCCGCCCCCCAACAGCGTGGCTACTTAATATGCAGCGCTCTGGCCGGCTCTATCTGATATCAAAATTCAATGAAGATGGACGCCGCAAAGATTGTCGCAGACGAGCTGAAGCGTGGCAGTTACACCGAAAATGTTTTCGCCGCACTTTGTGGGCTCGGGAAACTGAACCGGAGGTATGGGCGCGGCGCGCGCGCCCTCGGTGCTTGAATACGGCGGCTCGGCTCGCTGACAGCGGTGGCTAACTGTTTCATATGTGATGTCCCGATTGCTTTGAATGGGGAACGTTTTGTGAACAGGGAACAGACTTAATGGACTGGCAACAATCTCCATAGAACATGAACTGGCACAGAGAATCGAAATAGAGGATGCAGTTAAGACCTTTGCTGCGATGAAGGCCTGCCGTGCGCGTTTCTGAAACGTAAGTTAAGCTTCATTTGCTCTCTAGTCGTTATTTAAGATGCTGAACCTGCTGATGATATAATGTGCTTGCGGACATTTCATTTGTGTGTGTATACGCACATAAGAAAGTAGTGTAAAAAGATTTGCAACAGTAATCTGAGGAGGAAATATGATTATTTGGAAAATTCCTGTCATGACTGCTTAAAGAAAAATGCCAGCAGGCATTTACCTCCTGCATAAACTTTAATATTGTTGACATTTTGGGCACACGCGCGTTGCGCACTATTTGCGTTATATGTAGGCCTATGGCTTATTGGTCTTTGTGTGTTGTTGCTGGTTTTGCGTTATATGTATATGGCATATTGGTCTTTGTGTGTTGTTGCTGGTAAACGTTGCAAATAGAGGGGCAGCACAATTGTTTTTCGCCTAGAGCGGCAGAAGTGCATTCGCCGGTCCTGGGGGTGAGTTTGCATTAAGCATTAAAGTTTGTCGTTTTGTTTTAATTCTAAGAACACGTACATGTTATCTCATGTTTAGTCTGTTTAGACCTTCCCATACCTACCTATTGTTATTAGCTAGCTCAGGAAAGAAAAAAAAGCTGTAAAGCACAGGGGGAGCTTTACAGGGGGTATGGCTTATCTAAATGAGATGTAAATGAGCCCTATTGTCACTCCCAGCAGGAGAGAGAGGTGAGAATGCACAATCTTTTGAGGCCGTTTTCTCCCATTTTACCTTTTTTGAGTTCCTACCTTCAAATGGCCACAACTTCTCCAAATATTATCAGATTTCCACGTGTTACACATCGTTGGAAAGCTTGGAGACTACACTTTCAGAATCTATGAATAACTCAAAATGCCGAAGAACCGACTTGTGTCCCTAGTTTCCGTGATCGGTCACATTTTTTAAAGGTCTGGTGGGGAGAGCCGGTGCCTTCAGCGATGACGCTGATTCGGGAGAGAGAGAGCTCGCGAGCGTCTCCTCCGCCCTCGGCATCGTCACATACCCACTAGTTTTAGCTCCCATAATATTTGAATAAACATTGGGAGTTTGTGTGTGTATTCTCGCTGACATTGGTTTAACCCAGGTCTTCGTCACCTCAGTGTGAAGATCAGGGAAAAAAGGCAAACACCGGCGAGAAGGCTGAGTGCACGTGGGAAAATATCTATCATCCAGTTTGCTTTTAACATGTGACTCCTGTCTATCAGATGGCCATTCAATACTGAGTTTTCCAACAGCACGGGAAAGCACATTAACCCTCTGGGGTCCAAGGTGTTTTGGGCTCCTTGAGATGTTTTGACATGCTCTGACATTTGTGTTTTTTTCAGTTGCTTATAAACATATTAATGGCACAGGTGAAATTACACTCTATTTAGCACACACAGGACTACCATAATATGTGAGCAACATGTATGTACAAGTTTGTATTTTTGAGAGAATATTGTTTATGCGTGGTTATTGAAAAAACTAAAAAATAAAGTTTTTGAAATAAGGACACAAAAAACATTGGAGTGTTTGCTTCAAAATGATCTGAAAATCATCCTTCCTAATCATTCACATAAAACAATAGATTGTTTTAAATTGTGAAAAACATTTTTTTTGTTTGCCAAGGCAATATGCGGATGGGCGGAACGGCCTAACCCCTATCATGAATAATTAAGTGGTTCTCAGACAGTGACCCTGCATAATAATGAGCCTTTCATTCAGGGGTGTCACACAAGAAAGAATGCAAGGACAATATATATATATATATATATATATATTGTCATTGCATTCTTTCATATATATATATATATATATATATACACACACACACACACATAAATATATATATACAAACAATCAAAATATAAATGAAAGCCAAAAGCACATTTTTGTCATACCTGGAAACAAATCCTGGTCAAATGCTATATGGGCCATTCTACAGAATTGGTTCAAAGTTACAGTTGGAAACATCTTGAAAAGAAAATAGTCTTTTTCCATAAATGTCTTATAAAGTTTTATTTTTTAAAGTAGACCAATACAATAAAAATAAACCAGTCGCATTTCAAAGTCGTTCGCGAAATGACCGCCAGGTGGCGCAAAGGGACATTTATCAAAACGTAAGTGGGGCTAATGTCAATTAACAGTAAGGATGCAATTCTACAAGTTATGGTAATTTGCAAATAAGCCTACAACAAACATTTATTTTTAAACAAATATTTTTAAATATGCAACATGCACGTTTAAACAACAAACAATACAATCTGAACCAGCGCTCCTGTATTGAGACATGCAGCGCGTTTCAGTTACGATCCTGGTTCCAGTGGCCTTAATACATTCACGGCTTTTTAAAATGTCAAAAAGCGTTTTGAGATGGTTTTGAATGAAATATTGAAGTTTATAATTAGGGTATTTTGGCACACCACGCCGAGTGGCTATGCATTATTGATTATTCTAAAATCTGGCTTTATTCTGGCATGTTGAATTAGAGTTTGACAAACGCGGCGGCGCGTTGATTTGAATTTATTTTTCTCATAACAGCTAAAAGAACTTACTGCGTAATCGTTGGTCATACAGATAAGATATCATCTTTTAAAACTGTTGTAGTGATAATCAGATAGGTAATCGAGCCAGCTCTGGTATGTGGAGTAAATTAACTAGATTCTAATTTACTAAAGTCTCTTCCATTCGTGAAACAAAGGGGACAGTGTTTTGAATTGATTAAATCAGGGACTCATTCGCACATGCAGCGTCTTCTCTGATGAATGAACAACGAAGTGCTTTGCTTACTAATCAAGCCAGCTCGGGACATGTGACTCGAGATGACATCTCGTGAGTCCGGCCAAAGACCACGCGACCCCTTAGGGTCTCCTCTGTTTTAATCACCTCACACACAGAGCATAAGTGTAATAACGTGATCACCACCACTCAAATGATTAAACTCATCAACTCAGAGGAGTACGCACACACACGAAACTTCCCGGAGGGGGAGTGAGCGAGAGTCCACCACCCCGGCAAACTCTAACTGAACTCTGCTACACACACACACGCAGAAACACTCATTCATGAACTTTTAAATGCCTACCTCTTTAAACGTATGAAGTGTTTCTCTTGTTGTGTTTTACAATCCCCATGTGACCAAATTGATGTAACTATAAGCTTTTATGGTATGTAATCAGTTTGACATTCGTTTAATCACGAAAATCATGTATCTGCATTGTACTAGCCCTAGGAATGTCGCCCTTGGTATGATTGGAATCAGAGGAATCGAATAAGATCGAATCACTGAACCAAAGTGCAACATGAGGCATACTTTTATCAATACCAGTTTAGAAGTGTATTTTTACTAAATGTTATCTTCCATGCACATGACCCGGAGGGCGTGTGTTTTCGCAAACACAGAAGTTTGACAACACGCCTCCTCCCCAAACGATTGGATAGGACACGCAAGAAGGGCGTGCCTCTAGCTCCTTCAAAACTCGAACGCCACAATCTGTTCGAGGCAGTTTCTACGCCACATGAGAGCTTTTCCTGTGAGAGGATCCATGGCTCCTTCGGGGAGCTTTCTCCGTTTTCTTTAATCTTTCTTTATTTTCGTCTTCGGACTTTTCTTACGTTTAGTTTCAGTGAAATGAACGTAATTGGCAACTTCAACCTGAAGGAGACTCTTCGAATCTGCAGCGACCACGCTCGCCCAGAAGAGCTGAGAAAGCACGCACCCGCTCCTAAGGACACGCACGCAAGACGCGGTTTTCCTCAGCAACACCAGGAGAACCAAAGACCTTTAAGCCTTCATTCAAACTAACGCGCTTTGCCCGCTCTGAACTACCACGTGAACGCATGACGCAAGGACAGAGACACGCACCCTTATTCACATCAACCACAAAGAGCTTTACCTGTGCAAGTAACCGTCTACCATTCTTTCGAGGTTTAAGATCTGTTGATTCTTGGTGTCTAGAGAGGTTCTGTGTCTATGATGAATTTTGCCAAACCAGAAGATCTCTCATCTTCTCACTCTCTCTCTCTCTCTCTCTCTCTCTCTCTCTCTCTCTCTCTCTCTCTCTCTCTCACTCCCAATCTTGCGCTCTCGCAATCTCTCTCTCTCACTCCTGTTTGTTATTCGTCTGTCTCATTTGTTTTACTGTTTACTGTACATACATGTATCCCGTGTTTAAATGTAGAATTCTGTGTCCGTAGTTTAACTTTATTAAAACCATTATATTCTTGATTGTTTTGAATGCTCATATTTTACAAGTCAATGAAATGCGATCCTATAGCTACAAAGCTTTACAAATTGTTACTATATCAGTAACGTAAATTTTATAAACACGAGAAAATTAATGTTCACGGCCGGAACATTGAGATTTCTTGGAGTTTATAAAAAGGGATAACGTTGTTGAAGTAATTGATGGGTTAATCTTACAGCCGTTTGCTGGACAAACCGATTGTTTGATAGCCAATTGATTCCCTTAAAGTTATCTCATATAATCGATCTGAAATGAGACCATTGATATATGAATGAGGAATTATAATTCGTTGTGATTGATCATTCATATATACAATCGATCTATTTTCAATTTCGATAATTTAACTGTAATATGCAATATATTAATCATATTCATGATTAATTATTAAAATTCCCTATGCATAATTTGAGCTAATTAAGGCACATCTCGATGTCGCTACACTGTAAAAGGTCTACTTTTTTTCATGTAGGCTAAAGTAGGCCTACACTCTTTGGCTAATGAGAAAACGTTTTCTCGCTCATGCGAGAAACAAACGTTTGGGTATTTCTCAGTGAGAAAAGTCATAGCCGAGCGGTAGAACTTACGGTTCAATCATCAAGATGACACGGGCTCAAATCCCGATCAAACATGATCTACTGTAAATTTTATATTTATTAATGCAGAGAGATTTGTCTAGCTCTAAAAGTCTGTTACACCATACAGTTTTTGCTTATATTTATAAAATAAAATTGCCATGCATTTCCATTTTACACTAAGGAACAATAGTATCCAACAGAACGACTTTGCATCTGTATAATAATAGGCTACCAATCGTAATTTCAAAAGCAGTTCTGTTCTGTAAAAAAGTAATTTTATATATATAGCTAGCCTATATATATATATATATATATATATATATTTTTATTAGGCCTTTTATTATTATTTTTTGATTCCCTACAACCTAGAGTTTTTAAAAACATGGTTTTAAGTAAAGTGTGATTTGCCAGGGGGGACGGGGATTTCCTTCTGGTCTAAACACCCCTGCTTCTGCTGAATTATTTGAATCCCCACACCCCTCCCTCCACAGTAATCAATGCTATAGGCTACAATAGACCATATCAAATATAAAATAGAGATATGCAACAAGCACGTTTAAACGACAAACAATAAAATCAAAACCAGCGTTTCAGTTGTTCATTAGTTCAAGTGGCCTTAATGCACGCACGGCTTTTAAAATTTCACAAAGCGTTTTGAGATTATTTTGAATGAAATATTGAAGTTTATAATTAAGTGTTTTGGCACGCCGAGTGGCCCTATGCATTTTTCTAAAGTCGGGTTTTATTCTGGCATGGTGAGTTAGTGTTCGACAAACGCGGCGGCGCGTTCATTTAGATTAATTTATTTTTCTCATTATTACAGCTAAAATAACTTAATAGGCGACTCCGTAATTTTTTGGTCATACAGATAAGAGTAGAGTAGCTTACATCGTTCAAAACTGTAAACTTGTATTCATATTAGGCTAA
This sequence comes from Rhinichthys klamathensis goyatoka, assembly GCF_029890125.1. Taxonomy (NCBI): domain Eukaryota; kingdom Metazoa; phylum Chordata; class Actinopteri; order Cypriniformes; family Leuciscidae; genus Rhinichthys; species Rhinichthys klamathensis. Next base: position 91,206 of record NW_026606595.1, read on the forward strand.
CGACAAAAACAGTTTATCTGTCGTCTCTGTCTCCGGGAACTGTGCGTCACAAAAATGAACCGAAAGCCACTTCAGCTTAGTCACGATAAGAAATCGGCTATGTCTAAAGCCTTTAAATGTCTAAATATTCAGGCTAATAAATGTTATCTGATTATGTAATCCATATGAAAACAAGAGGTACAAGGATCTACTCAAACATGTATGTAAGCGCTTCCCAATGAGAAAATGACAAGAAAGGGTGAAAATCTCGCTCTAATTAAATGTAGCAGGCTAAATCGCCCTGAATTAAAATGTAAAAACAGATCAAATAATGTATTTGTCGAAATGTTGCGATATTGTTTCATTTAAGTTCATAATTATTCTATACATGTTATTTAATTTAGCAGCATTACCACGAAGCACCGTGGTTCGATATTTATTTGAATAATAAAAAATAAAATACAAACTTAATTCGCAAATTGCATGCCTGGTTGTAAGGATCCAAAGATCCCTGTTGAATTTAATATTGAGTTGAACATTTTGTTCATGACAACAAATTAACATGCGTTTTTTCAGATTATATTTAGTTTTGCTTGGAAAAAGCTGGCCCAAGCCAGTTTTATTTCATCAATTATTGAAATAATGAAATATTTAGTAATAAACTTTTATGACAGAAATATCACTAGGCTACATGTAACTTAAATCATTTAATTCCTTCAGTATCAACACTGTCTAGAATAGCGATTTAAGTGTGAATTGCGACTTCTCTTTGTGTAAAGTCAGCCTCAGACTCCGATAGCCGGTGGGGGGTTGGAGGGACAGTTCAGTGCTGTATCGAGCGCGCAGGACAATAGGCCTGTTAATGTTCCTCTTTCATATGGAGAGTGTCGGATAACGCAGCAACATATACAGTATTATCAGCTGATGTGTTTTTACCCTGTCCCTGAAATGTTTAATTTCGAGAGAGACCCGGCCGGCGCGCGCAGCGAGGGAGACTAAATAGACTTGTTAAAAAGAAATTCAGCGCGAGAGAGGCAAAGAAAAACGCATGTTTTTAATTTAATTATGTTTCTTTGGACAATTTTCGTTTTGTACCGTTTTAATTGTTTAAGACAGCTGTCATTTCTTTGGCAATACAAATTTAAAATGTCGCAAGAATAAGATTAGCCTAGTGTTTCTTATTTTGCATCGCACAAGAAATAAACTCTAAACCCGATGCAACCCTGTTTTAAATTTTAAAAAACTGTCCCGACACTTTATTTAAACCTTGAAATGTTCGAACTTGGTTTCAAACTTAAGTAATTTTAGTGTTCTTTTACATTACACAATAATTTAGCAGACTAAAGACGAGCTTCTTCATTTTCATTTTCTGATGCAATCGGCTGACAATCTTCCTTCATCAGTTTTTGTCATTTTTGCAGCGGCTGCGGTTCTACAGGAATGTAGCAAATATGTTGTAATGATAATTAAACAAAACTCTTGACTTTAAATAAGTAAACAGTTAGCTATTTAAGCATCAAAGTGGTCAAATATAAACGCTGTCGGCCGACATCGGTTAACAACATGTAGGCCTATGCTACATTGAGATTCGATCTCGGGTCGCTTGAAGCTCCTTGAAGCTCATGTTGTTGCGTTGATCACTGAGCTACCATTTGTACGCTGTTAAAGATAATGTCTTATGCTCTTGTAAAGCCTCATTGATGTAGCCTAAATGTTTTTGTTTTTATTGCAATGTTTTATGTTTTATTGCAATGTTTTATGTACACCTGTCCAACTGCTCGTTAACACTTAATTTCTAAGCAGCCAATCACATGGCGGCAACTCAACTCAAAGTGCATTTAGGCATGTAGACATGGTCAAGACAATCTCCTGCAGTTCAAACCGAGCATCAGTATGGGGAAGAAAGTTGATTTGAGTGACTTTGAACGTGGCATGATTGTTGGTGCCAGAAGGGCTGGTCTGAGTATTTCAGAAACTGCTAATCTACTGGGATTTTCAGGCACAACCATCTCTAGGGTTTACAGAGAATGGTCCGAAAAAGAAAAAACATCCAGTGAGCGGCAGTTCTGTGGGCGGAAATGCCTTGTTGATGCCAGAGGTCAGAGGAGAATGGCCAGACTGGTTCGAGCTGATAGAAGGGCAACAGTGACTGAAATAACCACTCGTTACAACCGAGGTATGCAGCAAAGCATTTGTGAAGCCACAACACGCACAACCTTGAGGCGGATGGGCTACAACAGCAGAAGACTCCACCGGGTACCACTCATCTCCACTACAAATAGGAAAAAGAGGCTACAATTTGCAAGAGCTCACCAAAATTGAACAGTTGAAGACTGGAAAAATGTTGCCTGGTCTGATGAGTCTCGATTTCTGTTGAGACATTCAGATGTTAGAGTCAGAATTTGGCGTAAACAGAATGAGAACATGGAACCATCATGCCTTGTTACCACTGTGCAGGCTGGTGGTGGTGTTGTAATGGTGTGGGGGATGTTTTCCTGGCACACTTTAGGCCCCTTAGTGCCAATTGGGCATCGTTTAAATGCCACAGCCTACCTGAGCATTGTTTCTGACCATGTCCATCCCTTTATGGCCACCATGTACCCATCCTCTGATGGCTACTTCCACCATGTCACAAAGCTCTAATCATTTCAAATTGGTTTCTTGAACATGACAATGAGTTCACTGTACTAAAATGGCCTCCACAGTCACCAGATCTCAACCCAATAGAGCATCTTTGGGATGTGGTGGAACGGGAGATTCGCATCATGGATGTGCAGCCGACAAATCTGCGGCAACTGTGTGATGCCATCATGTCAATATGGACCAAAGTCCCTGAGGAATGCTTCCAGCACCTTGTTGAATCTATGCCACGAAGAATTGAGGCAGTTCTGAAGGCAAAAGGGGGTCCAACCCGTTACTAGCATGGGGTACCTAATAAAGTGGCCGGTGAGTGTATATATATATATATATAGACAGTTCAAACACACACAGAGCGCTGCTGAAGTAACAGAAGCTGGCGTGCTTATGATTCGGGGGTGGTTTATAGTTTCCTGGTCGATGATGTCACTCGCTGTGACGCTCTCTCTCTCCATTGACTGATTTCATTCATGCTTCAGACGCACTACGCTGGAGGCGTTCCCACTGCGATTACACGCAGCGGTAGTCCCTGAAGGGGAACAACCTTGTTTTAAGAAAAACATGTTTTATCCGCGATCTTATGAAAAAAAAACTACACTACCCACAATCCTAAGCGTAGCAGCAACGTCTGCTCATTGGTCCAACTCGCTGTTCCCATAGAAACGTTTACCTTACCGGCGAACGGCTAGAGCTATAACAACAGTGACAGGCTACACCCGCAGCTGTTGCTGTAGTGTACACTTTCCTCAGTTTTGACGTTTCCATTTGAGAGTTTTCATTTACCATCCGAACCACATCGTCATATGTGACTCCAGGCCGGGTGCGGAGAGATTTGGTCCAGCGGTATCTATCGGACTCTGCCATTGTAAAAACTAACCGGAAGAGCCGTATCCCTTCTAAAAGACGTACTTCCGGTCTTCAATTTTTTCGTGACATAGGCCTATAGTTACCGAGACGTTCCCTTTCTGTTGATCAGTTTCACCGTTGTGTCTAAAACCACCACTAGGGGTCCCTATACTAAAGCCCCAACTACTGAGCTGTGTTACGGGCTCTGGGAGTGAAGCTGCAAGCACAAGTGCAGCCTTCCAGCACACAGCAAGCGTAACCTCCAGTCTATTCATTTTAGGAAAGTTACCATTGCAATGGAAAAAGGTCACTTCAGCTTTCTTGTTAATTAATTTAGAGTCTAATTACAGCTGAGCTCACCTTGTTGTTAACGCTGGGAAGCGTTCTCCTTCTCTACAGAGAAAGGAACACTACGGAGACCACATCCTACCCAAAGGGGAGCTTATTATGTGGAAAATACATCCTATGGACTTACCAGTAGGAAGTAATACCTAGGGAATAGTCTCTGTGGAGTGCTACAACTTCTAGGGGGAGAGACTATCAACCACACGGTAAATCCTCAGCTTTGTAGACCAAGAAAATGGGATCCACAATCCAGAGGGCCTTCCTTTGCTTGGAGAGAGCCTTCCCCTTCTGCTGTCCTCCAAAACAGACAAAGAGCTGATCTGATCTTCTATAGCTCTGTGTGTGATCTAGTTTAATGTGCAAAGCGTGCACTGAGCACAACCGAGATGCACGGCCGTGGAGACTTTTCCTAAGGGAACTCCTGCCCATAGAAATGAAAGGTCCATCCAAGGGCTGAATGTGATGTGTGACTCGTGGCTCGTCACGCCTACCTGATCCCAGGATTGGGAGGGTTACTTTAAAAATGTATTCCGTTACAGTTACAAATTACTTCATAAAAAAAGTATTCAGTAACGTAATCCAAGTACCACAATATGAAAGTAATGTAACTGATTACTTTTGGATTACTTCAAGGACAGATATTATAAAAATAAAATAAAAACTTTTATTTATTAAGAATTTCACAGCCCTGAATAAATGTTTATGTAAAGGACTGTACAGACATCTAGTGGCTACAGTATGGTATTACAGATTATTTTGTTTTATTTTTAACTTGACAAAGACCAGTAAAAAAAATAAAATTGAAATATTTCTTCAACAGGAAAATAGAGAATGCAAATGCTTTTTTAGGTTGGATGTCGAGTCCTTTGATAAAGAAAGTGTTTTCATTGCTGGAAGGCACAATTTGCACTGTACAATGTATAAACAACAACCCGCACCCGACCGATGCTTTCAACTAACCCTCCCGCAACTCGGACCGCAAAAAAAAAATAAAAAAAAAAATAAGTAGGCTATATATATATATATATATATATATGCTATTGTAGCTACCCAACCCACTTCCTGACCCGCATTTTTTGCCCTTAGGAGCGCACACTGTTCTTTTTCTGAATGATGTATAATATAGCCTAGTGTTCTGTAATAAAGGCTTGATTTAGGCTATTCATTTATTTCGTTTCATTTTCTTAACGATTAAGATTCTGCGTGTGTTTATCCAGTCTAATCGAAGTGTGCGTCTCTCCTCCGACTTTCCCAACAAAAATCCCGCACCAGCATTTATTCAAAAGTTAATAACGCTCAACATTCAAAAGGTAGCCTAAATAAGGATTTCCCACTTGTATTAGGTTATTTGCAGAGCTTCCACTGCCCAGTCTTCACCTTTTCTCTCTCCGCCTCCATCTCTCCCAACCCGCGCATCACTGGTGTCTGAGGAGATTGTTGTAGAGAGCTGTTATTTTGCGCGTGCACCAGCGGTGGGTGGCACTCGTGAGTCATTAATCAAGCAACGCTTAATATAGTGTTATTATGCCAAAATACAGATTTATTTAGTTTTAAATGAATGAAACCATTGTAATCCTTAAAGTATCCCCCATTTTTTCAAAAAGTAACTGTAATCTGATTACTACGTTTTTTGACGTAACTGTAACTAATTACAGTTACTGGATTTTTGTATCCTGAGTACATAACGCCGTTACATGTATTCCGTTACTCCCCAACCCTGCCTCATCCTGAGAGCAACAGAACGTGAGGAGGAGCGTCTGTGTCCATACAGGCTCTGTTGCCAGTGTTCGATGCCTGGCCGCAGTGACAACAAGGGTCATGAGGGACAGTGTGTGTGTGTGACGCAGAGAAAGAAGAAATTGCTCTTTTGCTGACAATAGCGCGTTTCCACTGCCGGGCCAGGGCCGGGCCGTGCTAGTGCGTGCCAGGGCCAGTCGCGTTTCCACTGTCACTTCCGGAGCTTGATCGGGGCTTACTCGGGGCCGACGGCCAGGATTTCTGGCCCGTCGAATACCTTGGGCCAAAGCGGGCCAGCTCGGGCTAGAGGAGTGGTTACGAACAGAGGCGGGGATTACCTGAGTCGTGAGATTCTGTCAGCATTAAATTGGCTACTTTTAAAATAGTTTAACTCACTTTCATGTTTGAATGCCTTCTGTTTGTGATCCGATGTGGATTCTGATCACCGTATAAGGTAGAAATATTTATACACGATGCGCGCATTGCGCGCTAACCATTACCATAGTAAACATAGTAAACGCTTGAAGATACGCATAGTAAAAAAACATGGTGAACGCTTGAAGAAATCAGACCAATCATAAGGCTATCACAAACACAATCATGTTTTTATTCTATCTGTCAGTAGCCTACGTCTCGCTCTTTATATACCGGACTATCATAAAAAAAAGCAACTTTTTTCGGGAGCTTTCCTCTTTTTCTCTGACTGAAAATATAGCCGAGTCGAGTGAGTGCTAAAGCTCCTCAGGTCGGGTTTTTACTTTTTGGTGGCACATATTTGTAGAAAGTAACGTTATCATTCTTTCTAAATGTGATTTATGTCTTGTAACTACCAAATAAACAGAAACAGCCTCGACTGAATAAGTAAGTGTGTCCTCTTTCTTTTGTGAAATAGACCTAACGGTAATTTATTTCTGTGTGACTTATGTGCAATTTTGACATAACTTAATTCATTATCAATGTATAACTTTTTATTGTAAACCTGTGGTAAAACATCGATGCTTGGGTTTTAAATATTCAAGTAAACAACCAAAATGCCAGCAAACCGCCGCTTTTATCATGTTTGTTTTGCGATGCACGCTCTTTCCAGTGATTTCATTCTGATTAGTTTTCTGATAAAACTTCCATTTGTTGGTGAAATGATGGGTTAGTGTGACGTTGTTCCAGAGAGGCGTGTTACGGGCGTGTTTTAGTGACGCACTGTGGAGCTTCTGGCCCGGCAGTGGAAACGCAAGTCAGGTGCTACTGGCCCGAGGCTATTAGCCCGGCATGGCCCGTTTAAAGCCCTGGCCTAGCACTGGCCCGACAGTGGAAACGCGGCTATTGTGGTAGCTGTCTGCCTGGGGGCGTCTGCCGGCCACAGTAAATAAATGCTCTAAATGCAAAGGGGCATTTACCAAAACAGCCGCAATTGCGAACTGACTGCTGAACAACCAAACTTCTGGGTAATTCTCAGTGAGAAAAGTCGTGGTCGAGTAGTAGAAATTAGGTTACAATCATTTAGATGACACGGGTTCAAATCCCGAATAAACACGGTATTTATAAAATAAAATTTCCGTTTTACACAAATGAACAAATAGGCTATCATCCAACAGATTGACTGAATTTATATCAATCTGTATAATAATTCCAATCGTAATTTCAAAAGAAGTTCTGTTAAAAAAATAGAAAAAAAACTTCATGGGATTTTATAGGCTAGTGGCTACAGAAAGAGGTTGTGTAACGGTGCGATTTGCTGGTGGGGGATTTCCCCCCTCCACACAGTAATCAAAGCCTAATTCACCAATAGACCATTTCAAATATTTTTTAAATATGCAACACGCACGTTTAAACAACAAACAATACAATCTGAACCGGCGCTTCTGCTCCTGTATTGAGAGATAACATGCAGCGCGTTTCAGTTACGACCCTGGTCCTAGTGGCCTTGGCTTAATACATTCACATCTTTTCAAAATGTCACAAAGCGTTTTGAGATGGTTTTGAACGAAATATTGAAGTTTATAATTAAGTGTTTTGGCACAGAGAGTGGCGCTACGCCTTATTCTAAAATCGGATTTTATTCCAACGCATTGGATAAGGCCTAGAGGTCGACAAACGCGGCGGCGCTTACACTTGAATTTATTTTTTCTCATAACAGCTAAAAGAACTTAAAAGGCTAGCCTACTCGGTAATGTTTGGTCATACAGATAAAATATCATCTTTTAAAACTGTAAAAGGTCTACAATAGGCTAACGATAAAACGTTTTCTCGCTAATGTGACCGAACACACTGGACAAACAAACGTTTGGGCATTGCAGTGAGTAAATTCATGGCCGAGTGGTAGAACTGACAGTTCGATCATTTAGATGACACGGGTTCAAATCTCGAACAAATTTGGACTTTTGTAAATTTTATATTAGCCTATTAATGCATTTTATATCCTATTATTAATGCAGAGAGATTTGTCTAGTTCTAAAACTCTTATATTTATAAAATACAATTCCATGCATTTCCATTTTACACTGGAACAAATAGTATCCACCAGAATGACTTTACATCTGTATAATAATACCAGTCGTCATTTCAAAAGGAGTTCTGTAAAAAAAAAAATAATATATATATATATAGCCTACTATAGGCCCTATATATATTTTGGATCCCCTACATGGAGTTTTAAAACATGGTTTTAAGCAAGGTTTGCCAGGGGGGACGGGGATTTCCTTCTGGTCTAAACATGCTTCTGCTGAATTATTTGAATCCCCACACCGCCTCCCTCCTCAGTAATCAATGCTATAGGCTACTTCACCAATAGACCATAACAAATATATCAAATAAAGATATGCAACAGGCACGTTTAAACGACAAACAATAAAATCAAAACCAGCGTTTCAGTTACAGTCCGTTCGTGGTTCCAGTGGCCTTATGCAGTGGCGTCATGCCCATTCAAAGTGAGGGGGCACGTGCCCCCTCAGATATTTACTCCCTGATAATTTTTTTTTCTTCAGTCTTGTTATAATCAGATTCAGCGCGTGGTTAATCTTCAATCCGCAGCGGTGCCGAGCAGAGCGCACGTCTGAAACAGAGGACAGTGTGTGTGTGTGTGTGTGTGTGTGCGTGCGTGTTCATCTGAGCCTCATTGGTCTGTCACTGCTCGTCAATGTCAGAATATTTGAGATGACCAATCAAATCAAAGTAGGCGGGCTTTATGTTCACAGAAGCTGAGCGCGAATTTTAGCAGTGAGACTCGACGCAGTCAAGTGCGAGATGTAAGTAGCTAAACTAAACATTTCATATTTGACAGTTTTTTTTAGTTCATAAATGTTAAACGAATGACAAAAATAATCAGGCACACGAATATACTTTTGTCTAATTTCGCCATTTTGAGCTGAAAATAGGCCTATGTAACATGACTCGTAATGTAGGCTAATAATTAGTTTACTGTCATTGTGAGGGGAAAAGACGTTTTCATTGTTAGGCACAAGATTAATAATGAATGTGTACATATTGAGAATTAATATAGTACAATTTGTAGCCTTAAGTAAACTAAAAAAGCTCAGCTTTAGGAGGGGAAGGCAAGATCAGGAGACTGACAGAAAAAGAAAGAGTGATGGATAAGAAGTGAGAGCAGGTATTGACAAATAATCTGCCCACTGACATGGTTTTAAAGCTATTTCTTATCCTTTTTTTGGCCTTCAAACGTCTTGAAATGCACATATCAGAGAAATAAAAAATTTGAACCCCCTACCCACCTCAAATTTAGGACCTCTGTGATTATAAAGCCCTGTCTACGGCCCTGTATTAGGCATAAGATCAATAATGAATGTGTACTGTGAATGAATTTAATAAACTTAGTTAGGCTACCTAGCTTTCCTAGTAGCTTTCAGTAAATAAATTCGTCTGAGAAAATGATTCATAAATCAACCTATCAGTTGACCCTATGTTTACTTTCTTCACTGACAGACAAAAATGAAAAGCCTATCAGTCAAAGCTCAACTTTAGGAGTTTTTTTGGCCTTCAAAACATCTTATAATGCACATATAAGATACACATATACTTTAACTTAGTCCTCAGATAGAGGAGGGTTGCTGCTAGCTCCGTTAAGGTATTTCTGTCCCTCCCAAACTGCATTGAAATAGTATGTTTTGCAGCCAGAATTAAAAAAATTTCAGGGGGAGCAACCCCTGACCCCTCCTAACATGATCCATATCACCCGTCAGAAAACAATTGCAACGTCTCAGATTGTGCCCCCCCAGAATTTTGGCTTGCATGACGCCCCTGGCCTTATGCACCACGTCTTTTCAAAATGTCACAAAGCGTTTTGAGATTATTTTGAATGAAATATTGATATTATTGAATATTGAAATATTGTTTATAATTAAGTGTTTTGGCACACCCACACCAAGTGTCGCTATAAATTGTTCTAAAATCGGGTTTCTGACGTGTTGAATTAGTGTTCGACAAACGCGTCGGCGCTTTCACTTGGATTTATTTTTCTCATAACAGCTAAAATAAGTTAATAGGCTACTCCGTATTTTTGCCTCCTAAATCGTTCAAAACTGTAAAGTTGTATTCATATTAGGCTAACAACAAAAATTTAGTTGTCGTCTCGTCTCTGTCTCCGGGAATTGCGCGTCACAAAAATGAACCGAAAGCCTTGCCTCAGCTCAGTCACGATAAGAAATCGGCTATAGGCTATGTCTAAAGCATTTAAATGTCTAAATATTTAATAAATGTTTTCTGATTATGTACTCCATCTGAAACTGAGAGGTACAGAGCATCTACTTAAACATGTTTAGCTATGATGTGAGCCCTTCCCAATGAGGAAAGGACAAGGCAAGGGGGAAAATCTCGCTCTAATTAAATGTAGGCTAAATCGCCCTGAATTAAAATGTAAAAACAGATCAAATAATTTCTTTGTCGAAATGTTGCGATATTGTTTCATGTAACTTCATAATTATTCTATAAATGTTATTTAGTTTAACAGCAGGACCACAAAGCACTGTGGTTCGAGATTTATTTGAATAAAAAAGAAAAAGAAAAACGTATTGAAATTGAACGAATTATTGAAATGATAAATTTAGTAATAAAGTTTCATGACAGAAATATCACTACATGTAGCTTACATTATTTAATTCCTTCATTATCAACACTTTATAGAGCGGTTTAAGTGTGAATTGCGACTTCTCTAAGTCAGTCTCAGAGCCTGTGGGGGGTTTGGAGGGACAGTGGTCGCAGTTATCGTGCGCGCAGGACAAAAGGTGTTAATGTTCCTCTTTCATATGGAGATGTCGGATAGCCTGATGAGGAGGCAAAGGCTATACTCTTTTAAGGATAAATCTCTCGATGTGTCCAAGGCCCTATATCTTATTAAATTATAAATAGGCCTATTGTAGTTTATTTTTTTTTATTTAAAGTTTTTTCACACAAAATTTAAATTAAAGTGTTCAATCTAGTTGTTTCTTCTGGTTTTGTAGAGTTTTAGAATGTTTGAGCAGTGTGTAGGCTGGCTATGAATGATTGTCAACAATCTGGCATTATCTAAACATGAACATGTTGACGAAACGCGTTCATGCCACAGCAGATACAGAGCTCATAATTCGCGATCAACCTCGTTTTATTGTAAGGTGAATTCAACAAGGCATGCTGTGTCTTTGAAGTAACAAAGGCTAAATAATTTGTTACAGTTTTTTTTTTTGGAGGGAGGGAGACAAAATTAACTTGCCAAAAAGAGATCCAGTGCGAGAGGCAAAGAAAAACGCATGTTCTTAATGTATGTCATTTAGGACTATTATCGTTTAGTACTGTTTTAATTGTTTAATTTAGCTGCAATTTCTTTGGCAATACAGATTTAAAATGTTGCAAGAATAAGATTCTGTGTTTCTTATTTTGGATCGCAAAGGAAATAAACTCTGAAATCAATGCAACCCTGTTTAAATGAATAAACTGTCCCGACACTTTATTTAAACATTGAAATGTGCGATGGGGTTTCAAACTTAATTAATTTTAGTGTTTTACATTTTCATTTGTTTTTATATTGAAAGCAATAGGCTATTTAGTTAGTCTGTCATTTTGTGCCAATTACAAAATCAGTCTTTTCTGATTTGTTCAATGTATGGATCTGTTTTGAAAAATTTCTTCCGTTGCTATGGCCGGGTCTCAGTGTCATCTCAATTTCATGAATGATTCACAAAACAATAATTTGGCAGAACCGGCGAACATTTAAACGTTTTAATAGTAAAATAAACAAATACAAAACAAAAGTATAAGCCAGCTGGCCACACACAACAGAAACAAAACATAAAATCAGGCCTGTTCCTTTTGTGCTTCCGCTCCTCCGTGAGAGATATGAGACCGCTGCACAGGTGTCATTCATTATCACTCGCGTCATCCTCTCATGTCCCTCGCCCTCGTCCTGCTCGCCACAGCCAACTAACTAGACATTTTTTGTGAAATGAATTTCAAACTCATTTGGCAGCTAGCCTTCTTGTAGACGGAAGAGTGATTTCTCAGATGTTTGCGCTGTTCTGGATTAGTGGGAGTGGCTTGCAGAGCTGTGCAATGTGGTGCATTGTGGGAGTTGTTGTCTTACATACAAATGCGCCCCAAAGTTATTTTCTGTCTTTTCTCGGTCAAGAGGGCACCAAATTTAAAATTTCTTTTACATTTCGACTACATATATAACCCACTTTCAATAAAGATTAATGTTGAAATGGGTGGAGTGACCCTTTAATAATATTAAACAAAACGGTTGACTTTAAATAAATAAACAGTTAATGAACTCGCTAATAAACAATTACCTATTTAAGCATCAAGAACGGTAACACATAAACGAAGTCGGCCAACAGCATAGGCTATAGTGAGATTCGATCTCGGATCGCTTGAAGCTCCGTGAGGTTTATGTTGTTGCGTTAACCACAGAGCTACCGTCCGAACGGTAATAAACTTTGTCTTATGCTAAACCCTCATTTGGTGTAGCCTAATATGTTTCTTTTTCAATGTTTTATGTTGAAATGTTTTCACTATTTATTCAATTTAATTTCAGTATTGTGATTATGAATTCGTTTCTACAATGTTTCACTTGAATTAATCTGTTACCAGCATTTAATCGCTCTGAATGAGCCGCGGCGCGGCGGTAGATTACGCAATAGAGAGAGAATAAACGGACACTTTTCAAAGTCTGTGAGTGTAGCGCCTCTTAGCGGTAAAAGGCAGCCAGCGGCGGTAAAAGTATTATTCTGGTTGAGTAACCACTGTAGTTGTAATAACATGTAGAAACTAATTGTTCTTCTGATAAATTATGTAATGTGATCACAAATGTAATTATGTTATTAAAAAAGTAACTGAAATCTAATAATGCACATCTTAAAATATGTAGTCCATTTTGTACACCAAAACTGTGTACAATACAATATACTGTTTAATGCAATGTTTAATATATAAACATGGTTTATGTATTAAATTATATAACCCCCCCCCCCCCACACACACACACACACACACACACACACACACACACACACACAAATGTACCCAAACAAGTCTCTTATAACAAACTCATATGCTCAAATACATTTTTAGTTAATTTCCATATTCCTCTATTAATTCAAACCCATGGTATTTTGCATTTTGCCCAATTAATTGGGCATACACAGGAGTTATCATAATAGACTTGACATGTTGACATGTATTGTATTTCTCATCTCGAGAGCCAAGCGGGAGCAGAGCTTCCTCACTGTGAACTTGTCACAACAACACACAGATTATAAATGCATTATAAAGCGTGGACACTGCAACGCACACGGTTGGAATTGCTGCTTTGAGCTTGTCCTTATTTATATTCTTTTTTTTTGTGAGACACACATACTTTACAGACAGCACACAGTCAAAAGTGGCATCCAGAAGACAACAGAACTGATGATGTGTAATGCCGTTACCCTTGTATTCGTGTGGGTGCTCCACGTGACATCATAGGACTGCCATCCGCCGGCGGGACTGGTGTGATTCCACACGTGCTTCAGACACCGGTTCCCTACAGCGTCAACACCGGATACACCTGTGCATCTTTGCTCATCTGAAGCTTCCTCACTCCTCGCTCCTCGCCTCCTCGCTGTGCAGTTACAGAGATGTCCTTCAAGATGGCTTTGTTTGATTGGTTTCTGGGTCACAGGCTGGAGAACGGGGGAGCGAGGAAACAAGGAAGCATCATTTTGAGTTCCAAGAAGCTCAACATTGCATTTTGTATGTGTATGTCCTGGTTGGATCTGTTCCTTGTGCCTTGTTCCTAATATTCCTAATATAAAACACTTTTATCTGAAAGATCTTACAGTGTAATATCCTGTTAACTGTTGAGCTTTTACACTTATTGTCACGGCTCGAAAGAACAATCGTAGATGAACCCAGGCTTGGTAACACAGGACTCCGTGGGCAGACGGCGAAACAGGAAACAGCAGAATCTTCTCAGAACAGGCCAGAATCCACAGACCAGGAACAGAATGGATACAGTAGACACTTCTCAGAACAAGACAGAATCCACAGACCAGGAACAGAATGGATACAGTAGACGCTTCTCAGAACAAGGCAGAATCCACAGACCAGGAACAGAATGGATACAGTAGACGCTTCTCAGAACAAGGCAGAATCCACAGACCAGGAACAGAATGGATACAGTAGACGCTTCTCAGAACAAGGCAGAATCCATAGATCAGGAACAGACTGGATACAGTAGACGCTTCTCAGAACAAGGCAGAATCCACAGACCAGGAACAGAATGGATACAGTAGACGCTTCTCAGAACAAGACAGAATCCACAGACCAGGAACAGAATGGATACAGTAGACGCTTCTCAGAACCAGGCAGAATCCACAGACCAGGAACAGAATGGATACAGTAGACGCTTCTCAGAACAAGACAGAATCCACAGACCAGGAACAGACTGGATACAGTAGACGCTTCTCAGAACAAGGCAGAATCCATAGATCAGGAACAGACTGGATAGAGCAGACGCTTCTCAGAACAAGGAAGAATCCACAGACCAGGAACAGTAGACGCTTCTCAGAACAAGGAAGAATCCACAGACCAGGAACAGACTGGATACAGCAGACGCTTCTCAGAACAAGGCAAAATCCACAGACCAGGAAAAGACTGGATACAGTAGACGCTTCTCAGAACAAGGCAGAATCCATAGATCAGGAACAGAATGGATACAGCAGACGCTTCTCAGAACAAGGCAGAATCCATAGACCAGGAACAGAATGGATACAGTAGACGCTTCTCAGAACAAGGCAGAATGCACAGACCAGGAACAGAATAGATACAGTAGACGCTTCTCAGAACAAGGCAGAATCCACAGACCAGGAACAGAATGGATACAGTAGACGCTTCTCAGAACAAGGCAGAATCCACAGACCAGGAACAGAATGGATACAGTAGACACTTCTCAGAACAAGGCAGAATCCACAGACCAGGAACAGAATGGATACAGTAGACGCTTCTCAGAACAAGACAGAATCCACAGACCAGGAACAGAATGGATACAGTAGACGCTTCTCAGAACAAGGCAGAATCCATAGATCAGGAACAGACTGGATACAGCAGACGCTTTTCAGAACAAGCCAGAATCCACAGATCAGGAACAGAATGGATACAGTAGACGCTTCTCAGAACAAGGCAGAATGCACAGACCAGGAACAGAATAGATACAGTAGACGCTTCTCAGAACAAGGTAGAATCCATAGATCAGGAACAGAATGGATACAGCAGATGCTTCTCAGAACAAGGCAGAATCCATAGATCAGGAACAGACTGGATACAGTAGACGCTTCTCAGAACAAGGCAGAATCCATAGATCAGGAACAGACTGGATACAGCAGACGCTTCTCAGAACAAGGAAGAATCCACAGACCAGGAACAGAATGGATACAGTAGACGCTTCTCAGAACAAGGCAGAATCCATAGATCAGGAACAGACTGGATACAGCAGACGCTTCTCAGAACAAGGAAGAATCCACAGACCAGGAACAGTAGACGCTTCTCAGAACAAGGAAGAATCCACAGACCAGGAACAGACTGGATACAGCAGACGCTTCTCAGAACAAGGCAGAATCCACAGACCAGGAAAAGACTGGATACAGCAGACGCTTCTCAGAACAAGGCAGAATCCATAGATCAGGAACAGAATGGATACAGCAGACACTTCTCAGAACAAGGCAGAATCAACACATCAGGAACAGACTGGATACAGCAGACGCTTCTCAGAACAAGGCAGAATCAACACATCAGGAACAGACTGGATACAGTAGACGCTTCTCAGAACAAGGCAGAATCCATAGATCAGGAACAGAATGGATACAGCAGACGCTTCTCAGAACAAGGCAGAATCAACACATCAGGAACAGACTGGATACAGCAGACGCTTCTCAGAACAAGGCAGAATCCATAGATCAGGAACAGAATGGATACAGCAGACGCTTCTCAGAACAAGGCAGAATCAACACATCAGGAACAGACTGGATACAGCAGACGCTTCTCAGAACAAGGCAGAATCAACACATCAGGAACAGACTGGATACAGTAGACGCTTCTCAGAACAAGGCAGAATCCATAGATCAGGAACAGACTGGATACAGTAGACGCTTCTCAGAACAAGGCAGAATCCATAGATCAGGAACAGAATGGATACAGCAGACGCTTCTCAGAACAAGGCAGAATCCATAGATCAGGAACAGACTGGATACAGCAGACGCTTCTCAGAACAAGGCAGAATCCATAGATCAGGAACAGAATGGATACAGCAGACGCTTCTCAGAACAAGGCAGAATCCATAGATCAGGAACAGACTGGATACAGCAGACGCTTCTCAGAACAAGGCAGAATCAACACATCAGGAACAGACTGGATACAGTAGACGCTTCTCAGAACAAGGCAGAATCCATAGATCAGGAACAGAATGGATACAGCAGACGCTTATCAGAACAAGGCAGAATCCAAAGATCAGGAACAGAATGGATACAGCAGACGCTTCTCAGAACAAGGCAGAATCCATAGATCAGGAACAGACTGGATACAGCAGACGCTTCTCAGAACAAGGCAGAATCAACACATCAGGAGCAGACTGGATACAGCAGACGCTTTTCAGAACAAGGCAGAATCCACAGAATGGATACAGCAGACGCTTCTCAGAACAAGGCAGAATCCGTAGACCAGGAACAGAATGGATACAGCAGACGCTTCTCAGAACAAGGCAGAATCCACAGAATGGATACAGCAGACGCTTCTCAGAACAAGGCAGAATCCATAGATCAGGAACAGAATGGATACAGCAGACGCTTCTCAGAACAAGGCAGAATCAACACATCAGGAACAGACTGGATACAGCAGACGCTTCTCAGAACAAGGCAGAATCAACACATCAGGAACAGACTGGATACAGCAGACGCTTCTCAGGACAAGGCAGAATCCATAGATCAGGAACAGAATGGATACAGCAGACGCTTCTCAGAACAAGGCAGAATCCAAAGATCAGGAACAGAATGGATACAGCAGACGCTTCTCAGAACAAGGCAGAATCCATAGATCAGGAACAGACTGGATACAGCAGACGCTTCTCAGAACAAGGCAGAATCCATAGATCAGGAACAGACTGGATACAGCAGACGCTTCTCAGAACAAGGCAAAATCCACAGACCAGGAACAGAATGGATACAGCAGACGCTTCTCAGAACAAGGCAGAATCCATAGATCAGGAACAGAATGGATACAGCAGACGCTTCTCAGAACAAGGTAGAATCCATAGATCAGGAACAGACTGGATACAGCAGACGCTTCTCAGAACAAGGCAGAATCCATAGATCAGGAACAGAATTGATACAGTAGATGCTTCTCAGAACAAGGCAGAATCCATAGATCAGGAACAGAATGGATACAGTAGACGCTTCTCAGAACAAGGCAGAATCCATAGATCAGGAACAGACTGGATACAGCAGACGCTTCTCAGAACAAGGCAGAATCCACAGACCAGGAACAGAATGGATACAGTAGACGCTTCTCAGAAGAAGGCAGAATCCATAGATCAGGAACAGACTGGATACAGCAGACGCTTCTCAGAACAAGGCAGAATCCATAGATCAGGAACAGACTGGATACAGCAGACGCTTCTCAGAAGAAGGCAGAATCCATAGATCAGGAACAGACTGGATACAGCAGACGCTTCTCAGAACAAGGCAGAATCCATAGATCAGGAACAGAATGGATACAGCAGACGCTTCTCAGAACAAGGCAGAATCTATAGATCAGGAACAGACTGGATACAGCAGACGCTTCTCAGAACAAGGCAGAATCAACAGACCAGGAACAGACTGGATACAGTAGACGCTTCTCAGAAGAAGGCAGAATCCATAGATCAGGAACAGACTGGATACAGCAGACGCTTCTCAGAACAAGGCAGAATCCACAGACCAGGAACAGAATGGATACAGTAGACGCTTCTCAGAACAAGGCAGAATGCACAGACCAGGAACAGAATAGATACAGTAGACGCTTCTCAGAACAAGACAGAATCCACAGACCAGGAACAGAATGGATACAGTAGACGCTTCTCAGAACAAGACAGAATCCACAGACCAGGAACAGAATGGATACAGCAGACGCTTCTCAGAACAAGGCAGAATCCATAGATCAGGAACAGACTGGATACAGCAGACGCTTCTCAGAACAAGACAGAATCCACAGACCAGGAACAGAATGGATACAGTAGACGCTTCTCAGAACAAGGCAGAATCCACAGACCAGGAACAGAATGGATACAGCAGACGCTTCTCAGAACAAGGCAGAATCCACAGATCAGGAACAGAATGGATACAGCAAACGCTTCTCAGAACAAGGCAGAATCCACAGATCAGGAACAGAATGGATACAGCAGACGCTTCTCAGAACAAGGCAGAATCCACAGATCAGGAACAGAATGGATACAGTAGACGCTTCTCAGAACAAGGCAGAATCCACAGACCAGGAACAGAATGGATACAGTAGACGCTTCTCAGAACAAGGCAGAATCCACAGACCAGGAACAGAATGGATACAGTAGACGCTTCTCAGAAGAAGGAAGAATCCACAGACCAGGAACAGAATGGATACAGCAGACGCTTCTCAGAACAAGGCAGAATCCACAGATCAGGAACAGAATGGATACAGCAGACGTTTCTCAGAACAAGGCAGAATCCATAGATCAGGAACAGACTGGATACAGCAGACGCTTCTCAGAACAAGGCAGAATCCATAGATCAGGAACAGACTGGATACAGCAGACGCTTCTCAGAACAAGGAAGAATCCACAGACCAGGAACAGACTGGATACAGCAGACGCTTCTCAGAACAAGGCAGAATCCATAGATCAGAAACAGACTGGATACAGCAGACGCTTCTCAGAACAAGGCAGAATCCATAGATCAGGAACAGAATGGATACAGCAGATGCTTCTCAGAACAAGGCAGAATCCATAGATCAGGAACAGACTGGATACAGTAGACGCTTCTCAGAACAAGGCAGAATCCATAGATCAGGAACAGACTGGATACAGCAGACACTTCTCAGAACAAGGCAGAATCCATAGATCAGGAACAGAATGGATACAGCAGACGCTTCTCAGAACAAGGCAGAATCCATAGATCAGGAACAGAATGGATACAGCAGATGCTTCTCAGAACAAGGCAGAATCCATAGATCAGGAACAGAATGGATACAGCAGATGCTTCTCAGAACAAGGCAGAATCCATAGATCAGGAACAGACTGGATACAGTAGACGCTTCTCAGAACAAGGCAGAATCCATAGATCAGGAACAGAATGGATACAGCAGACGCTTCTCAGAACAAGGCAGAATCCATAGATCAGGAACAGAATGGATACAGCAGATGCTTCTCAGAACAAGGCAGAATCCATAGATCAGGAACAGACTGGATACAGTAGACGCTTCTCAGAACAAGGCAGAATCCATAGATCAGGAACAGACTGGATACAGCAGACGCTTCTCAGAACAAGGCAGAATCAACACATCAGGAAAACAGACACTGGGGCGAGGAGAAGGACAGTGAGCAAGCCGTGAACCTCAACAACCATCTGACAAAGACCAGGCAACATGACAAACAATATATAGGACATTCTCGTTCAAAACAGCTGGCGCTGATCAGCTCAGATAACGCGGAGATAACGAGCCGTGCTGATGAGCCGCGCCCATTCACACAACACGCACACACCTAGCAAGGGCGAGTCAATGAATCCAGGAACCGTGACACTTATCATATGTTTTGTAAATCATCATAAGTTAGGTATTATTAGAAAGCTTAAACACTTAAAATTCATCCTGTGGAAACATTTTGTTAGTTGACATGTAGTTACAAAGTTACTTATAGTTAGTAGAATCCATTGAAATAAAGTGTCACTGTTTTTTGTTCGGCATAAGTTTAATAAAGTGATAAACTGCAGTACTTTTTTGGCATTTTCAAAAAAATCTACAGTGATAAAGCATGAGTAACATCAAATATACATACACAAAATAATATAAAAATAATTTGAATATTTGAATAAGTAATGTCATTTGTTTGTGAGGTTGTGTGTTATATATTGTGCACTGGATGGTGCTGTCCCACTTCTTAAATGTGTTGAATGGTCAGTTGAGCAACAAGATCACAGAACATCTCATTTTTCTGCAGTTAATAACACTAGTTGTCTAATTAAATATGAGGTTGAAAATTTGTCAAAAAAAGACCAATCAATGTTTGGTGTCAGGAGTCAAAGGTAATGATGAGGAGGAGGAAGAAAGTCCACTATTATTACCACTTTGTTTGTTATCTAATCAAAGATACAAACAAACAAACAAACAAACATTGACAAACGAAAAACCTAATGACCTGTTTTTCTCTCTTTATATTGTTTTGTGATTAGTACCTGTCAAGTTGGTGAATGGACCTAACCTCTGTTCTGGAAGAGTGGAGATTCTCCACAATGGAATATGGGGAACAGTGTGTGATGATGACTGGGATTCTAAAGACGCAGCAGTGGTGTGTCGAGAACTGGGCTGTGGGAGTGTAATAACGGCAAGGATTAGTGCTTATTTTGGACAAGGTTCTGGACAAATATGGTTGGATAATGTCCAGTGCCGTGGGGATGAATCTACACTGGCAAACTGTTCATCAAGTGCATGGGGATCACATAACTGTGGGCACAGTGAAGACGCTGGAGTCATCTGCCAAGGTGAGTCAAACACATTTATTCATGCTCTAATTAATGAAACAATGAATAGCCATGACAACTAATGATGAGGAGGCAGGAAACAAAAGAGAAACATGCTAAAAGTACTAAAAAAACGAAACAAGAACAGACTAAAAATGACATTACTCCCCCACCGGAAGGTGGCTCCTGATGCCTGAAGACTAATGAGGAGGCAATATCTTTGGGGGAAGTGTCAGGGCAGGTAGCAGCGGAAGGGTTGGAAGTCCGAGGTGCAGACAGAGCAGTTACTGTGGTAACATCTCGTTCTAAAGTATGGCACAACTTTGACAGTTGACTTTAAGTTGGATGGATAAATCTGTGCTTTGCTGCTGCGCTGTATTGTTTTTGATCATTTATGACTTTTCCACATCTTAAAGCACCTCTTTTTTGTGACTGAGCTGTTGAAATACCAATAAATACCTAAATGGAGAACCAAATAAAGCTACTCAATCGCACAGTTTTACTTTGATCTCTCTCACTTTGTTTTTTGAGGTGTGTTGTGTAAAAACTCAGCATGCTAGATGTCAAAGAAAGACGTGTGTGTGTGTGTTTGTGTTGAGGGAATGATGAGAAACTCTTTGTTGGTTGGAGAGACATGCTACTGGGCTGCTGTAAATTTCTATATTTCAAAAGGAAACCAGCGAGAGTCAGAGGAGTTTCAACCGTATCAAAAGTGAATGAAAGCGACTGGCCAGATTTCTCCTGATGTAAATATCCTCCTGTTAGCATCTCTGTGTGAAGCAGAGATGGATTGAGAGCTTGTTTTCAGCATATACATCTCTCATATTCCTACATCCACACGCTAACCTTCATCCTCAGGAAAAGAAAACAGGAAAATTACCATTAGTCGTAGGCCATCGCCAGCAAAATTGTTGAACACAATGTAGTTCACAATGTATAAATCCGGTTGTCGTCCTTACGCCACACTCACGTCACCTACTTGCTTTAGAGAGAGTCTTTTACTTTACTGAAGTCCTAATCCTTCAAAAGCTTTACTTTTTACAAACAATTTTTGACACTCAAGTCAAAGTTTAAGAGTTATCAGAATAGACTTGACATGTTCATTGTTGGTATGTTTGTTTGTATATTTTGTATTTCTCACATGTATTGTATTTCTCATCTCGAGAGCCAAGCGGGAGCAGAGCTTCCTCACTGTGAACTTGTCACAACAACACACAGATTATAAATGCATTATAAAGCGTGGACACTGCAACGCACAAGGTTGGAATTGCTGCTTTGAGCTTGTCCTAATTTATATTTCTTTTTTTTGTGAGACACACATACTTTACAGACAGCACACAGTCAAAAGTGGCATCCAGAAGACAACATAACTGATGATGTGTAATGCCGTTACCCTTGTATACGTGTGGGTGCTCCACGTGACATCATAGGACTGCCATCCGCCGGCGGGACTGGTGTGATTCCACACGTGCTTCAGACACCGGTTCCCTACAGCGTCAACACCGGATACACCTGTGCATCTTTGCTCATCTGAAGCTTCCTCACTCCTCGCTCCTCGCCTCCTCGCTGTGCAGTTACAGAGATGTCCTTCAAGATGGCTTTGTTTGATTGGTTTCTGGGTCACAGGCTGGAGAACGGAGGAGCGAGGAAACGTCTCGGTTACGGATGTAACCCTCGTTCCCTGAGTAGGGAACGGAGACGTTCGGTCGGATGACGACGAATGGGGTTTCGCTTAGAAAGCCAATCGACTTCGAGTACTACAAAACGAGCCAATGGCAAAGAAATGCCATGGGTCTGCGGAATTTGCATAGCGTAACTCCGCCTCACCTCGTGGGTATTTAAGGAGAACGCTGGCAGCAAATAGGCATGTTTTCTTCGCTGAGGAGCCAAGACTGAGCTCAGGCGATCCCCGCGGTACAGCGGAAGTGGCAGGCAGACGGAACGTCTCCGTTCCCTACTCAGGGAACGAGGGTTACATCCGTAACCGAGACGTTCCCTTTCGTTGTCACTCCGAGTTCCGTCGGATGACGACGAATGGGGATACCAGTCTAATCACGCCACCTTCTCAGCTGTCTTCCAGTGCCCTGCGTAAATCTGAGATCCCTGTCGTGAACTAGCACGGACGAAGGACACCTATTTAACACAGGAATACCAAGGTACACTGGGGAGCATATCCCAGATCTTTTAGGGAAGTATGCAATTACTGCCAACCCAGAGGGGGGGACTTAAGAATACA
Source organism: Rhinichthys klamathensis goyatoka (assembly GCF_029890125.1). Classification (NCBI taxonomy): domain Eukaryota; kingdom Metazoa; phylum Chordata; class Actinopteri; order Cypriniformes; family Leuciscidae; genus Rhinichthys; species Rhinichthys klamathensis. The sequence goes on from NW_026606595.1 coordinate 114,186, forward strand.
CATATGACCCGAGGGATGCATATGGAGAATCACTGGGGTGTCCAGCCGCAGGTGGAATATTTCAACCCCAGGGGTGGCAAGGTGGCTTGCCAAGGGAAAGACACATGCTCAGAGAGGCTTACAGCGGAAATACACATGTGGGGGTAGCTCAGAGGAGGTACCATACACACGGAAGGCACCTAGCCGACCCGCAGGCAATAGACACTGGCGCCAGCGTCAGCAGTGCTGGAGGAACTCAGGGCTTTCGGGGAAGCTCACCTGAGGAGAATATCGCACGTATCCAGTCCGTGGAGTGGAATGGCGAGCAAGCGAAGACACCTGAGCGGGTCCGGTACTAGCTGGTTGAAGCGAGTACATGAGAGGACACTGGCTCCACTCGGAGATTGTAGAATCTGGCGAATGTGTTAGGTGTCGCCCAGCCTGCAGCTCTGCAGATGTCTGTTAGCGAGGCGCCATGCGCTAGAGCCCAAGAGGACGCCACACTCCGGGTGGAGTGGGCGGTCACACCAAGGGGGCACGGTCGACCTTGCTGCTGGTATGCCAAAGCAATGGCGTCCACTATCCAGTGAGACAACCTTTGCTTGGAGAGAGCCTTTCCCTTCAGCTTCCCACCATAACAGACAAAGAGCTGGTCTGAGGTCCTGAAACACTGCGTTCTGTCTACATAGATGCGAAGAGCACGTACTGGACAGAGCAGTGCCAAGGCTGGGTCTGCCTCCTCCGGGGGCAGCGCTTGCAGGTTCACCACCTGGTCCCAGAAGGGAGTGGTAGGAACCTTGGGCACATATCCAGGCCGGGGTCTCAGGATCACGTGAGAGCCACCCGGCCCGAATTCCAAGCACGCTTCGTCAACGGAGAATGCGTGCAGGTCCCCTACCCTCTTGATGGAGGCCAAAGCAGTCAGAAGCGCTGTCTTCATTGACAGGAAGTTAAGCTCGACCGACTGCAAAGGCTCAAAGGGAGCACTGCGCAGGGCAGTTAAGACCACTGCGAGGTCCCAAGAGGGTACGAGAGGAGGGCGAGGAGGATTCAGTCTCCTCGCTCCTCTCAGGAACCTGACGATCAGGTCGTGCTTCCCCACCGACTTACCTTCTATAAGATCATGCTGTGCGGCAATAGCGGCGACATAGACCTTGAGGGTGGAGGGAGACAGCCTTCGCTCCAACCCTTCTTGAAGAAAGGAAAGCACGACACTGATCGAACATCTCCGGGGGTCTTCTCGGTGAGAAGAGCACCAGTTGACGAAGAGGTTCCACTTCAACGCATAGACGTGTCTCGTGGACGACGCTCTAGCGGAAGTGATGGTAGCCACCACCGCTGGTGGTAGGGTACTCAAACCTGCCTCATCCCGTCCAGGAGCCACACGTGGAGGTTCCAAAGATCGGGACGAGGGTGCCATAGGGTGCCCCGTCCCTGAGAAAGGAGGTCCTTCCTCAGAGGAATCGGCCAAGGAGGTGCTGTCGCAAGGAGTATGAGTTCGGAGAACCAGGTTCGGGTGGGCCAGTACGGCGCGACCAGAGTGACCTGCTCCTCGTCCTCCCTGACCTTGCGCAGGAATTGCGCAAGAAGGCTCACTGGGGGAAACGCATATTTGCGGCCCTGCGGCCAGCTGTGCGCCAGTGCATCCGTGCCGAGCGTGCCCTCGGTCAGGGAATAATACAGGGCACAATGGGTCGAGTCGTGAGAGGCAAACAGATCTATCTGTGCGTCCCTGAACTGGTCCCAAATCAGCTGAACCGACAGGGGATGGAGTCGCCAATCTCCCGGGAGGGGCTGAAGCCGTGAGAGCTCGTCGGCTGCACAGTTCAGGGCTCCGGGGATATAAATGGCACGAAGCGACCTCAGATGCTTCTGACTCCATAAGAGGAGGTGGCGGGCGAGTTGCGACATACGGCGGGAGCGCAGACCACCTTGACGGTTGATGTACGCTACGGTCGCGGTATTGTCTGAACGGACTAGTACATGCTGGCCCCTGAGCACGGCTCGGAAGCGGCGCAAGGCGAGCTGTACAGCCAGCAACTCGAGGCAATTGACATGCCATAGGCGGTGGGGTCCTGTCCAGGAGCCCGCGGCAGCACGTCCATTGCACATGGCACCCCAGCCCGTGGTAGAGGCATCTGTCGTTACGACAATATGCCGGGAAGCTCGTTCCAGGGGCACTCCGGCCCGTAGAAAACTGAGGTTCGACCACGGGGTGAAGGTCTGACGGCAGGTCGGAGTAACTGGTACTCGGAGAGTGCCGTGTTGCCATGCCCACCTCGGGACTCGGTCGCGAAGCCAAAGCTGAAGCGGTCTCATATGAAGTAATCCGAGCGGCGTTGCCACAGCTGCGGATGCCATATGCCCAGGAGCCTCTGAAAAAGTTTCAGTGGAACCACACTCTTGCCCTCGAACTGTCTCAGGCAAGTCAGCAGTGATTGCGCGCGCTCGCTCGTAAGCTGCGCGGACATGGCGACCGAGTCGATCTCCATACCGAGAAAAGAGATCCTCTGCACGGGGCAAAGTTTGCTCTTCTCCCAGTTGACCCGAAGGCCCAGACGGGCTACATGGCGGAGCACCAAATCCCTGTGTTCGCAAAGCTGATCTCGAGAGTGAGCTAGAATTAGCCAGTCGTCGAGGTAATTCAGAATGCGAACCCCATGTTCCCGGAGGGGAACAAGGGCAGCCACGACGACCTTCGTGAAGATGCGAGGAGACAGGGCTAGCCCGAATGGGAGAACTGCGTACTGATATGCCTGCCCCTCGAAAGCAAACCGCAGGAACGGTCTGTGTCGAGGGAGGATGGAGACATGAAAGTAGGCGTCCTTCAGGTCGATCGCTGCAAACCAATCCTGGTGCCGCACACATTCGAAAACGCGTTTGGCGGTGAGCATCTTGAACGGCAGCCTGTGAAGGGAGCGGTTCAGAACGCGCAGGTCCAGGTTTGGATGTAACCCACCGGTTTTCTTCGGGACAATGAAATACGGGCTGTAGAAGCCGGTCTTCATTTCGGCTGGAGGGACAGTCTCGATCGCACCCTTCGCCAGCAGGGTGGCAACCTCCGCTCTCATGATAGGGGCATAGCCACCGACCAAAGTGGAGCGGACTCCCCTGAAGCGGGGAGGAGACCGCGCGAACTGAATCGCGTAGCCGAGCCTGATCGTTCGTGCGACCCAGCGGGACAGTTTGGGAAGCTCTAGCCAGGCTCCCAAGGACTGAACCAGCGGGGTCATGCGAACCACAGACTTCCCGTCGGTGGGGCAGCGAGGCGGTATGGCTGACCCAGACGTGGACGGCATAGCGGCCCGGTGTGGGGGTACAGCCATGGACCGCGTCCTGACAGAGGAGACCAGGGAAGGACGAACGTTCCACGGGGGTCTGCTCTGCCAGGGGTCTGGCGACAGAGGAGGATGAGAGCGGCACGGTCCGGGGACGGCGCGCACTGTCATCCGGCTCTGGGACAGAGGAGGACGAGGGGTGCACGGCCCGGGGGCGGCGCACCGTGTCGTCCGAGAACTCTGTGTGCTCAGGGATGAATGTATCACTTCTTTCTTTAACCACATTAGGGTGTTGCCCACCTGAGGGTGAGCAGCGGGGAGTGGAGAACAAAAGATTCTCCCCCGGCCCTCCACCGGGGGAAGGAGTGGTCCTGCTACCATCTCCTGAGAAGTGAACATCATCCCTGAGCAGCCCGTCTCAGGAGCGCCGCTTGGCCCGGCGTTTAGCGGGGGGCGGGGCTGGAGAGGGCTGGGGCGCCTTCTTACGGCTTCCTCCGCGACCGGGCCCAGGTGAAGGCTGCTGCTTGGGCCGGGCGGGAGGGGCGGGAGCCGTAGGAGGGCGCCCTCGGCGGCGAACAGACTGAGTATTCTGCCCGGTCGGCTGGGTGGAGGCAGCAGCGGGCCATCGGGGCAGAATATGCTTAATAGCCTCAGTCTGTTTCTGAGCAGTCGAGAACTGTTGGGCAAAATCCTCGACTGCACCGCCGAAAAGGCCGTCTTGTGATATGGGGGTGTCGAGCAGCCGGGACCGCTCGGCATCCTTCATATCAGCAAGGTTCAGCCAGAGATGTCTCTCCTGGACCACAGCTGTGGACATCACCAAACCCAGGGAGCGTGCGGTCACCTTCGTCGCTCGGAGAGCAAGGTCGGTGGCGGCGCGCAGCTCATTGAAGAGCCCTGGGTCTGTCCTGCCCTCGTGCATGTCCCTGAGCATCTGGGCCTGGTAGACCTGCAGAATGGCCATGGCATGCAAAGAGGTGGCTGCCTGTCCCGCAGCTCTGTAGGACTTCGCCACTAGCGTAGACGAGTACCTACAGGCTTTGGATGGGTGCTTAGGCTCACCACGAGAAGAAGCGCTCTGAGGACACAGTTGCATCGCAACAGAGCGTTCAACCGGGGGGAGCCCAGTGTACCCACGGGCAGCGGCCTCATCAAAGGGGAGGAAAGGTGGATGAGATCATCGAGCGGTCACGGGAAGACATGGGGGTCTTCCAGGACTTCGAGATCTCATCATGCACGTCCGGGAAGAAAGGTATCGGAGCCTGACGCGGACGGGGGTCCGCAGCCTGACCCAAATACCAATCATCCAGCCGCGAGCGCTCGGGGCAGGGCGGAGGGGTCCACTCTAACCCGATGCTCGCGGCGGCTCGAGACAGCATGGCCGTCATCTCTGGATCAGACTCTGGCACAACTGTATTCACACCCGAAGGTGGCAGCTGTGATGAGTCTTCACTTCCAGACGACTCAGACCCCCCTTGTGATGCCGCGATAAACATCGCGTCCTCCTCTGGAGCGCCAAAGGAAACCCGCAGGGCACCCGAAGATGGTCCCACAGGAATCCCCTGAACACTCATGGGTTGCAACACTGGAGAGGGTGCGGCTGGGCACGGACTGATAGTCGGCGCTTTGTTCCAAACCGTCACCCTCAGATCACCCTGGCCACCAGCCGAAGTACTAGCTCTATTTCTAGAGTCAGTAGATCGGGGTGTGGATGAGGGGGCTCTCACTCTTGCGAGATCACTGAGTCTTGATCGTAGTGCTGCGATGGTCATGTTCCCACAGAGAGAACATGAGTCATCCACGAGCGCTGCTCTAGCGTGATCAATGCCCAAACACACTATGCAACGCTCGTGCCCATCAGAGTCGGCAACGAGTCTACCGCAACCAGAAGTGCACGGGCGAGGCATCTTTAAAAAGACGTGCCGCGTGCAAGCTCTTTTGTGAGAGAAAAGAAACTCTGACTGTGTTGAAGCGCCCGGGGAGAAACACACTCACTGTCAAACCACAGACAGATAAGCAGGAAGTGCGCGCCCGCCGGAGATCGCCGTCACACCAACACCAGAGAATCTCGCTCGTCTTGCAGGACTGACAATACAGGAATGGCTTGTGGAGCGAAGGATCACCTTGGCTCCGAAGCGAAAACATGCCTATTTGCTGCCAGCGTGCTCCTTAAATACCCACGAGGTGAGGCGGAGTTACGCTATGCAAATTCCGCAGACCCATGGCATTTCTTTGCCATTGGCTCGTTTTGTAGTACTCGAAGTCGATTGGCTTTCTAAGCGAAACCCCATTCGTCGTCATCCGACGGAACTCGGAGTGACAACGAAAGGGAACAAGGAAGCATCATTTTGAGTTTTGAGAAGCTCAACATCTTTGCATTTCGTATGTTTATGTCCTGGTTGGATCTGTTCCTTGTGCCTTATTCCTAATATTCCTAATATAAGACACTTTTATCTGAAAGATCTTACAGTGTAATATCCTGTTAACTGTTGAGCTTTTACACTTATCATATGTTTTGTAAATCATCATAAGTTAGGTATTATTAGAAAGCTTTAACACTTAAAATTCATCCTGTGCAAACCATTTTGTTAGTTGACATGTAGTTACAAAGTTACTTATAGTTAGTAGAATCCATTGAAATAAAGTGTTACTGTTTTTTGTTCGGCATAAGTTTAATAAAGTGATAAACTGCAGTACTTGTTTGGCATATTCAAAAAAATCTACAGTGATAAAGCATGAGTAACATCAAATATACATACACAAAATAATATAAAAATAATTTGAATATTTGAATAAGTAATGTCATTTGTTTGTGAGGTTGTGTGTTATATATTGTGCACTGGATGGTGCTGTCCCACTTCTTAAATGTGTTGAATGGTCAGTTGAGCAACAAGATCACAGAACATCTCATTTTTCTGCAGTTAATAACACTATGGGCCCTATCTTGCACCCGGCGCAAATGACAAACTAGAGAATAAACTTGCGCTCCCTGGGCGGTTCAGTTCAAGAAAGGAGGCGTGTTCCGGCGCAAACAATCCCTGGTGCTATTTTGCAGTTCCAGAAAACAATTGCGCCACTGACCAGAAAAAACCTAGTCTAAAGTCAGTGGCGCGTTGAGCGTACATTCACATGCTATTTTAAGCGCGCATGCTTGGTCATAATACAGAGTGTGAACAAAGCGCATACACTGTAGATGATTCTCTCATCTACACAGATGCATTTTCCCTTTTACAAATGATACATTATTATAAGGAAAAATATTAAAACACGAGGGAAATCATTGTTGTCAAGTATATTTATATAGCGCTTTTCACAATACAGATTGTATCAAAGCAGCTTCACAGTATCAATATGTTGTGTCCATGACGATGGGAAAAATAGGCATAAAGCTTACATATTTACCCAAATTATTATATGCATGTATAACCGAAGCTAATTTGGGTGGGTTTGTCCCATCTCCAATGTCACTTCTCTTTCTTTTACGGCCCTGACGAGAACATCGTTCTCCTCGGCTGTGAACCGATTCTGAAGCGCGCCTGGTAAATGCGCCGTTATAATAGTATTGCGCCATGGAACAAGCGCACCTCGTTCATCATGCTCTTGAAGGGAATGTGATATGACGCTCTGATTGGTTTATTTCACGTTACGCCCAAACCACACCTATAAATAATGAAGCTACTTCAGACCAACCCCTTTTAAACTTGCGTCGAGCGCAAGAGTCATTTATCCCGCCGGTAAAATAGCAACAGCGGCCAAGACCCGCCCAAAAAGTTACTTGTGCTTCGCGCTTGATACTTGCGTTTCAGATCGTTAAAATAGGGCCCTTGTTGTCTAATTAAATATAAGTAAATATCTGTAAGTTTACTTAATGACAGCAGGTTGAAATTTGTCAAAAAAAGACCAATCAATGTTTGGTGTCAGGAGTCAAAGGTAATGATGATGAGGAGGAAGAAACTCCACTATTATTACCACTTTGTTTTGTTATCTCATCAAAGATACAAACAAACAAACAAACAAACAAACAAAAATTGACAAACGAAAAAACTAATGACCTGTTTTTCTCTCTTTGTATTGTTTTGTGATTAGTACCTGTCAAGTTGGTGAATGGACCTAACCTCTGTTCTGGAAGAGTGGAGATTCTCCACAATGGAATATGGGGAACAGTGTGTGATGATGACTGGGATTCTAAAGACGCAGCAGTGGTGTGTCGAGAACTGGGCTGTGGGAGTGGAATAGCGGCAAAGAGTAGTGCTTATTTTGGACAAGGTTCTGGACAAATATGGTTGGATGATGTCCGGTGCCGTGGGGATGAATCTACACTGGCAAACTGTTCATCAAGTGCATGGGGATCACATAACTGTGGGCACAGTGAAGACGCTGGAGTCATCTGCCAAGGTGAGTCAAACACATTTATTCATGCTCTAATTAATGAAACAATGAATAGCCATGACAACTAATGATGAGGAGGCAGGAAACAAAAGAGAAACATGCTAAAAGTACTTAAAAACGAAACAAGAACAGACTAAAAATGACATTACTCCCCCACCGGAAGGTGGCTCCTGATGCCTGAAGACTAATGAGGAGGCAATCTCTTTGGGGGAAGTGTCAGGGCAGGTAGCAGCGGAAGGGTTGGAAGTCCGAGGTGCAGACAGAGCGGTTACTGTGGTAACATCTCGTTCTAAAGTATGGCACAACTTTGACAGTTGACTTAAGTTGGATGGATAAATCTGTGCTTTGCTGCTGCGCTGTATTGTTTTTGATCATTTATGACTTTTCCACATCTTAAAGCACCTTTTTTTTGTAACTGAGCTGTTGAAATACCAATAAATACCTAAATGGAGAACCAAATAAAGCTACTCAATCGCACAGTTTTACTTTGATCTCTCTCACTTTGTTTTTTGAGGTGTGTTGTGTAAAAACTCAGCATGCTAGATGTCAAAGAAAGACGTGTGTGTGTGTGTTTGTGTTGAGGGAATGATGAGAAACTCTTTGTTGGTTGGAGAGACATGCTACTGGGCTGCTGTAAATTTCTATATTTCAAAAGGAAACCAGCGAGAGTCAGAGGAATTTCAACCGTATCAAAAGTGAATGAAAGCGACTGGCCAGATTTCTCCTGATGTAAATATCCTCCTGTTAGCATCTCTGTGTGAAGCAGAGATGGATTGAGAGCTTGCTTTCAGCATATCCATCTCTCATATTCCTACATCCACACGCTAACCTTCATCCTCAGGAAAAGAAAACAGGAAAATTACCATTAGTCGTAGGCCATCGCCAGCAAAATTGTTGAACACAATGTAGTTCACAATGTATAAATCCTGCTGTCGTCCTTACGCCACACTCACGTCACCTACTTGCTTTAGAGAGAGTCTTTTACTTTACTGAAGTCCTAATCCTTCAAAAGCTTTACTTTTTACAAAGAATTTTTGACACTCAAGTCAAAGTTTAAGACTATTCATAAGAGTATTTTTGAGAAGTTTTATACAAATGAACTGTATTATTTTTGGTCTTGGAAACTATAATTTTGCAATATAATCCCTGTTTTTTGGGGGGTTTTTTTGGCAAATCAACAAATGTTTTGCAGAAAGATTCTTTGGAGTTCATGGGTTAATCAAAATATTTAAAAAAGCCCAGCAGCTGATTATTATGCTGAAAATAATTCTGAATGACTGACCCTTATAAAATTTGGTACATTTATTAAGGGTGTTTACCAAATTTTGTGAGAATCGGCCACAAGGTGACATTATATCAAGATAAATTATGTTTTTGCTAAAAATCTGCTAATAAGGACTAGAATAAAATGATGTTTTCTTTTAAGTCATTCTTCCCCAATTAACAATATTTTGAAATATGCCTAAAAGGTACTTGCGAAGAATTATCTAAAATTAAATTTTTATCCAAAGTGACTTTCAGTAGATTTAAAGTATACATTTAGCCTTTTTTGTCAGCATGCGTTCCTTGGGAATTAAATCGTCTCAGTTACTATTGTAACCTTCGTTCCCTGATGGAGGGAACAGACACGTAGGGTTCGGTCCTGTGAGCCCTAAAAAAGTCCAATAGAATTGGCAAGTGAAATGTTCATGTCTGTCCACTCCCTGGACATCTGGGTCTAAAAGAGGGCCAGCGAGAAGAGCCAAGACAGCACCTCGACCAAGTCAGTGGCAATTCAGAGTTGTGGCAGGAGGGACACAACATCTCCGTTCCCTTCATCAGGAAACTAGGGTTACAATGTCACACTTCCTGCTTCCGGAATGCGGAGTAGGGATACAGAACTTCCGGTCAACAGTATTTCTCGATAAGGATTTAAATGATCAGCCATAATGTCTAAACCATCCGATTTAGACTGACCACGAGTTATGAGGTTGTGAAACGAAGGTTTTTGCTCCTGTAGAAGCTATAAGTTCGTGTGAAATCAACCTTGTTTTAAGAAAAACATGTTTTATCCGCGATCTTATGAAAAAAAACTACACTACCCACAATCCTAAGCGTATCAGCAACGTCTGCTGATTGGTCCAACTCGCTGTTACCATAGAAACGTTTACCTTACTGGCGAACGGCTAGAGCTATAACAACAGTGACAGGCTACACCCGCAGCTGTTGCTGTAGTGTACACTTTCCTCAGTTTTGACGTTCCCACTTGAGAGTTTTCATTTACCATCCGAACCACATCGTCATATGTGACTCCAGGCCGGGTGCGGAGAGATTTGGTCCAGCGGTATATATCGGACTCTGCCATTGTCATTGACACACATATGTATGGGCTCACTCTGAGGACACATAAAAAAAATTGTGGGATTTTGCCTCTTGGTGGCGCTATAATAGAAAAAAAACATGAAATTCCCTTTGACTTCAATACAGTTCCCTTTCAAGGGAACGAGACGCTGCGTCGAGACGCTGTGGGAACGCCCCTGCGTGATTGCGTCGTGAAGCACTTGTATAATCAGTCCAATGGAGAGACGAGACGTCATAGGCGGGTGACGTCATCGACCAGGAAACTATAAAGCACACCTGACAACAGACCGCGTTAGCTTCTGTGCCTTCAGCAAGCGCTCTGTGTGATCTTGTCTCTGTCTATTTATTGTTGTTTGTCCACAAGCATTTATATATATTTATATATCTGACAGGAGTATGGAGAGCAAACAGCCTTGGATCGTGTGTTCGTCCCTGCCCTCGCTTCATTACGAGTGGGGACACACGCGATTCAGGTGTCTGTTTGGGAGTGGAGCATGCACAGTCAGCTCTAGTAAATTGGGGCTGACAGTGTTCATTCATAAATTCCCGACGTGTAACATATGCACTATCGAGAGTTTGAGCTCTGCTCTTGTTGGCTTTCTTCTCGAGGGAAGAAAGTCAATAAATATTTGGCTCGGATCTCGCGTTTGCCGAGGCAGCGCGTAGATTACGGGCTGCATAAGAGTCGTGGCTCAGATCTCGCGTTTGCCGAGGCAGCGCGTAGATTACGGGTCTGCAATAAAGATTCTGTGACTCGATCTCGGATCTCGCATGTGCTGAGGCAGCGCGTAGATTACGGGCTGCATACGAGTCGTGGCTCAGATCTTGCGTTTGCCGAGGCAGCGCGTTGATTATGGGTCTGCATCTCTACAATTAGAATCTAAGCTCAGATCGCGTGCTTGCCGAGGCAGCGCATAGATTATGGGTCTGCATATCTGCATAATAAAGTGGCTCTTCTCACGTTTGCCGAGGCAACGTGTAGATAATGGTCCGCAATGTATAGGCTAATATGCGCAGGGAACTGAGCAGACGGGAAATTTCCCTTTCTCTCGTTCTCTGATGATTGTTTGAAAACTCATTTTTTATTCTTTAATGTTTGAGATTGTAATATGAGGTCTATATTAATACACAATATTCAGCCTTTAAACTAGACCGTTTCTACTTGTCTGGTTGATATTAAGCTGCATTTAATTTTTGAGAAAATTAAATATGTACTCATCTAATCTTTGAGTTAAATGTCTGTATTTATATACTATTCAGCTTTTTCATCCAGACCGTTTCTACTTGTCTGGTGGATATTTGGCTGCATTTAATTTTGAGGAAATTAAATATCTACTAATCTTATCCTTGGAGTTAGATGTCTGTATTAATATAGGCTACCTTTGAGCTTTTTCATCCAGACCATTTCTACTTGTCTGGTTGATATTTGGCTGCATTTAATTTGAGGAAATTAAATATGTACTCATCTAATCTTTGAGTTAAATGTCTGTATTTATATACTATTCAGCTTTTTCATCCAGACCGTTTCTACTTGTTTGGTTGATATTTGGCTGCATTTAATTTGAGAAAATTAAATATGTACTCATCTTATCCTTCAAGTTAGATGTCTGTATTAATATAGGCTACCTTTCAGCTTTTTCATCCAGACCATTTCTACTTGTCTGGTTGATATTTGGCTGCACTTAATTTGAGGAAATTAAATATGTACTCATCTAATCTTTGAGTTAAATTCTGTATTTATATACTATTCAGCTTTTTCATCCAGACCGTTTCTACTGGTCTGGTTGATATTTGGCTGCATTTAATTTGAGTGGTGGACCCCGGTGGTGGACCCCGAGCAGGCTCTGGATATGTTATCATTCCTGGGAAGTGACTCTCTGAGGAGGGTCGCAGCACTGCCAGTTCGGTTGTTCCCTGCCGGTTCGCCGCTTCAGGGCACCGAGGTGTCAGCGTTCCCGAACGATCCTCCGAGGAGGGTCGTAGAACAGTCAGTTTGGTTGTTCCCTGCCGGTTCGCCGTTACAGGGCACCGAAGTGGCTGTTCGACCAATACCAGAGGCCAGTCTCGAGAGACTGGTCCCCTTAGTAGATTTTCTGGCAGCGTGTAAACTACTGCCAAATATATCTTGTTGGGTCCTGGGTTAGGGTTAGGGTTAGGGTTAGGTTAGGGTTAGGGGTCCTCCCTACGTGGTGGACCCCGAGCAGGCTCTGGTTATGGAACAAGAAGTACTGACACTTCTTCAAAAAGGAGCTATAGAAAGGGTTTCTCCTCCCAGCAGAGAGTCAGGGTTTTACAGCCGTTAATTCATTGTTCCAAAGAAGGATGGATGCTTACATTCAAACAGATTGTGTCACAGATTCAGTCCTCGGACTGGTTTGTCACGATAGATTGAAGGATGAGTCCTTCCATGTAGCCATCCGTCCTCCACACAGGAAGTCCCTGAGGTTCGCTTTCGGGGGCGAAGTTTACCAATATCGGGTTCTTCTCTTCAGCCTAGGTAAAGCTAGGCTAGTCACTCACTGCGAAACAGTTTCAGAGACTGGTGGGTCTCATGGCAGCTGCATCCAACGTAATGACTTTTGGCCTCCTGTACACGAGAACCCTGCAGTGGTGGCTCAGGACCAAGGGATTTTCTCCGAGGGGAAATCCGTTTCGCATGATCAAGGTCATGCGGCGATGCCTACGTGCCTTAGTCATTTGGAACAAACCTTGGTTCCTCGCCCAAGGCCCAGTGCTGGGGGCTTCTTGTCGACGCTTACGCTATCGACGGATGCTTTCCTCACAGGTTGGGGGGCGATCATGAGTGGTCGCTCGGCGAAAGGTCTTTGGCAGGACCATCTACTTTCTTGGCACATAAATCGGCTAGAAATTATGGCAGTGTTTCGATCTCTCAAGCACTTTCTGCCAGACCTGAGAGGTCACCATGTGCTTGTCTGCACGGACAACACACATCGGTGGTGTCTTACATAATCCAGGAGCAGACATCCTGTCGAGGCAGGGGCCGAGGCCCAGGGAATGGAGACTCCAACCCGAGGTGGTGGAGCTCCTATGAATAACTTTGGTGCAGACGTGGCCGAGGTCACGTCTGTACGCTTTTTCCCCGATCTCTCTGCTCCAGGGAGTTCTGGAGAGAGTTCGCCGGGACGGGGCCCATCTTCTGTTATTAGCCCCGTGTTGGCAGGCCCGAGTATGGTTCTCGGACCTAGAGTCTCTCCTCGACGGCTCTCCACTGGAGATTTCGCTCCGGGGGGACTTTTTCTCTCAGTCGAGCGGGATGATCCTCCCCCCCGCCCAGAATTGTTGAAACTTTGGGCTTGGCCTCTGAGGAGGCCCAGCTCATAAGTGCAGATCTCTCAACTAAGGTTGTTGAGACCACCCTCATTCCAGAGCTCCCTCCACAAGGAAACTCTACACCTTGAAGTGGAAATTGTTCACTTCCTGGTGCGGAGAGCACCAGCTGGACCCAGTTATCTGCCCTGTGGTTGCAGTGCTGGAGTTCCTGCAGGAGCGTTTCTCCGCAGGTCTATCCCCCTCCACACTAAAGGTGTACATGGCGGCCTTAACTGCTTACCATGTCCCTTTAAGTGGTGTATCCTTGGGAAGACACCCTGTATTACATTTCCTTCGTGGCACTGTGAGGCGTCTGACCAATATACTAGGAGTATGGCTGCCTCAAAGGCTATGACTTGGATATAGGCTCCACTCCGGGGTCTAGGGTGGTTGCTTCTTAGTGTGCTTCTTAGTGTTGCTTCTTTTCCACATCTTAAAGCACCTCTTTTTTGTGACTGAGCTGTTGAAATACCAATAAATACCTAAATGGAGAACCAAATAAAGCTACTCAATCGCACAGTTTTACTTTGATCTCTCTCACTTTGTTTTTTGAGGTGTGTTGTGTAAAAACTCAGCATGCTAGATGTCAAAGTAAGACGTGTGTGTGTGTGTTTGTGTTGAGGGAATGATGAGAAACTCTTTGTTGGTTGGAGAGACATGCTACTGGGCTGCTGTAAATTTCTGTATTTCAAAAGGAAACCAGCGAGAGTCAGAGGAGTTTCAACCGTATCAAAAGTGAATGAAAGCGACTGGCCAGATTTCTCCTGATGTAAATATCCTCCTGTTAGCATCTCTGTGTGAAGCAGAGATGGATTGAGAGCTTGTTTTCAGCATATCCATCTCTCATATTCCTACATCCACACGTTAACCTTCATCCTCAGGAAAAGAAAACAGGAAAATTACCATTAGTCGTAGGCCATCGCCAGCAAAATTGTTGAACACAATGTAGTTCACAATGTATAAATCCTGCTGTCGTCCTTACGCCACACTCACGTCACCTACTTGCTTTAGAGAGAGTCTTTTACTTTACTGAAGTCCTAATCCTTCAAAAGCTTTACTTTTTACAAAGAATTTTTGACACTCAAGTCAAAGTTTAAGACTATTCATAAGAGTATTTTGAGAAGTTTTATACAAATGGACTATATAATTTTTTTTCTTGGAAACTATAATTTTGCAATATAATACCTGGGTTTTTTTTTTTTTTTGGCAAATCAACAAATGTTTTGCAGAAAGATTCTTTGGAGTTCATGGGTTAATCAAAATATTTAAAAAGCCCAGCAGCTGATTATTATGCTGAAAATAATTCTGAATGACTGACCCTTATAAAATTTGGTACATTTATTAAGGGTGTTTACCAAATTTTGTGAGAATCGGCCACAAGGTGACATTATATCAAGATAAATTATGTTTTTGCTAAAAATCTGCTAATAAGGACTAGAATAAAATGATGTTTTCTTTTAAGTCATTCTTCCCCAATTAACAATATTTTGAAATATGCCTAAAAGGTACTTGCGAAGAATTATCTAAAATTAAATTTTTATCCAAAGTGACTTTCAGTAGATTTAAAGTATACATTTAGCCTTTTTTGTCAGCATGCGTTCCTTGGGAATTAAATCGTCTCAGTTACTATTGAGCCTTCGTTCCCTGATGGAGGGAACAGACACGTAGGGTTCGGTCCTGTGAGCCCTAAAAAAGTCCAATAGAATTGGCAAGTGAAATGTTCATGTCTGTCCACTCCCTGGACATCTGGGTCTAAAAGAGGGCCAGCGAGAAGAGCCAAGACAGCACCTCGACCAAGTCAGTGGCAATTTAGAGTTGTGGCAGGAGGGACACAACATCTCCGTTCCCTTCATCAGGAAACTAGGGTTACAATGTCACACTTCCTGCTTCCGGAATGCGGAGTAGCAAGCAAGCAACTTTATTTATATAGCACATTTTTTAAACAACAGACGTTGCCCCAAAGTGCTTTACAGAATAATAGCATAAAAGTCATACAACAAAACAGACATACTTTATTCAAAAGCTAAAGAAAATAAATAAGTTTTTAAATAAGACTTAAAAGTTGTAATAGATGGAGCTGACCTCACATGGAATGGGAGACTATTCCAAAGTTTGGGACCTACCACAGAAAAAGCACGAGTAGGGATACAGAACTTCCGGTCAACAGTATTTCTCGATAAGGATTTAGATGATCAGCCATAATGTCTAAACCAGGGGTTTTCAAACTGGGGGCCGCCAGGGGGCGCCAGGGGGGCCGCAGCAAGTTGGAAGAAAAGTAAAAAATAAAAAAATAAAAAATAAAAAAAAGTACAAATATTTATATTTATATTATTATGAGTATTGTAATGAAATAGCATTATAATAATTTGTGCATAGCCTATCTGAACATTATACTTGTAATGCTAATCTTTTAGAGATGCACCGATTGATTGGCTGGTGACCGTAATTGGACGATTTTCATGTGATTGTCGACTGGCCGATCAGTCTGACATGCTGATTTTATGCCGGTCTAATGCACTCGGGCGCCGCATGGTTAACATCGCGCAACATCAGCATCCCATATGCACACGGAACGCACATGTAGGAAACCTCGTGAATTATGGCCGTTTCAGATCTCAAGCGCGAGAGGCGCGTATGTTTTCGGCGTACATGTTATCAATGAGTGCATTCACAGCGCGTCCAGGAGCGTCGCGTAAGCAGCAGTGAAGCGGGTTTCGGCACAATCTATTTTTGCTGCGCAGCTCACACTCAATTAAAGTGAAAGCACACTTTTGATGGACAAAATAAATATGATTTCACACAAAAAGTGCCTAAAATGCACATAATTTGCATGTCTAGTGTGTTTTAACAAGAACTGGAGTAGGCTATGTCAGAAAAGAAAATGAAGACTCAAAAATATTTATAGAAAATTTACCCATTTAAATTTAAACTTGTCTTAATTATTCAGTTTGGGTAAAACTATATGATGTTATATATATATATATATATATATATAGAGAGAGAGAGAGAGAGAGAGAGAGAGAGAGAGAGAGAGAGAGAATAGAAAAAAATATTTGTGTGTGTTGTAAAGTGGTTAGAAAAAAGGAAATCAGATCGGCTAAAATCTGTATCGGCAGGTTAAACTCAATGAAAAATTGTAATCAGCCTAGAAAATTGTAATAGGTGCATCTCTATAATCTTTCTGATAGGCTGGTATCAAACACCATCACATAATCTGATGTTCACCTAGAGGTTTTATTTATTTCTACATTTGCTGTAGTAGTGTCGATGGGTTCAATAACACATCCTGCAGAAGGGGGGCCTTGGCCAGAAGCTAGTGGTATTTGGGGGGCCTTGGCATGGAAAAGTTTGGGAACCCCTGGTCTAAACCATCCGAGGTAGACTGACCACGAGCTATGAGGTTGTGAAATGAAGGTTTTTGCTCCTGTAGAAGCTATAAGTTCGTGTGAAATCGTCCCGGGTTACGTATATAACCCTAGTTCCCCGAAGGGACGGACGCTGCGTGTAATCGCAGTGGGAACGCCTCCAGCGTAGTGCATCTGAAGCATGAATGAAATCAGTCAATGGAGAGAGAGAGCGTCACAGCGAGTGACGTCATTGACCAGGAAACTATAAAGCACCCCCGAATCATAAGCACGCCAGCTTCTGATGTTACTGAAGAAAGAAACTTTTTTAAGAAACTTTTCCGAAACTTCCTCGATGGGCTCGAAAGGAGCTAGGGAGAGACCTTGTAAGACAATGGCCTGATCCCAAGATGGTACCCTCATGCGAACTGCAGGCCTCAGCCTCAAGGTGCCACGAAGGAAGCGAGATATTATGTTTTATTAACGTAGTTCGGGAGGAACACGTCAAATGAGCTACTCTAGTGCCACCTGCTGTCTACCATCAGTAATCACAAATACTCTAGTATCATCAGCTGTCTACAATCAATAATCAACAAATACTCTAGTATCACCAGCTGTCTACAATCAGTAATCAACATATCTACCCAATCAGCACGAAGGCAAACCATATATAAGCACAGTCAAACTCACCTAAGGATGTTCTACAGTCTTCAGAATCCCTCCACCACCCCGTCTCCTCACACTCACCAGGTCACTTCCTAAACCGGGGGGAATACCCTGCGTTCGGGCCAATTACCAAGATCAGAGCCCTCTCCCCGGACAGCACGCCAAATACGTTTACCAATTTAATCTATCCGACTGATTTGTAAGTGTGAACTCGTGAAATAAGTGGGTGTCTTCCGAGGGAACCTCCACTTGAAGGGGTGTGGTAAGCAGCTAAGGCCGCCACATACACCTTCAGTGTGGAGTGGGATAACCCCGTGGAAAGACGGTCCTGCAGGAAATCCAGCACTGTACCAACCGGGCAGTTAACTGGGTCCTGCTGGCGCTCTCCACACCAAGAGGTGAAAAGTCTCCACCTCGCGGCATATTACTTCCTAGTGGCGGGAGCTCTTGATTGGAGGATGGTCTCAACGACCTCAGTCGAGAGACCAGAATCTATGAGCTGGGCCCCCTCAGAGGCCAAGCCCACAGCCTCCATAGTTCTGGGTGGGGGTGAAGGATCGACCCACTCGCCTGAGAGAGTAGATCTCTCCTGATCGGTATCTCCAGAGGAGAGCCGTAGAGGAGAGATACTAGGTCCGCAAACCATACTCGGGGCGGCCAGAATGGGGCTATTAGCAGAAGACTGAGCCCGTCCCGGCGAACCTTCTCCAGAACTCCCGGGAGCAGAGCGATCGGGGGAAATGTGTACAGACGTGACCTCAGCCACGGATGTACCATCGCATGCAACCCCAGCGGGGCTGGATGGCTGAGAGAGAACCACAGTGGACAGTGTGATGTTTCTCGGGAAGCAAATAGGTCTACCTCGGCACGACCGAAATGTTCCCATAGGAGCTCCACCACCTCGGGGTGAAGACTCCATTCCCCGGGCCTCGGCCCCTGTCTTGACAGGATGCCTGCCCCCTGATTTAAATACCCCGGGAGATAAATAGCTCTCAGAGAAAAAATTTTCCCCTGGGACCATAGAAGGATCTGACGTGTCAGTTTGTAAAGTGGGCGAGAACGCAGACCCCCCTGATGGTTGATATAAGAGACCACCGATTTGTTGTTTGTCCGGACAAGAACATGGTGGCCCCTTAGGTCTGGGAGGAAGTGTTTCAGAGTCTGAAACACTGCCAACATCTCTAAACAATTTATGTGCCATAGACGGTGATGGTCCTTCCACAGACCCTGAGCTGGGCGACAACTCATGATCGCCCCCCAACCCGTGAGAGAGGCATCTGTTGTTAGCATTACGCGACGACAAGGAGCACCCAACACAGGACCTTGGGACAGAAACTAAGGATCTTTCCACATGATCAGGGCGCGATAACACCGTCGCGAACTCATGATCATGCGAAGCGGATTTCCCCTCGGGGAGAATCCCTTGGTTCTGAGCCACCACTGTAACGGTCTCATGTGCAAGAGGCCAAAAGGTATCACGTTGGACGCAGCTGCCATGAGACCTAACAGTCTCTGGAACTGTTTTACAGTGGATGACTGGCCTAGCTTGTCCTGATCTACTGCGGCGAGAATCGAAGCAATACGAGCAGGTGACAATTGTGCCTGCATCGTCGTCGAATCCCACACTACACCGAGAAAAGTGGTTCTCTGTAATGGAGAAAGAACACTCTTCTTGGCGTTGAGCCTCAACCCCAATCTCTTGATGTGAGCAAGAACGACATCTCGACGTCGAACCGCCTGTTGTTCCGATTGAGCTAGAATTAACCAATCGTCTATATAATTCAGAATACGGAGGCCCTGCAGCCTTAGCGGGGCTATAGCTGCATCCATACACTTCGTGAATGTTCGGGGTGACAATGCTAGGCCGAACGGAATATATTGGTACGCTTCGCCCCCGAAAGCGAACCTCAGGAACTTCCTGTGTTGAGGGAGGATAGATACATGGAAGTAAGCGTCTTTTAGATCTATCGTGACAACGATCTGCTTGAGAGTGAGCATCTTGAATTTGAGCTTCCCTACAGTGCGATTTAAGAGACGCAGATCTAAAATGGAACGCAACCCTCCATCTTTCTTTGGAACGATGAAGTATCGGCTGTAGTATCCTAACTCCCTGCTTAGAAACTCTACTAAGGGAACCAGCCTCTCGAGGCTGGCCTCTGGTTGAATATCCCGAGTGACAGACGCAGCGCCCTGTAGCAGCACACACGGGAGGGAACAGCTGGTCTGGGCACTCCACAGCCCTCCTCGGAGGGGGCGAGCGTCCCTCGAGAAATCACTCGCCGAGTCTCTCTACGCCCTGTATAGGCAGGGTTAGTAGAACCGACCCCTGAGGGCATCGGGAAAGACAGGGCACCGTGTTTTTGTGCGGTGAACTCAAGTCTTTCACGATGGGGACCACCCTCAGAGTCCTGCCGTTCATCACGTCAGGATTTTTTCGACGCGGCCTTCTTGGCGACAATGACTGTCCTCAGATCAGCCCTGCCCCGCGAAGACCGCGTCTGAGAGCCGCCCGCCTCATCCCTCCAATTTTGTGGGGGGGCACGAGACGCAACACTCTGCTTTTGTTGCACTCTTTTAAAAGAACCACTCGGCGGCTGAGGCTGCCCTCGCCCAGCCGCCCCAGGAATTTTACCTTTAAGGGGAATAACTTTCTGAAATGCTGCTGACTGTCTTTTTTCTTCCTGGAACCTCTCAGAAACAGACTGCAAACACCAGATACATCTTTGGACATCACCAAATAAACCCACAGGGGATACAGGGGCGTCTAACAGAACAGATTTCTCTCTTTTTTGCATTTTACTTTGATTTAGCCATAAATGCCTCTCTGTGGCCATGTTTTATCCACGATCTTATGAAAAAAAACTACACTACCCACAATCCTAAGCGTAGCAGCAACGTCTGCTCATTGGTCCAACTCGCTGTTCCCATAGAAACGTTTACCTTACTGGCGAACGGCTAGAGCTATAACAACAGTGACAGGCTACACCCGCAGCTGTTGCTGTAGTGTACACTTTCCTCAGTTTTGACGTTCCCACTTGAGAGTTTTCATTTACCATCCGAACCACATCGTCATATGTGACTCCAGGCCGGGTGCGGAGAGATTTGGTCCAGCGGTATCTATCGGACTCTGCCATTGTAAAAACTAACCGGAAGAGCCGTATTCCTACTAAAAGACGTACTTCCGGTCTTCAATTTTTTCGTGACATAGGCCTATAGTTACCGAGACGTTCCCTTTCTGTTGGTCAGTTTCACCGTTGTGTCTAAAACCACCATTAGGGGTCCCTATACTAAAGCCCCAACTACTGAGCTGCGTTACGGGCTCTGGGAGTGAAGCTGCTGGCAAGCACAAGTGCAGCCTTCCAGCACACAGCAAGCGTAACCTCCAGTCTATTGATTTTAGGAAAGTTACCATTGCAATGGAAAAAGATCACTTCAGCTTTCTTGTTAATTAATTTAGAGTCTAATTACAGCTGAGCTCACCTTGTTGTTAACGCTGGGAAGCGTTCTCCTTCTCTACAGAGAAAGGAACACTACGGAGACCACATCCTACCCAAAGGGGAGCTTATTATGTGGAAAATACATCCTATGGACTTACCAATAGGAAGTAATACCTTGGGAATAGTCTCTGTGGAGTGCTACAACTTCTAGGGGGAGAGACTATCAACCACACGGTAAATCCTCAGCTTTGTAGACCAAGAAAATGGGATCCACAATCCAGAGGGCCTTCCTTTGCTTGGAGAGAGCCTTCCCCTTCTGCTGTCCTCCAAAACAGACAAAGAGCTGATCTGATTTCTAAAGCTCTGTGTGTGATCTAGTTTAATGTGCAAAGCGTGCACTGAGCACAACCGAGATGCACGGCCGTGGAGACTTTTCCTAAGGGAACTCCTGCCCATAGAAATGAAAGGTCCATCCAAGGGCTGAATGTGATGTGTGACTCGTGGCTCGTCACGCCTACCTGATCCTGAGAGCAACAGAACGTGAGGAGGAGCGTCTGTGTCCATACAGGCTCTGTTGCCAGTGTTCGATGCCTGGCTGCTGTGACAACAAGGGTCATGAGGACAGTGTGTGTGTGTGTGATGCAGAGAAAGAAGAAATTGCTCTTTTGCTGACATTGTGGTAGCTGTCTGCCTGGGGGCGTCTGCCGGCCACAGTAAATAAAAGCTCTTTTTCCATCCCTCCAGCTTGTCCCCAATCCTGGGGCGATAAGGTCAGGTCTGTTTTGAAGCCAATTCTATTGGCCTTTTCTGAATACATCAGAAGTAATTGGGGCTCTCAAGAGCGACCCCTAATGTCGGTTCTCAAAACCATGCCGAAAGTGACCGATAGAAAGGGAACCATGAGTTTAACATTGCTATAGCAATTCACAAATAGTTGTGATAACATGTAGAAACTAATTGTTCTTCTGATAAATTATGTAATGTCATCACAAATGTAATTATGTTATTAAAAAAGTAACTGAAATCTAATAATGCACATCTTAAAATATGTAGTCCATTTTGTAGTCCATTACTACCAAAACTGCGTACAATACAATATACTGTTTAATGCATTGTTTAATATATAAACATGGTTTGGCACCATTCCCCCCCCCCCCCCCCCCCCCCCACAAATGTACCCAAACAAGTTTCTTATAACAAACTCATCTGCTCTAAAATACTGCTCTTTAATTTAGTTAATTTGTTTGTTTGTTTGTATACTTAATTGTCCTTTTTCAGGAAATTTGTCTTGGGCTCAAGGCTACATTAATACACCACATACATACAGCAAATGGACTCGAGGCTGCGTTAATACACAATATACATATTACAAATGCAACACACAGAAACTATAGACCTACATTACTGCATCTTGCTATTTAACATATTAATTGATAGAGGAATAAAGGATTTTTTGTAGCGGTTACTCTTACACAATGGTACTCTATACCGTATCCCTGATGGCAGCAACTCAAACATTGGAAATAAAACATGGCTGGTATCAGCTACTATTGTCTGTGCATTTTTTAAAACCAACGATTCATAGATTGATTGAAGTGATGAGTATTCCCTTATACCCATAACCTTCATTGCAATTCTCACAAGACGTGCAATCTGTGATTTTAATTGAACCGAAAGATTGCCATACCAGGTTTGCATGCCATAATTTAAAAGGCTACCTAAACCGACATAATAAAATAATTGCATAATTCTCTGATTTACACGAAACAGCCGAAGTTTTCTTAAAAAATACAAGCGTTGTTGGAATTGTGAGGCAATGTAATCAATGTGGGCTTTCCAAGTGAATGAACAATCAATAACCACACCCAGATACTTATAGGTATTCACCTGCTCAATGATATTATCATGGATGATTACTGGGCTGTAATCACCTAATTTTTTTGGATCTATTATCACTTCTTTAGTTTTTGATGCATTTATGATGAGATGATTTACATTGCACCACCGCACAAAATTCTCAATTTCAGACTGATACTGTCAGAGCTGAGAGAGAGGACCCAGAAGCGAAAGCAGGTAATAATGTCTTTAATAGAAATTAGGCATTTGGCCGCTTAGGCTGGCAAACAGAAAGTCTTTCAATAATAATGAACATAGACAGGAGATGGCCCGAGACCGGGAAATACAGGTCCGTAGATGAGAACAGCTTAGGCAAACAGCAGCGGCCGTAGACAGGTGTACTCACAGGACCAATCTAAGCGTTCAGTAGCAGGAGAGCTGGGCAGAGCACAAGGTTAGCACAAACACACAAACGTAGGCAACGCAGACCAGATGGAACAAGACAAGACTTATCAGAGAACGATCACGAACGTGTACAAAGTTACTAATCTGGCAGAGGACAAAGGAGAGAAGGGAACTAGAAGTAGAGAAGCTAATCAGAGAGAAAGTGAGGACAGGTGTGGAAACTAAGGTACTGATTGCATAGGGAGATGAGGAACAGCTGAGTATGAAAGAAAGCGTGTGTGTGTATGTGTGTGTGTGTGTGTGTGACAGCGGGGAATAAAGAGAGAGAGGAAGATACCAGGATCATGACAGTACCCCCCCCCCCCACCCCCCCTCAACGAGCGCCTCCTGGCGCTCCCGAGGGTGGAGTCTGACGAGAGCGATAGAAGTCATCAATGAGCGAGCGGTCCAGGATGCCCCGGGCGGGGATCCAACTTCTCCGGATGGACGCGCCGCAGATTAGAAGACAACTTGAGCTTCACGGAGACTCAGTACCTTGATAATGCGGAAGGGCGGAAGGGATCTCCTCCTGAGTTGGCACGACCTTTGGGGAAGCGAACTGACGCGAGAGGGCGTAGGGCTTGACGTTCTTTGAACCCGGACGGTAGTATATCGTAAAATCAAATCGAGCGAAAAAAAGAGCCCAACATGCCTGGCGAGCGTTAAGCCTCTTAGCCAAACTTATATATTCCAAATTTCTGTGATCTGTCCAGACCACGAACGGCACGGACCAATGACGCCACTCACCCAAAGCAAGACGGACGGCCAGCAATTCGCGGTTACCGACGTCATAATTTCGTTCAGAGGGAGTGAGGCGATGTGAAAAATACGCACAGGGGTGAATCTTCCCATCGGAGGAGGAACGCTGGGAGAGGATTGCCCCCACGCCCACCTCCGACATCGACCTCGACGACAAACTGCCTAGAAACGTCCAGGGTGGAAAGAATGGGAGCAGACGTAAAAAGAGACTTAAGGCGATCAAAAAGCGACCTGAGCAGACGCCGACCAAACAAAACGGGTCTTGTTAGACGTGAGCGCGGTAAGTGGGGCAGCGACTTGACTAAAGTTACGAATGAATCGTCGATAAAAATTTACGAATCCCAGGAACCGTTGGAGTGCAACGCGAGAGTCGGGAATGGGCCTGTTAGTGACTGCGTGGACCTTGGAGAGATCCATGCTGATCTCCTCCGCCGAAATGACTGAGCCTAGAAACGTGACCGACTGGGCATGGAAAGTGCACTTCTCCGCTTTAACAAATAAACGATTCTCCCAAAGACGTTGCAGAACGCGCCGAATGTGCTGTGTATGCACCTGGAGAGAAAGGGAAAAAATCAAAATGTCATCGAGATAAACAAAAACAAAAATGTTTAGCATGTCTCTTAAGACGTCATTGACTAAAGCCTGAAAGACAGCTGGGGCGTTGACTAAACCGAACGGTAAAACCCGGTATTCAAAGTGCCCTAAGGGTGTATTAAACGCCGTCTTCCACTCATATCCTTCCTTGATACGAATCCAAGTTCATAAAATATGCAGCACATATCTTGATGTTCCCTCTGGCAGAATTATATAATTTATCTATAAATTCAAACTCACTTCCACCAATTTGGAAGATGGCTAGGGTATTGCCTGTTTTCAAAGGTGGAAAACCAGATGATTTGAATAACTACAGACCTATTTCCATTATATGTACAGTTCAAAAAATATTTGAGAAATTAATTTTCATGCAATTATGCGAATTTATTGAAGAACATGGTATTTTATCATCAGCACAATCTGGATTCCGACCCAATCACTCTTCTACTACAGCTCTTCTCAACTTTACAAATGATGTATATACAGCATTTGATGAAGGAAAATATTCTGGAGCCATTTTTATTGATTTCTCGAAAGCGTTTGATACAGTTGATCATTATTTACTCTTAGATAAGTTGTATTCGGTTGGCTTAAGCCAAAGTTCTTTACTATGGTTTAATGCTTATTTACATGGTAGGCGTCAATACGTTGCATTACAAAATACATGCTCCACTAGTTTGATTATGAGTAAAGGTGTGCCCCAAGGCTCTGTGCTGGGGCCACTCCTATTTTCTGTTTATATTAATGATATGCCCAGTATTTGTTTATCCTGTAATGTTCATCTTTATGCTGATGATACAGTCTTATATACATCGTATAACCAGAAGGACCAAGTACAAAATGCACTTCAATCGGATTTTATTATTGTTCAGAATTGGCTCAGAGAGCACAACCTTTTTCTGAATGAGAAAAAAACGTGCACTATGTTGTTTAAACTGAGACCATCTAAAGTTAATACGAATGAATTACAAATCTGTATGATTGATGGAAGATCTCTTGTAAATGTAAATACATTTAAGTACCTGGGTCTGTGGTTGGATACTGAGCTATCATTCAATGATCATATTGATGCTACAGTTAAGAAAGTTAAACAATGTTTGTGTCAGTTGTACTGTTCAATTGATTGCTTTACAATTGATACAAGAAAGCGTATTGCGCAGCAACTCCTATTACCCCTAATTGATTATGCAGATATTGTTTATCACACATCAAGTGTTACTTCTCTTAAAGCTCTAGATTTTTTATTTAATTCCATATGTAGATTTGTTCTAAGGTATACATTTATGACACATCACTGCACGCTATATGAAAAATTGGACTGGCTCCAACCTAAAGAAAGAAGAATGTATCACTGGTATATGTTTATTTTTAGTTGCATTAATTATGCCAATAATTGTCCCCCTTATCTTCAACAATACTTTGTCAGACATAACTCAGCCTATCCCATACGACATTTGCTACATCCATTTTTTGCTACACCTAGAATACATCGTGAAATTGGGAGAAGAGCATTTTATTATAAAGCTCCTATGGACTGGAATAACCTCCCATTGTCATTGAAATCTACTACATCATTACACTCATTTAAATCAGCACTATTTTTACATTTAAAAACACCATGTACATGTTTTAATTGAGGATTTTATTTTCTCATTAGAATGCTGTAGTGTCATGTGAACACCCTATGAGGCCGTATTACTGTCAATGTATTCATGTAATTTATTGTATAATTTGGGGGGGGGGGGGGTGGGGGGGGGGGGGGGGGGGGGGGGGGGGGGTCTTGGGGGGAACATGCTGTGAATGATGTCCTGTTGAGTTTGGTCTTTATTTATTTTTATCTTTATTTTATTTTTTACATATGTTATTGTGTATTGTTATGTTTTGAGCATGTGTGGCTCTGGTTGTTATTTTCAAAAAGTGATTGAAAGGACCCCCTTGAAAATGAGATGGTACATCTCAAGGGGCTATCCAAAATAAAAGAATAAAGAATACGGATCAAATGGTAAGCGTTGCGGAGATCTAACTTTGTGAAAACCTTTGCTCCCTGCAAGACCTCAAAGGCTGACGACATCAGTGGCAAGGGATAGCGATTCTTGACAGTGATGTCGTTCAACCCTCGATAGTCTATGCAGGGACGCAAAGAGCCATCCTTCTTTTTCACAAAGAAGAAACCCGCACCGGCAGGAGAGGAGGAGGGAACAATAGTACCAGCGTCAAGCGATTCAGAGAGATAATTCTCGAGCGCCTCGCGTTCCGGACCAGATAGCTAGTAAAGTCTCCCGCGAGGAGGAGAAGTTCCCGGAAGAAGGTCGATACTGCAGTCATATGGTCGATCTGGAGGGAGAGAAGAAGCCCGGGAACGACTGAAAACCGCTCGCAAATCGTGATATTCCTCTGGCACTCCCAACAAATCACTTAGCTCCTCCTGAAACACAGACACAGAAGACACAGGAGGGACAGCAGACACTAAACATTTAACATGACACGACAACTTCCAGGAGAGGATAGTTCCCTTGAACCAGTTAATCTGGGGGTTGTGTTCTACGAGCCAGGGATGGCCCAAAACCACGGGAATAAATGGTGAATGAAAAATTAAAAAAGAAATAGTCTCTCGATGATTGCCAGAGACGGTGAGACTCACCGGAATGGTAGCACGACGAACATGAGAGAGAACGCTACCATCAAGTGCATATACCGAGGTGGCCTCCTTCAGATCGACAAGGGGAATTCCCTGTTCGAGCGCCCAGGTCTCATCAAGGAAACTCCCTTCAGCACCAGAGTCGATCAAGGCTTGACAAGAGACAGCAGCACCCGGCCAGCGGAGGTTAATTGGAAAAGTGATGCGAGTACGTGATGGAGGGTCTACGGCAGAAGCGCCCACCAGTAACCCTCTCTCTACTGGCGAGCGTTGGCTTTTAATTGACAGGATGAGACGAAGTGATCTGCCGACCCGCAGTACAAACAGAGACAATTAGTAATTCGTCGCTGACGTTCCGCGGTGGTGATGCAGATTCCTCCCAGCTGCATAGGTTCGGAGTCGGAGCTAACGAAAGGAGAGGAAGCAGAAGCAGGAGCGGAGAAAGGAGTCTTCTCCAGGTTTCGTGCACGGCGGCGTAATTCGAAGCGCTTCTCAGCGCGGATAGCCAGGTCGATGAGGGGATCTAAGCAAGATGAGAGAGTTTCACGGGAGAGTACCTCGTCCTTAATGTCGGCATTCAAAACCTCCAGAAAGCGTGCGACTAAAGTGGGTTCGTTCCATTCACAGGAAGTGACGAGAGTACGAAACTCAATGGAAAAATCTGCGGCGGACCTCTTCCCTTGACGGAGTGTGGAAAGAAGACGCGAAGCTTCAGATCCGTGGGCTGAACGATCAAACACTCGAATCATCTCCTCAAAGTGCGCGTAGTGATCCAGACAGTCGACTTCAGCATTCCAAACTGCCGTTCCCCATTCACGTGCTCGTCCCGTCAGCAGCGAGACCACGTAAGCGATACGGGAGCGATCCTTGGAGTAAGTCGAAGGCTGTAGCGAAAATACAACCTCACATTGGGTTAAGAAAGAGCGGCACTCGGTGGGCTCACCAGCATAGCAGGGAGGATTGTTGACTCGGGGCTCATGAACGTCGGAAGTTCTTGATGGTGGCGGGTCCACACGAAGATAGTGAAGCTGCTTGGATAAATCGGTAACCTGGGCGGCCAGAGTCTCCATGGCGTGACGAGCGGCGGATAACTCCCCTTCATGTCTGCCCAGCATAGCTCCCTGCATCTCAAAAGCAACCTGAAAAGGATTCTCCTTCGCTGGGTCCATGTTGGCCAGATTATTCTGTCAGAGCTGAGAGAGAGGACCCAAAAGCGAAAGCAGGTAATAATGTCTCTAATAGAAATTAGGCAATTGGCCGCTTAGGCTGGCAAACAGAAAGTCTTTCAATAATAATGAACATAGACAGGAGATGGCCCAAGACCGGGAAATACAGGTCCGTAGATGAGAACAGCGTAGGCAAACAGCAGCGGCCGTAGACAGGTGTACTCATGGGACCAATCTCAGCGTTCAGTAGCAGGAGAGCTGGGCAGAGCACAAGGTTAGCACAAACACACAAACGTAGGCAACGCAGACCAGATGGAACAAGACAAGACTTATCAGAGAACGATCACGAACGTGTACAAAGTTAATAATCTGGCAGAGGACAAAGGAGAGAAGGGAACTAGAAGTAGAGAAGCTAATCAGAGAGAAAGAGAGGACAGGTGTGGAAACTAAGGTACTGATTGCATAGGGAGATGAGGAACAGCTGAGTATGAAAGAAAACGTGTGTGTGTGTGTGCAGGGTTCTCAAGTCTCACGCATTGGCCGTGACACACACGCAATTCAACCAGTTCACACGCTCACACGCCACACCGTGTATTTCTCACGCTGAAAAGGCAATACCAACC
Source organism: Rhinichthys klamathensis goyatoka (assembly GCF_029890125.1). Classification (NCBI taxonomy): domain Eukaryota; kingdom Metazoa; phylum Chordata; class Actinopteri; order Cypriniformes; family Leuciscidae; genus Rhinichthys; species Rhinichthys klamathensis. Next base: position 143,009 of record NW_026606595.1, read on the forward strand.
AAGTTGTCCTGCAAGCTTTATATATAACGTTGTATACGAGGCGCAGGCACACAAAGTGAAGTTTCCTGCCGCCAGCACGTTTCTTGGCCAGATTGCGTTCGTTACTAGACAACATAGATGCGCGAACACACGCAAGTTGACGAAACATTCTCGGCCACCTTACGTTCGTTACTAGGTAACCAACAGCATCGCGCGAACACACGTCGTGATGGAGAATGTAAGTTGGAAGAAAGCTTTTCTAACATTTTTTAGGCTAAAACATTAAATATATAGCCCATCGTATACATTATTATTGATGCAGTCAAAAACTCTACAACTACTTTGCAACCAGGCCAGAAGCTTTGGCTCAGTTTGGCTAGCTTACATTATCTGAAACTAAGGGAAATGTTAGTGGGTATGGGAAGGAATGAAGATGTATTTCTTCATTTTATTTTAAATTATATACTGTATTAATAGTCTTTCTAGTTACATTAAGGCTACATGTATTAAAGCAGACAACACAAAACACATGCCATAAACTGGAGTGTGTACTCTTGTGTACACACACACACCTTAATACTCTAATGTGTCCATTTGTTCACAATGTCCCACCACACAATAAATCATTATACCATTTCGACTAGACACATTCATAATGCAAAAAAAATTGTTTTTTCCAAACTGTTTGGAGCAATTTGCTATATTTTTGTATATTTGTAATTTTGAAATATAACATTAAAGAGTACATTTGATGTGATGGATTTCTCTGTCATTTATCAGATTTACCAGTTGTTTTAATTTCAATTTGTGCTGGTCAATTGACTTTATGCACAGCTCCACTACTTCCTGAACTTAAGCCAGCTCCTTTATTACCCGTCTTACATTATTGGACACACTGATTAATTCAGGTGTGCCTGACCTCAGTAGTCATAGCAACAATAATCAGACACACCTGGATTAACCCTCTGGGGTCTAAGTAGTTTTTGGGGTCCTAGAGATGTTTTGACATGCACTGACATTTGTGCTTTTTTCAGTTGCTTATAAACAAATTACTGGCAAAGGTGAAATTACACTATATTTAGCACAAACAAGGCTACCATAATTTGTGAGCAACATGCATGTACATTAGGGGTGGTTAATCTGTCTGATTTCCCGATTTGATTCGATTACGATTATTGAAGTCCCGATTCGATTACAGTCGATTTTCGATTATTAACGATTCTCGATTAGCGATTATTGATTTTCCATTTCACAACAGTAAATGAAAATACACTACAAAGTGATTGCAGTATTAAAAAAAGTCTTTTATTGAGTAACAACAACTCAAAGCACTTTCTGTGTCGTGTATGTAGCTTATGTTCTGTAGAACATGAATACATCACATTGTGTTGTGACTCATTAAGTTGAACTAAACAATAACAAATAAATGAAAGGCTTATTTCCTTTAGGAAGTAGATCAGAACCAACATACTGTAGAAATTGGACAATTTTCTTCTAGAAAGACAAGGTGTTGTTCAGGTGGAGGAAGACTGCAGGTTGCAGTCGAAACATGTCAAGGTAAAGAAAAAGTTTTTTCTCCACCTGAACACCTTGTCTTTCTAGAAGAAAATTGTCCAATTTAATCATTAAGAAGACAAAATGAACATTTTTGAACAGCTTACTGTAGCAGCCTTCAGCTTATATACTGTACTGTAGAACACAGTGACAAAATGCAACACACTAACTAGACAGGCCTATAATTTAGTGATATGTTGTTCTTTGAGTGTAGGCCTAGAGTCTCTAATCTCTAAAAAATCTCCAAATGCTCGACGTGAAACTGCGGTCTTCCGTCCGACCTTTTACTATCGTGTCAATTGATTTTGATATGCGCGAGGAAGAGAGAGACCAAGACAGCGCTCGTGTTGTTTGAAGACGTGAGAGTGCGCGCGCACGGCCGGGGCTCTCTCTCCCTCTCTCTCTCTGCTCGCGGCTGTCAAGCGCAGCAGTCATTTTTTTCTACATCACTCACCGATCAAAAAAGGCTTTGGCGGGACAAAAATGTGCTTTGGTGGCCATATGAAACGTGTCATATGGCTTCTCATATTTGTCGTGTTTTCCGAAATATTTTAGTTTTATTCCACAAAGCTTACAAATAGTGTGGCTCTTGTCCAGCTCCTTTTCCCCCCTTCAACTTCACAGAAGCCAAAATATTTCCACACGTCAGCTTTTAACGAGGAGGGTGTTTGGATATCGCGCTCAGTCATCGCGTCTCTGTTATGTGCACAACACAGACGGTCCGGGCACTGCACTTCCGCGCTTCAGAGTTCCGTCAATATATTACGTTATATATATATATATATATTTTTTTATTTTTTTTTGAAAATCGATTTTTGACATTTGCGAATCGATTCCGAATCGTCCACGTCCGCATCGCGATGCATCTAAGAATCGATTTTTCCCCCCACCCCTAATGTACATGTTTGTATTTTTGAGAGAATATTGTTTATGCGTGGTTATTGAAAAAACTAAAACTTTAAGTTTCTGAAATAAGACCACAAAACACATACTAAATATGTGTCCACAAGACTTTTGACTAATGGATGTTGTCGCCTAGAGTTTTTGCTTCAAAATGATCTGAAAATCATCCTGCCCAATCATTCACATAACACAATAGATTGGTTTGAATTTTTTATGACACTTTTTGTTTGTAAAGGCAATATGCGCAGGGGTGTGACCTGCTGTGATTCACACCTGAGAAGACAATGGGCCCGCATAATGAGCGCATAATGGGGCTGCATACTAATGACCCTTTTATTCAGGTGTCACTGAGCCACAAGAATGCAATGACAAATATATATATATATATATATATATATATATAGGCCGATATAATACAAAATTGGTTCACAGTTCCAATTATTTAGTTATTTTTCAAATTGTGCTTGCAAATTGTATAATATCCAATGTAAACATTTCTAGTAATTGTGCAGTTAATTCTCATACTGTATTTACAGAAAGTTTGGGAATTTATCCCTAATGTGTCACTAATAAAACACAATACAAATAATTTAACAGGATCGAATGATGTATAACACTTGCCTGTATGTCAAAAATCGACGCAGTTATTTGAGTCTCTTTTGCACTGATAAGAAAAAAAGCGAGCTGGTATCGCCGGCGCGACCGCCGACCCCAGAGAGTTAATCAGTGTGTCCAATAATGTAAGACAGGAAATAAAGGAGCTGGCTTAAGTTCAGGAAGTAGTGCAGATGTGCATAAAGTCAATTATGAACAATGGGGAAATTGGGGGGCGGGGCTGGGCGGGGGCGGGGCTCCACTAGGGCTCCTCCCCTAACCGCATGTGATCTCACTCCAAGCTTTTGATAAAACTTGAGAACCCTGTGTGTGTGTGTGTGTGTGTGTGTGAGACAGCGGGGAAGAAAGAGAGAGAGGAAGATACCAGGATCATGACAGATACACTGATATATCATGATCTTTCGCCAAAAGACTCAATATTGCTGTGTCATCAGAATATTTGATTATATAATTATTCGTATTTATACTAAAAGAGTCATTTGTATATAAAGTAAACAGAAAAGGAGAGCATACGCAACCTTGAGGCGCACCAATACTAATTGGTATGGGATCAGAGAGTGTATTATTTACTTTTACAATATGAGTGTGTTTGGTTAATAAGAGAAAAAACACTTAATAATATAAGGGTTAACGTCACTCTTTCCAAGCTTACTCAGAAGTAGCTGCGGCTGAAGCATATTAAAAGCGGAGCTAAAATCTACAAAGAGCAATCTTGCATAGGCATTGGAGGATTCTAGATGTTAAAGACTCAAATGAGTGATAGTATTAACAGCATCAGTCCCTCTTCCCACTGTATAGGCAAATTAAAATGGATCTAATAATGAATTTACTCTACATCTCAGTCTTGATATCACAAACTTCTCCAAACATTTCATAATTACAGAAGTTATAGCAATTGGTCTAAAATCATTATTATCAGCAGCACCTGTTTTTTTAGGAACTGGTGTAATGATAGTCTTTTTCCATAGCGAAGGAATCGTATGATTGTCTAGCGATTGCTGGAAAATTGGACACCAAGCTGGGGTTAATTCTTCTGCACATTCCCTCAAGAGATAACCTGAGATACCGTCTGGCCCCGTTGATTTCTTAGTGCAAGTTTTCCAAAAAAGTGCTATAACTTCTTGAGGATCCACAAATATTCTTAAACCCATTGCACAATCAACATTTAGCAAAAACTCTTCACATTCCTTAACAGGATCATTATTATCAAACCTTGCAAAAAAGTAATTCAACTAATTTGCTTTCTTAAAATCATCAGTAGTAATGAAACGTTGTTTTTTTGGAATCCATGTTCAAAATAGTTCTTAGTGAGTTCCACAGTTTTTTATTGTTCATAGATGAGAAGTTTTGTTCAATGTAGTCCTTTTTATGCTTCCTAACTTCCCATAATAATTTATTCAGTTCCTTTTGGACGACTTTTATCTCAATTCGGTCCTTATTCCGAAAAGCTGCTTTTTTCCTATTGATGCAAGCTTTCACTTCTTTTGTTATGTGAGGCTTCTTATTAGGAAACACCATTATCTCCTTTTTTGGGATTATTGTATCCACACAGAAGCGAATATAGTCCGTAGTCGTCTCAGTAGCTGTATTCAAATCGATATCATGAAATACTGACCAGTCCGTACTTAAAAAACACATAGTTACTGTCGCCTCACTCCCTTCTTCCCACATAGTTACTGTCTTGACCAAAGGTGTATTCCCTTTCAAGGGAACTTCGAGCTGCGTTTGAGACGCGGTGGGAACGCTCTGCGTGATTGCGTCATGAAGCACATGTAAAATCAGTCCAATGGAAGCCCGATACGTCATGGGTGACGTCATAGACCAGGAAACTATAAAGCACCCTTGAAAACAGACCGCGACAGCTTCTGTTGTCTTCAGCAAGCGCTCTCTGTGATTCTGTCCTTGTCTATTTATTGTTGTTTGTCAAGCCCATATACACTCACCGGCCACTTTATTAGGTACCCCATGCTAGTAACGGGTTGGACCCCCTTTTGCCTTCAGAACTGCCTCAATTCTTCGTGGCATAGATTCAACAAGGTGCTGGAAGCATTCCTCAGGGAGTTTGGTCCATATTGACATGATGGCATCACACAGTTGCCGCAGATTTGTCGGCTGCACATCCATGATGCGAATCTCCCGTTCCACCACATCCCAAAGATGCTCTATTGGGTTGAGATCTGGTGACTGTGGAGGCCATTTTAGTACAGTGAACTCATTGTCATGTTCAAGAAACCAATTTGAAATGATTAGAGCTTTGTGACATGGTGGAAGAAGCCATCAGAGGATGGGTACATGGTGGCCATAAAGGGATGGACATGGTCAGAAACAATGCTCAGGTAGGCCGTGGCATTTAAACGATGCCCAATTGGCACTAAGGGGCCTAAAGTGTGCCAGGAAAACATCCCCCACACCATTACACCACCACCACTAGCCTGCACAGTGGTAACAAGGCATGATGGTTCCATGTTCTCATTCTGTTTACGCCAAATTCTGACTCTAACATCTGAATGTCTCAACAGAAATCGAGACTCATCAGACCAGGCAACATTTTTCCAGTCTTCAACTGTTCAATTTTGGTGAGCTCTTGCTAATTGTAGCCTCTTTTTCCTATTTGTAGTGGAGATGAGTGGTACCCGGTGGAGTCTTCTGCTGTTGTAGCCCATCCGCCTCAAGGTTGTGCGTGTTGTGGCTTCACAAATGCTTTGCTGCATACCTCGGTTGTAACGAGTGGTTATTTCAGTCACTGTTGCCCTTCTATCAGCTCGAACCAGTCTGGCCATTCTCCTCTGACCTCTGGCATCAACAAGGCATTTCCGCCCACAGAACTGCCGCTCACTGGATGTTTTTTCTTTTTCGGACCATTCTCTGTAAACCCTAGAGATGGTTGTGCGTGAAAATCCCAGTAGATTAGCAGTTTCTGAAATACTCAGACCAGCCCTTCTGGCACCAACAATCATGCCACGTTCAAAGTCACTCAAATCACCTTTCTTCCCCATACTGATGCTCGGTTTGAACTGCAGGAGATTGTCTTGACCATGTCTACATGCCTAAATGCACTGAGTTGCCACCATGTGATTGGCTGCTTAGAAATTAAGTGTTAACGAGCAGTTGGACAGGTGTACCTAATAAAGTGGCCGGTGAGTGTATATATCACCATCTATCATTATGGCGAGCAAAGCAATATTATAGACGTTGTGTTGTTCCCTGCCCTCGTTACATCACGGGTGGGGACACACATCAGCTTTTTGTTGCTGTTTGGGAGTGGAGCATGCCAACAGTCATTTCTCGAGGGATCTGACTGTGCATTGCGAGAAGCTGTCCGTGAGGACGCTCCGCTCCCGCCGGGTGTTCTTCGAGGAGGACGGTTCGGTTCGCGTTCCCCGAGCGGGTCTCTCTGTTGCCGAGGCTCGGAGACGGCTCGCATTTCGGGGTTCGCAAACGGATCTGACAGCGGGGGTTGGGACGGGCTCCGCCCTTTCTCAGCTTTCACATGCCAGATCTAGTGTGCTGCGATTTCCAGTTCCAAAGAATTGGTATCGTTAGTGTTTTGTTTAAAAAGAAAGAGAACAAAACAAATACAAATCTTAATAAAAAGGCAGATGTTTGAGTTCTCAATGAATACATTTTTCTGCTCATAACTCTGTTGAATAAAGAGGAGCTTTTTAAAAAAAGGAGGTTTTATCTAGTGCTGTTGCCAGTTAAATATTTACTGGCCAGCTGAACATTATGAGATTGAAAATAAGAAGAGTTTGTTAGATGAACTGTATCTTAAAACAGGAAAACTCTGTATCTCAGCCTCCTCATCTGGGACTGCGGTTTTTCCCTATCTCCACACTGAGGTGTCGAGATCGTGTAATAAACCGGTTTGTATTTTATGTGTTTAATCCCCAGATGTCTGACTATAGTAATGTTTGGGTATTAAGTATCATAGTATGACATTGCCTCGGGTTAAAGAGACGCTTGCGAGCTTTCTCTCTCCCAAGTCGGCGTTATTGTTATTAACCCCGACGTTACCCACCAGCCATCTTAAATAATGAATAAATTTTTAGGCAGCGCTGGTGGGTAAAGTATATAAGGACATGGATGAATGTGAGGGGCGACTCTCTGAGGAGGGTCGCAGCGCTGCCAGTTTGGTTGTTTCCCGCTGGTGGCCACAGAGTTATATATATATATATATATTTTTTTATAGTTTTTCTGCTATAATTATGTCTGTTCTTCTGGACGCTCCGCTTTCAAGAAAACTAAGAAATAAACCATTTAGCGGCGTTCCAGAGGTTTCTTCCTCACCAATCTAATGTTCCTGAGACTGCTGGGCGGAGCAGTCTCGGCCTATTTTAGCTCCTCTCAGCACAAAGTGCAAGACAGAGCGTCGCCATTCGGGCTCCTCCGCAGTTGAGGGGTACCTGGGTGGCGGTCGCAGTCTAGCCAGTTAGAGACATGCAAGATCTGAGGACTGTTTTATCTCGAAAATAGCTTGGACAAAGAAGAAGCCCTGACGCCGAGGCGATCAGGCTTCTAAGGGTGGTCCCCTCTGGGGTAGGGACGGTTTTGAGAAATCGTTTCTCCTCAGCGCCCTTTGGGGTGCGACTCTCTGAGGAGGGTCGCAGCACTGCCAGTTTGGTTTCCCTGCTGGTTCGCCGTTTCAGGGCACCAAGGTGTCAGTATCCCCAAACGAGCCTTCAAATTAGAAAAAAAGAAGAGCAGTCAGTTCGGTTTCCCTGCCGGTTCGCCGTTTCAGGGCGCCGAAGTGCCTGCTTTTTCCAACGATCCTCCGAGGAGGGTCGTAAGAACTAAGCTAGTTAGAGGTAGGCAAGATCTGAGGACTGTCATCATCTCTAATAAGCTTAGACAAGAAGTCCTGTCGCAAAAAACGAGGCTATCAGGCTTCTGAGGGCTCCTCCGGGGCAGGGACGGTTTTGAGAAATCGTTTCTCCTCGGCGACCTCTGGGGTGCGACTCTCTGAGGAGGGTCGCAGCGCTGCCAGTTCGGTTGTTCCCTGCCGGTTCGCCGTTCAGGGCACCGAGGTGTCAGCGTCCCCATACGATCCTCCGAGGAGGGTCGTAGAATGGTCAGTTCGGTTGTTCGCCGCTTCAGGGCGCCGTAGTGACTGTTCAAACAAATCCAGAGGCCAGTCTTGAGAGACTGGTTCCCCTAGTAGAATTTCTGGCAGCGTGGAAACTACTGCCACATATTTCTCTGTGGGTCCTGCACACTATAGAAAAGGGTTTCAGAATTCAGTACGGTTCTCGTCCGCCCAGATTTCTAGGGGTCCTTAGATCAGGAACAGAATGGATACAGCAGACACTTCTCAGAACAAGGTAGAATCCATAGATCAGGAACAGACTGGATACAGCAGACGCTTCTCAGAACAAGGCAGAATCCATAGATCAGGAACAGACTGGATACAGCAGACGCTTCTCAGAACAAGGTAGAATCCATAGATCAGGAACAGACTGGATACAGCAGACGCTTCTCAGAACAAGGCAGAATCCATAGATCAGGAACAGACTGGATACAGCAGACGCTTCTCAGAACAAGGTAGAATCCATAGACCAGGAACAGAATGGATACAGCAGACGCTTCTCAGAACAAGGTAGAATCCATAGATCAGGAACAGACTGGATACAGCAGACGCTTCTCAGAACAAGGCAGAATCCATAGATCAGGAACAGACTGGATACAGTAGACGCTTCTCAGAACAAGGCAGAATCCATAGATCAGGAACAGACTGGATACAGTAGACGCTTCTCAGAACAAGGCAGAATCCATAGATCAGGAACAGACTGGATACAGTAGACGCTTCTCAGAACAAGGCAGAATCCATAGATCAGGAACAGAATGGATACAGCAGACACTTCTCAGAACAAGGCAGAATCCATAGATCAGGAACAGAATGGATACAGTAGATGCTTCTCAGAACAAGGCAGAATCCATAGATCAGGAACAGACTGGATACAGTAGACGCTTCTCAGAACAAGGCAGAATCCATAGATCAGGAACAGACTGGATACAGTAGACGCTTCTCAGAACAAGGCAGAATCCATAGATCAGGAACAGACTGGATACAGTAGACGCTTCTCAGAACAAGGCAGAATCCATAGATCAGGAACAGAATGGATACAGCAGACACTTCTCAGAACAAGGCAGAATCCATAGATCAGGAACAGACTGGATACAGTAGACGCTTCTCAGAACAAGGCAGAATCCATAGATCAGGAACAGACTGGATACAGTAGACGCTTCTCAGAACAAGGCAGAATCCATATATCAGGAACAGAATGGATACAGCAGACACTTCTCAGAACAAGGCAGAATCCATAGATCAGGAACAGACTGGATACAGCAGACGCTTCTCAGAACAAGGCAGAATCAACACATCAGGAAAACAGACACTGGGGCGAGGAGAAGGACAGTGAGCAAGCCGTGAACCTCAACAACCATCTGACAAAGACCAGGCAACATGACAAACAATATATAGGACATTCTCATTCAAAACAGCTGGCGCTGATCAGCTCAGATAACGCGGAGATAACGAGCCGTGCTGATGAGCCGCGCCCATTCACACAACACGCACACACCTAGCAAGGGCGAGTCAATGAATCCATGAACCGTGACACTTATCATATGTTTTGTAAATCATCATAAGTTAGGTATTATTAGAAAGCTTAAACACTTAAAATTCATCCTGTGCAAACCATTTTGTTCGTTGACATGTAGTTACAAAGTTACTTATAGTTAGTAGAATCCATTGAAATAAAGTGTTACTGTTTTTTGTTCGGCATAAGTTTAATAAAGTGATAAACTGCAGTACTTTTTTGGCATATTCAAAAAAATCTACAGTGATAAAGCATGAGTAACGTCAAATATACATACACAAAATAATATAAAAATAATTTGAATAAGTAATGTCATTTGTTTGTGAGGTTGTGTGTTATATATTGTGCACTGGATGGTGCTGTCCCACTTCTTAAATGTGTTGAATGGTCAGTTAAGCAACAAGATCAAAGAACATCTAATTTTTCTGCAGTTAATAACACTAGTTGTTTAATTAAATATGAGTAAATATCTGTAAGATTACTTACTGACAGCAGGTTGAAAATTTGTCAAAAAAGGACCAATCAATGTTGGGTGTGCATATACGAAGTTCTGCTTAATTGTAATTTCACAGACGTCACACCACGCCGAGACGAAGCTTTGGGAGATACATCAGTGTCTACTCCAGGTTACTGGACTCAGACCAGTGCCACACGGACCAGTGTCACATGGAGCCCAGACGACACTTCTGCACACATGACCAGATCATCAGGTTAGAAAGCCTCTTTAGAATATAAATCATTTGTATTTATTTTGAGTTTGAGTTAGTTTGACTTCTTTTTTCATTTACACTGTCCTGCAGAATTTAGTACCAATCCCAATTTGCAAGCAGTCCTGAGTGCTTTTTCTGCGTATTTCAGCGTGTTTCGTTGTGTTCTGCGTGTTTCGGTGTGTTTCGGTGTGTTCTGCGTGTTTCCTCACTCCTCGCTCCTCGCCTCCTTGCTGTGCAGTTACAGAGATGTCCTTCAAGATGGCTTTGTTTGATTGGTTTCTGGGTCACAGGCTGGAGAACGGAGGAGCGAGGAAACAAGGAAGCATCATTTTGAGTTTTGAGAAGCTCAACATCTTTGCATTTCGTATGTTTATGTCCTGGTTGGATCTGTTCCTTGTGCCTTATTCCTAATATAAGACACTTTTATCTGAAAGATCTTACAGTGTAATATCCTGTTAACTGTTGAGCTTTTACACTTATTGTCACGGCTCGAAAGAACAGTCGTAGATTCAATAGCAAGTGAATACTGGTGTTTATTAAACACAAGGTAGTAGAAAACAGTACAGTAGATGACAGGCAGGCGGATGAACCCAGGCTTGGTAACACAGGACTCCGTGGGCAGACGGCGAAACAGGAAACAGCAGAACCTTCTCAGAACAGGCCAGAATCCATAGATCAGGAACAGAATGGATACAGCAGACACTTCTCAGAACAGGCCAGAATCCATAGATCAGGAAAAGAATGGATACAGCAGACGCTTCTCAGAACAGGCCAGAATCCATAGATCAGGAACAGAATGGATACAGCAGACGCTTCTCAGAACAAGGCAGAATCCATAGATCAGGAACAGACTGGATACAGCAGACGCTTCTCAGAACAAGGCAGAATCCACAGACCAGGAACAGAATGGATACAGCAGACGCTTCTCAGAACAAGGCAGAATCCATAGATCAGGAACAGACTGGATACAGCAGACGCTTTTCAGAACAAGGCAGAATCCATAGATCAGGAACAGACTGGATACAGCAGACGCTTCTCAGAACAGACTGGATACAGCAGACGCTTCTCAGAACAAGGCAGAATCCATAGACCAGGAACAGAATGGATACAGTAGACGGTTCTCAGAACAAGGCAGAATCCATAGATCAGGAACAGACTGGATACAGCAGACACTTCTCAGAATAAGGCAGAATCCATAGACCAGGAACAGACTGGATACAGTAGACGGTTCTCAGAACAAGGCAGAATCCATAGACCAGGAACAGACTGGATACAGTAGACGGTTCTCAGAACAAGGCAGAATCCACAGACCAGGAACAGAATGGATACAGTAGACGGTTCTCAGAACAAGGCAGAATCCATAGATCAGGAACAGAATGGATACAGCAGACGCTTCTCAGAACAAGGCAGAATCCATAGATCAGGAACAGAATGGATACAGCAGACACTTCTCAGAACAAGGCAGAATCCATAGATCTGGAACAGAATGGATACAGCAGACGCTTCTCAGAACAAGGCAGAATCCATAGATCAGGAACAGACTGGATACAGCAGACACTTCTCAGAACAAGGCAGAATCCATAGACCAGGAACAGACTGGATACAGCAGACGCTTCTCAGAACAAGGCAGAATAAACACATCAGGAACAGACTGGATACAGCAGACGCTTTTCAGAACAAGGCAGAATCCACTGACCAGGAACAGAATGGATACAGCAGACGCTTCTCAGAACAAGGCAGAATCCATAGATCAGGAACAGAATGGATACAGCAGACACTTCTCAGAACAAGGCAGAATCCATAGATCAGGAACAGAATGGATACAGCAGACGCTTCTCAGAACAAGGCAGAATCCATAGATCAGGAACAGAATGGATACAGCAGACACTTCTCAGAACAAGGCAGAATCCATAGATCAGGAACAGAATGGATACAGTAGACGCTTCTCAGAACAAGGCAGAATCCACTGACCAGGAACAGAATGGATACAGCAGACGCTTTTCAGAACAAGGCAGAATCCATAGATCAGGAACAGAATGGATACAGCAGACACTTCTCAGAACAAGGCAGAATCCATAGATCAGGAACAGAATGGATACAGCAGACGCTTCTCAGAACAAGGCAGAATCCACAGACCAGGAACAGAATGGATACAGCAGACGCTTCTCAGAACAAGGCAGAATCCATAGATCAGGAACAGAATGGATACAGCAGACACTTCTCAGAAAATGGCAGAATCCATAGATCAGGAACAGAATGGATACAGTAGACGCTTCTCAGAACAAGGCAGAATCCATAGATCAGGAACAGAATGGATACAGCAGACGCTTCTCAGAACAAGGCAGAATCCACAGACCAGGAACAGAATGGATACAGCAGACGCTTCTCAGAACAAGGCAGAATCCATAGATCAGGAACAGACTGGATACAGCAGACACTTCTCAGAACAAGGCAGAATCCACAGACCAGGAACAGAATGGATACAGCAGACGCTTCTCAGAACAAGGCAGAATCCACAGACCAGGAACAGAATGGATACAGCAGACGCTTCTCAGAACAAGGCAGAATCCATAGATCAGGAACAGACTGGATACAGCAGACGCTTCTCAGAACAAGGCAGAATCCACAGACCAGGAACAGAATGGATACAGCAGACACTTCTCAGAACATGGCAGAATCCATAGATCAGGAACAGACTGGATACAGCAGACGCTTCTCAGAACAAGGAAGAATCCATAGATCAGGAACAGACTGGATACAGCAGACACTTCTCAGAACAAGGCAGAATCCATAGACCAGGAACAGAATGGATACAGCAGACACTTCTCAGAACAAGGCAGAATCAACACATCAGGAAAACAGACACTGGGGCGAGGAGAAGGACAGTGAGCAAGCCGTGAACCTCAACAACCATCTGACAAAGACCAGGCAACATGACAAACAATATATAGGACATTCTCATTCAAAACAGCTGGCGCTGATCAGCTCAGATAACGCGGAGATAACGAGCCGTGCTGATGAGCCGCGCCCATTCACACAACACGCACACACCTAGCAAGGGCGAGGCAATGAATCCAGGAACCGTGACACTTATCATATGTTTTGTAAATCATCATAAGTTAGGTATTATTAGAAAGCTTAAACACTTAAAATTCATCCTGTGGAAACATTTTGTTAGTTGACATGTAGTTACAAAGTTACTTATAGTTAGTAGAATCCATTGAAATAAAGTGTTACTGTTTTTTGTTCGGCATAAGTTTAATAAAATGATAAACTGCAGTACTTTTTTGGCATATTCAAAAAAATCTACAGTGATAAAGCATGAGTAACATCAAATATACATACACAAAATATTATAAAAATAATTTGAATAAGTAATGTCATTTGTTTGTGAGGTTGTGTGTTATATATTGTGCACTGGATGGTGCTGTCCCACTTCTTAAATGTGTTGAATGGTCAGTTGAGCAACAAGATCACAGAACATCTCATTTTTCTGCAGTTAATAACACTAGTTGTTTAATTAAATATGAGTAAATATCTGTAAGATTACTTACTGACAGCAGGTTGAAAATTTGTCAAAAAAGGACCAATCAATGTTGGGTGTGCATATACAAAGTTCTGCTTAATTGTAATTTCACAGACGTCACACCACGCCGAGACGAAGCTTTGGGAGATACATCAGTGTCTACTCCAGGTTACTGGACTCAGACCAGTGCCACACGGACCAGTGTCACATGGAGCCCAGACGACACTTCTGCACACATGACCAGATCATCAGGTTAGAAAGCCTCTTTAGAATATAAATCATTTGTATTTATTTTGAGTTTGAGTTTAGTTCGACTTCTTTTTTCATTTACACTGTCCTGTAGAATTTAGTACCAATCCCAATTTGCAAGCAGTTCTGAGTGCTTTTTCTGCGTATTTCAGCGTGTTTCGTTGTGTTCTGCGTGTTTCGGTGTGTTTCGTTTTTTTCTGCGTGTTTTGGTGTGTTCTGCGTGTTTCGGTGTGTTCTGTGTATTCAGTTGGAGAGGAAGGGCCTGAGCACAGGAAGTGATCAGCAAATCCTTCTCTCCAAACTGAATTCAAATACTGGAGGAAGGGGTTGACCACAGAACTCATCATCCAGCTCCACCAGTGCCAGTACTCCACCAGGATCTATCTGTTGTATCCTTCCTGTATTGTAATTATATTCCATTTTTACTTATATTTCGGGGTCAAGCTATCCAATGGCACCAACTTAGGAAGTGGTTTGAAGGCTATTATATAATTTATAACTCAAAGTAATCTTAAACATACCTTTCAGAATTACTTAAATGAGAGATTACAAAATGAATGAGTGAAAAGATCGAAGCGAAATGAAATATTAATTATTCAGCAATTTTCTGTAAATAACAAAAAGGATTAGAGGGCTAAACGTCCTACGTATGACCCTGGTAACATAGTTCAATTTGTTTCTGTAAGATAAATGCTCCAGCTGCCTCATTAATTCTTTGGTTCTCCTCTCAGCTGTGAGTGACCCCTGTGCTGAGCTCAGCTGCACTGAAGATGAATGGTGTGGAGAGAAACATGGTGTTTACGGCTGTTTCTGTAACGAGAATCGTCGGAGACCTGACTCAGACTCTTTTGGTTGGACTCAGTCCTCAACAACAATTAAAATCTAAGTTTGGTGTAATTAACCACATTTGTTTTATTAAAGCTACTTAGTTGTTCTTACTCTTTTTTTCCCTGTCAGATTTCTCTGAGGTTTGTGAAAGCAGCTCTGGATCCATATCTTTGTCTCGTTGTCAGCTCTTTGAGGCTGGTTTTCCAGCTGACAGCTTACACCTCAATGACCCCAGCTGCACAGGGACACTCCAGAAGGGCAGAGTGGAGTTCCATTTCGACAACAATGACCACATTTGTGGTACAACTCTTCTGGTAGGAGTTATTATAAATACCATAATAAACACACTCAGCTCTCACATCTCGATGTACAAAAAAATGTCTCAAAAACATTGAAGTACAACTAAGGAAAAAGTACAACTAAGCCTTTTTTAAATCAAACAAATTGTTTAAATCAGACAATGGTTTTTGTTTTGTTTTTTTAGTTGACTGTGTTTTGCTCTTAATATTGTAGTTTAATGCGAGCTGCTCTTAAAAATGTCTTAAAATTTCTTGTAGACAATATCTTGAATCACATTCAAAATGTCAAACTATTATGTCTCTGGTCCATAGGCCAATGGCACCCACTTCATTTATGAGAACTTTATTTTCGGAGGTCTGGGCTCGACCAATGTTCCCATCAACAGGAAGAAAACTCTGAAGCTGAATTTCTGCTGTATATACCCCCAAACCCTAACAGTTTCTATGAATATGGAAATCAATCCACTGGAGAGGTAGGACTTTAGTGTTTGGACTCCGTTTGTGTCACTTTATTTAACAGAAAAAAACAGGTTTTATATTGTAGGGACAAGAATCTTTTCGCCCCTCCCGGTTTTCGAGATCTCCACCCAGAACCGCTTCTCCCCTCTTCGTGAAACGGAACGCGATGCTGTGATCATCGGCGATTCCACGGTCCGACACGTCCACGCTACGTTAGGTAAAAGTAAGGTGCACACTCATTGCTTTCCTGGTGCTCGTGTTCTCGATATCACTGCGCGGGTAACTGAGATCTTGAACGGTGACGAGCGCGTCGGAGCTGTTGTGCTGCACGCGGGAGCTAACGACACTAGGCTGCGACAGACGGAGGTTCTGAAGAAAGACTTCAGGAGCCTTATTGATACGGTACGCAGAACATCGCCTGAAACATCGATTATTGTGTCTGGACCGCTTCCTACGTACCGAAAAGGGCATGAAAAGTTCAGTAGATTATTCGCGCTAAATGAATGGTTATTGTCATGGTGCAATGAGGAGAAACTGCTCTTTGTAAATAATTGGAATCTGTTTTGGGAGCGACCGAGGCTCTTCCGTCCTGATGGCTTACACCCAAGTAGAATCGGGGCAGATCTTCTGTCGGATAACATCTCCAAGATGTTAAAGACCATTTGACTAGTAACCAAAAATCCAAATCACAGTCTCTACTGCACCAATTTAATTGATATTAATACTAGTGTAGAACATTGCATAGAAACTGTGTCTATTCCTCGTTTATTGAGATCAAATAATAAATCTACCGCGGGATCAAGAAAAAATCGAATTGTTATTAAAACAAAAAATCTCGCTATTAGTGAACAAAAACAATTTCTAAAGCTAGGTCTTCTAAACATTAGATCGCTCACACCTAAGGCGGTTATTGTAAACGAAATGGTCACATATAATAATTTCGAAGTTCTGTGTCTTACTGAAACCTGGCTTAAACCAAATGATTATTTCGGTCTAAATGAGTCTACTCCGCCAGGATACTGTTATAAGCCTGAGCCCCGTCTGATCGGTCGTGGCGGCGGTGTTGCAACAATCTACAGAGATATCCTTAATGTTACTCAGAAAACTCGTCATAGGTTTAATTCATTTGAAGTACTTGTGTTAAATGTTACGCTCTTAGATGTAAGAAAAAAATCCCTATTATCTCTAGCATTGGCTACCGTATATAGACCTCCAGGGCCTTACGCCGATTTCCTAAAAGAGTTTGCAGACTTTCTATCAGATCTATTGGTCAATGTCGATAAAGCATTAATTGTTGGAGATTTTAACATACACGTAGATAATTCAAATGATGCGTTAGGGGCTGCGTTCACAGATTTATTAAACTCCTTCGGGGTCTAGCAAAACGTCACCGGACCAACTCATCGTCTTAATCATACACTCGATTTAATTATATCATACGGAACCGATCCAACCGATATAGATATCATTCCACAAAGTGATGATGTCACTGACCACTACATGGTAACTTGCATATTACGTACTGCTGTAATATGTCATGCTGCGCCACGTTATCGACCAGGTAGAACAATCCTTCCATCCACCATAGATCATTTCTCAAATAGCTTATCTGATCTGACTCAGCTGCTGCCTGAACCCAAACAAACAGATGAACTAGACGAATTAACTAGCACTATGTGCTCCATTCTCTCTAGAACATTGGATACTGTTGCACCCATTAGATTGAAAAAGGTCAGAGAAAAAAGTATAGCACCATGGTACAATAATACTATGTATGTTTTAAAGAGAGAGACCCGTAATTTAGAGCGTAAATGGAAAAAAACTAATTTAGAGGTCTTTAGATTCGCGTGGAAAGACAGTATGTCACGTTATAAAAAGGCTCTTAAAACGGCCAGGGCTGAGCATCTCCGCAAACTATTAGAAAACAACCGAAATAATCCAAGGTTTTTATTTAATACCGTGGCTAGACTAACAAATAAACAGACGTCGCCTGAACAAAATACCTCTTTACAGTTTAGTAGTAATGAATTCATGAACTTCTTCACCAAGAAAATTTAAAGCATCAGAACCACAATCGTAAACGCTCAATCTTTGCTCGTGCCTTGTAATTCAGCCTCGATTATTACCCCGCGAGAACAATTACAATGCTTTACGACCATAGAACAAAAAGAGTTAAATAAACGTATCGCTTCATCTAAAACAACAACATGCTTATTAGATCCTATACCAACTAAACTATTGAAAGAAGTGTTACCTATAGTGGAAGAACCTCTTCTCAATATCATTAACTCGTCTTTATCTTTAGGTCATGTTCCAAGAACATTCAAGCTGGCAGTAATAAAACCTCTTATTAAGAAACCACAATTAGACCCAAATAACCTAGCGAACTACAGACCCATTTCAAATCTTCCATTTATGTCTAAAATATTAGAAAAAGTTCGCACAAGTGTTCGCACAACTCGGCTCTTTCTTGCAAGAAAGCGACATCTATGAAAAGTTTCAGTCTGGATTCAGGCCGCATCATAGCACTGAAACTGCACTTGTTAGAATCACAAATGATTTACTTTTAGCTTCGGAAAAAGGCTGTATCTCAGTACTAGTTTTACTCGATCTTAGCGCTGCGTTCGACACTATAGATCACACAATACTCTTAGATCGACTACAAAATTACACTGGTGTTCAAGGACAAGCATTAAGCTGGTTCAGGTCATACTTATCTGACCGCTACCATTTCGTCTACTTAAATGGAGAAAAATCGATCATAACTTCGGCAAACTATGGAGTGCCGCAGGGATCTGTGTTAGGCCCTCTATTATTCTCAATATATATGCTGCCACTTGGTAATATTCTAAGGAAACATGGAATTAGTTTCCATTGTTATGCTGATGACACTCAAATATATATTTCATCACGGCCAGATGAAAACGCTAAATTATCCAAATTGACAGATTGTGTTAAAGATATAAAAGATTGGATGACGCGTAATTTTCTTTTATTAAATCCAGACAAGACAGAGGTAATACTTATCGGTTCTAAAAACCGTCCACAAAACCTTTCACAGCACGACTTTAACATATTAGGATGCCCTGTTACTTTATCCGCTACAGTAAAAGACCTGGGTGTTACATTAGACTGCAACCTTTCTTTTGAAAAGCATATTTCATATGTTACAAAAACAGCCTTTTTCCACCTTAGAAACATTGCTAAGCTACGTAATATGCTATCAGTCTCCGATGCAGAAAAGTAAGTTCATGCATTCATGACCTCGAGACTATATTACTGTAATGCTTTATTAGCTGGTTGTCCTGCATCTTCAATAAACAAGCTACAGTTAGTCCAAAATGCAGCCGCTAGAGTTCTTACTAGGTCAAGAAAATATGATCATATAACACCGATTCTATCATCACTTCATTGGTTACCTATAAAGTTCCGTATTAATTACAAGGTATTGCTTTTGACCTATAAAGCTCTAAATGGTTTAGCTCCAGTCTATTTAACGGATCTTCTATCGCCCTATAATCCATCGCGCTCTTTAAGATCACTAAATTTGAGGCTTCTGGTCATTCCTAGGATATCTAAGTCCACCAAAGGAGGGAGCGCATTTTCACATTTAGCTCCAAAACTCTGGAATAGCCTTCCTGATATTGTTCGTTGCTCAGACTCGCTCTCCCAGTTTAAAACTAGACTAAAGATGCATCTTTTTAGTCAGGCATTCATATAAAATTTTTATCTTACAGTTACTGTATATTCGGCCTCTAATTCATAAATGCCAGAGGAGAACTGGCCCCCACTGAGCCTGGGTTTTCCCAAGGTTTTTTTTTCTCCGTCGGGTCATCTGATGGAGTTTTAGGACACCATCGGGTCACTTGACGGAGTTTTTCGGTTCCTTGCCACTGTTGCCTTTGGCTTGCTTAGTTTGGGGATTTTCAAATTAAATGACCCATCATACCACTGATCAGCTCTACCAAACTTGGATGTATTTTTTCCAGTAATAAACAAACACTCTTAGGTTGTTTTGATTGATACTGTGAAGCAGCTTTGATACAATCTGTATTGTGAAAAGCGCTATATAAATATATTTGACTTGACTTGTAATTTTCTGTAAACCGAGAGCATGTATACAACTGTATAGCTCTAAAATAGAGTCATTTCATGAATACACATACATTTACATGGACACTTTTTGATTCAATCGTAATAAAATCATCCGATTGATGAATCTGAACGTAGTGTTTCCATGAACGCTAAATAAAGTGCACATGAACTGCTTATATTTATCAAGCAGTAAAAAGGCCCCTTTCCGAGCTAAAAACAAGTCGTCTGTGGATGAGAGTCTGAAACAAGGACGGATGGGATGTTGTCGTGCTCCACTTCACAAACAATGAGTGGAAGGAACAGTGTAGAGTGACACAACAGTAATTTATGGCACTTCATTCAACAATAGCAACAGCTCGTTCCTCACTTCCTCACTTCAAATGTCAATATGCAATTTCTTCGTCACTGTGCAGTACTTTCTAGTTTTGGTTTTAATCCGAACAAGTGTTTACATGTCCTCTCAATCTAATTGGAAAAGATTTAAACCAGCCTTTGAAGTGATTACATGTGACTATTTTATTTTGACCGCGCTAGTAGTCCGATTACAATCAGATTATTAGGGTCTATGTAAACGCAGCTAATGTATAAATACACTGACAGCATGTATTCTACTGTATACTTCATTGTCATTGAATTGATACAGTATGCATCAGTATGTATAATTTTTCCACACATCTACCCCACTGTTTTTTCAACAGCATTGTCCACAAGACGCTTCCTGCGGGTCAAGGGAGATATCAGGTCAGGATGGTCCCATATCAGGATGCTGAGTTTTCCCAGCCCTTTAATGGCAGTGTGAATGTGGAGATGAACCAGCAGATGTTTGTGGAAGCTCGTGTTAAGGGGGCTGACAGCCGTCAGTTTGCCACAGTGATTGACACGTGTTGGGCGACACCTGAGAACAATCCTCATCACTCCGTCCGCTGGGACCTCATCAGTGGAGAGTAAGACTTTTCTTGTGTTTTAATCAGCGCAAAAAGTCTTAAAAAAAAGAAAAGATTTATAGGACATTATTATCACTTTTGCGGGACAAATTTTCTGAAAGCACCACTTTCATGCCACCATGAATTTGATCCCAATTAATTACTGATTTTTAGTCTGCACGCTTTTGTTGGACACTTGAAAAATGTAAATTGTTTCTGTGTTTTTGTTGACATTATTTTATACAGTTTCAGGTTCCTTTATTCTTTACATATTATAATTAAAGACTGATATTCTCAGGTGTCCCAATCCAAATGACGACACGGTTGAGCTTCTGCAGAATGGAGTCTCCACGTCCAGCCGGTTCTCCTTCAGGATGTTCGTCTTCACTGCAAACGCCCCGAAGGTCTTCCTGCACTGTACGGTTCACCTCTGCCTTCTGGCAGGGAATCACTGCTCAACTGTGAGTTTACAAAACCTCTCAAAACTCATTCTGTTCTGATGTTTTCTTTACAACATTATTGGAGTATTAATATTTTCTTAAAAGGGAAATATACAAATCAAGAAAAAGACACGTATAAACACACCACGGGCCTTCTAAATACTTTCCTTAATTTGATTGTTTTTGATAAATTTGTCTTGGGCTATCGAGAGAGCAGGGCAACGCACAACAGTCCACCATACATTTACACTTTATCAAAAAGCTTGATTTCTCTGCTTAATACAATGTTTAATCTCAGGCATAATATATATATATATATTTTTTTTAATACTTTTTTAAATACTATCAATATTATTATCATCTTGATAAAAAAAACTCGCAATTTGTGTCCAGAAAGCGACCACTCAACTCTTCCTTTATTACTGTGCTCTTAAGACCGGTGTACTCTTGCTGAAGGCAGACCAATAAGTAGGGATTAACTAGATGGTATTATGGCCCGAGTTAGAAAGAGAGGTCTAACCTTAGCAACATATGCTTCTTTGATATCACTATAGCATCTGTCCAATATATTGTTTTACTGTGTACCATAGCAAACATATTGGTAAAGCCCTGGTAGAGCATAGTCCATCTTACAATGATTCAAATCTCCTAATACAAATACTCCTAATTTGCACATCAGGTTTGTTTTGCAATTGCTGATGGACACAATCAGCTCTCCGTAAAGTAGCTTTAGATGGGCAGTGCAGATGATAATATTTCCATAGTCTCTGCGTAAAAAAAGGGTCTTAAACTTGTACATATGAGTTCAAGATCTGGAGAACAGTAGTTTCTACATCAAGAGTCTTTAATAAAAACACAAATACCGCCCCCCCTCGTTTTCCCTGAGTTGTTATTTCTGTCCATGCAAACTTTGAAGAAGCACATCAACAATGAATCCTGGAAATCTCCTTGGAGCCAGCTCTCTGTGTGAATCAGGAGACATGACTTGCGATATTTAGATCAGACTCTTGCATTCAGACGCAACTCGTCCATCTTGTTCATGAGGGTGTGAAGAGTACTGATGGCAGAGGTAGCTTGTCATGCTTTCAGCGAAGGCGATGTTGATGTTCCATGGCCGACGGTCTCTATCATTCTACTCTGGAACATTATCCAGCAGGCTGGGCTCTGGCACTGCTGTTTTCCATACAAAGTTGTTTTCGTCAACGATGACGATAACGAAATTATTTCGTTGACGCACTTTTTTTTATGAGATAACGCGACGATGACTAGCAAAAAATGGTCTCTAAGGTGACTAAAACATGACAAGACATTTTAGAGTTTTCGTTGACGAGACGAGACAGAACGTAAATGTAAAAGTCTGACGTTCACAATGCATGTCATTTCTGCCAATTTTGCGTGAAATCTGTCTGTTTTGAGCTTATCAGCAATGCTGCCGCTTCCTATCCTTGTTTTGGGTATGCCAACCACCCGGCTGCCGCCATGCCGCGCACCAGATTCCACACAACAACAACACACCTGTTGACAACACACCAGGTTTCTGCCCATTGCGACAATGAAGTACAGCTTGGCAGCACTGCATCTCCATCAATGAGAAAGTCTAGTTTATTATGCAAAGGTTTTAAGGTTAACCCTCTGGGGTCTGAGGTGTTTTCGGGGTCCTTGAGATGTTTTGGCATGCTCTGACATTTCTGCTTTTTTCAGTTGCTTATAAACATATTAATGGCACAGGTGAAATTACACTCTATATAGCACACACTGGGCTACCATAATATGTGAGCAACATGTATGTACATGTTTGTATTTTTGAGAGAATATTGTTTATGCGTGGTTATTGAAAAAACTAAAAACTAAAGTTTCTAATATAAGGCCACAAATAACATACTAAATATTTGTCCACAAGACTTTTGACTAATGGATGTTGTCGCCTAGAGTTTTTGCTTCAAATTGATCTGAAAATCATTCTGTCTAATCATTCACATAAAACAATAGATTGTTTTAAATTGTGAAAAACATTTTTTTTGTTTGCAAAGGCAATATGCGGATGGGCGGAACGGCCCAACCCCCTCATGAATAATTAGGCAGTTCTCACCTGAGCAGACTGTATACTAATGAGCCTTTCATTCAGGGGTGTCACACAAGAAAGAATGCAAGGACAATATATATATAAATAAATAAATATTTATACACACACACACACACACACACATATATATATATATATATATATATATATATATATATATACAAACAATCAAAATATAAATGAAAGCCAAAAGCACATTTTTAGTCACACCTTTTAGCCATCCACATACCATTTTTAGCCATCCACCGCGGTAAAAATAAACCAGTCGCATTTCAAAGTCGTTCGCGAAATGACCGCCAGGTGGCGCAAAGGGACATTTAGCAAAACGTAAGTGGGGCTAATGTCTGTAACCTATGGATGAAATACTACAAGTTATGGTAATTTCCAAATAAGCCTACAACAAACATTTATAGCCTACTCGTAATTGTTGGTCATACAGATAAGATATAATCTTTTAAAACTGTAAAAGGCTAAAGTATAGGCCTACACTCACAGGCTAAAGACAAAACGTTTTCTCGCTCATGTGAGAAACCGACGTTTGGGTATTTCTCAGTGAGAAAATTCATAGCCGAGCGGTAGAACTTACGGTTCATCATCAAGATGACACGGGTTCAAATCCCGCACAAACATGGTATGTTGTAATTTTTATATTTATTTAGATTTGTCTAGCTCTGAAACTCTGTTACACCATACAGTTTTTTTGCTTATATTTATAAAATACAATTATCATGCATTTCCATTTTACACTACAAAATAGTATCCAACAGAACGACTTTGCATGTAAAAAATAAATTATATATAGCCTATATATATATATATATATATATATATATTATATATTTTTTTTTCAGGGCTGCCAACTCTCATGCAATTGACCCAAATCTCAGGCTCTCACGCCACACCCCCGATTTCTCACGCTGAAGTGTCAACCCGGTCGGTCAAATTCCTAAAAGATATAGTTTTATCTATAGATCTACCTGTTGAGCCACTCGTGATCGACTAGCTATACCGCAAATTATTTTAAATATCCCGTAGGCCTAATCTATCTAGAGCATGCGAGACAGATATTGTGCTCCAAACCATGCGCCCGCATGGCAGAGAGGTCTGTTCCCTACAACCTAGAGTTTTTAAAAACATGATTTTAAGTAAAGTGTGATTTGCCAGGGGGGACTGGGATTTCCTTCTGGTCTAAACATCCCTGCTTCTGCTGAATTATTTTAATCCCCACACCCCTACCTCCACAGCTAATCAAGCTATAGGCTACTTCACCAATATCAAATATATAAAATAGAGATATGCAACAGGCACGTTTAAACGACAAACAATAAAATCAAAACCAGCGTTTCAGTTGTTCATTAGTTCCAGTGGCCTTAATGCATGCACGGCTTTTCAAAAATTCACAAAGCGTGTTGAGATTATTTTGAATGAAATATTGAAGTTTATAATTCAGTGTTTTGGCACACCACACCGAGTGGCCCTATGCATTTTTCTAAAGTCGGGTTTTATTCTGGCATGGTGAGTTAGTGTTCGACAAACGCGGCGACGCGTTCATTTAGATTAATTTATTTTTCTCATTATTACAGCTAAAATAACTTAGTAGGCGACTCCGTAATTTTTTGGTCATACAGATAAGAGTAGAGTAGCTTACATCGTTCAAAACTGTAAACTTGTATTCATATTAGGCTAACGACAAAAACAGTATATCTGTCGTCTCTGTCTCCGGGAACTGCGCGTCACAAAAATGAACCGAAAGCCACTTCAGCTCAGTCACGATAAGAAATCGGCTATGTCTAAAGCCTTTAAATGTCTAAATATTTAGGCTAATAAATGTTATCTGATTATGTAGGCTAATCCATATGAAAACGAGAGGTACAGAGGATCTCAAACATATAATGTAAGCGCTTCCCAATGAGAAAATGACTAGACAAGGGTGAAAATCTCGCTCTAATTAAATGTAGGCTAAATCGCCCTGAATTAAAATGTAAAAACAGATCAAATAATGTATTTGTCGAAATGTTGCGATATTGTTTCATTTAAGTTCATAATTATTCTATAAATGTTATTTAATTTAGCAGCATTACCACGAAGCACCGTGTTTCGATATTTATTTG
The DNA here is from genome assembly GCF_029890125.1 of Rhinichthys klamathensis goyatoka. Lineage (NCBI taxonomy): Eukaryota > Metazoa > Chordata > Actinopteri > Cypriniformes > Leuciscidae > Rhinichthys > Rhinichthys klamathensis. The sequence goes on from NW_026606595.1 coordinate 168,379, forward strand.
AATAATACAAAAAATAAAAACTTAATTCACAAATTGCATGCCTGGTTGTAAGGATCCAAAGATCCCTGTAGACTTTAATATTGAGTTGAACATTTTGTTCATGACAACAAATTAACATGCGTTTTTTCAGATTATATTTAGTTTTGCTTGGAAAAAGCTGGCCCAAACCAGTTTTATTTCATCAATTATTGAAATAATGAAATATTTAGTAATAAACTTTTATGACAGAAATATCACTAGGCTACATGTAACTTAAATCATTTAGTTCCTTCATTATCAACACTGTCTAGAATAGCGATTTAAGTGTGAATTGCGACTTCTCTTTGTGTTAAGTCAGCCTCAGACTCCGATAGCCTGTGGGGGGTTGGAGGGACAGTTGCTGGACAAAGGTGTTAATGTTCCTCTTTCATATGGAGAGTGTCGGATAGCCAGCCTGATGAGCAGGCAAAATTATTGTAAGGATAAATCTGTGTCCAAATGTAGGCCCCATATCTTATTAAATTATAAATATTGTAGTTTATTTATTGTAGACTATTTAAAGTTTTTTTCACACAAAATTTCAATTGAAGTTATTGTAAGGTGAATTCAACAAGGCATGCTGTGTCTTTGAAGCAACAATTAAAGGCTAAATAATATTTTCGTGATTTGTATGCCTGACACGCAGCGACATATACAGTATTATCAGCTGTATGATGTGTTTTTACCCTGAAATGTTTAATTTCGAGAGAGACCCGTCGCGCGCGAGGGAGACTAAATAAACTTGTTAAAAAGAGATCCAGCGCGAGAGAGGCAAAGAGAAACACATGTTTTTAATTTAATTATGTTTCTTTGGACAATTTTCGTTTTGTACTGTTTTAATTGTTTAATTTAGCTGTAATTTCTTTGGCAATACAAATTTAAAATGTCGCAAGAATAAGATTAGCCTAGTGTTTCTTATTTTGCATCGCAACCCGACACTTTATTTAAACCTTGAAATGTTCGAACTTGGTTTCAAACTTAAGTAATTTTAGTGTTCTTTTACATTACACAATAATTTAGCAGACTAAAGACGAGCTTCTTCATTTTCATTTTCTGATGCAATCGGCTGACAATCTTCCTTCATCAGTTTTTGTCGTTTGTGCAGCGGCTGCGGTTCTACAGGAATGTAGCAAATTTATGTTGTAATGATAATTAAACAAAACTCTTGACTTTAAATAAGTAAACAGTTATAAACAGTTACCTATTTAAGCATCAAGGTGGTAAAATATAAACGCTATAGGCCAACATCGGTTAACAACATGTATGCTACAATGAGATTCGATCTCGGGTCGATTGAAGCTCCTCGAAGCTCGTGTTATTGCGTTGATCACTGAGCTACCGTCTGTACGCTGTTATTGTTGCAAAGCCTGTATAATGTATGGCTAAATAATGTTTTCATTATTTATTCAATTACATTTCAGTAGCTTAATTTCAGTATTGTGATTATGAATTATTTTAACTACGTTTCACTTGTTGAATTCATCTGCTACCAGCTTTCAATCGCTCTGAATCAGCGCGGTGCGGCAGCAGATTACGCATTAGAGAAAATAAACCGGAATAAACGAACACTTTTCAGAGTCTATGATTGTAGCGCCTCTTAGCGGTAAAAGGCAGCAAATACACCACACATTTTACCGCCGCGGTGGAATGGCTGATGTGGGCATTGTCATGGCTTGCCTCGACATTTGCGTTTGAATAGCGCGCGTCCTCCGTGGGCGTGTCAAATTAACGCGTAATGAAGTGTAATGAGCTGGGGGAAAAAATACTGACAGCACTCTCTTTTCATACAGATTACATAAACTGAGAATATTTGTTTTTTATATAGATTACTTCATTTAAAAGAAGAGAATTCAAGCTTCATAAAGAAAAATCTCTCGTGCCTGTGTGACAAGTAATCGCGGAGTAACAGTTAATCTTAGGACGCGTTTCAGAATGGACTTCACTGACAGAGAGAACGCAGAACTCGCATCATGTTTGTTTTTCTTTATTTGGTGAAAAGCACAAGACTTTGTTTTTATTGTGAGTATCCACAAAAAAAATAGAAACTTAACAGGATCTAATGATGTATCACACTTATATGTAAGATCAAAATCAACCGAGTATTTTGAGTCTCTTTTGCACTGATAATAAAAAAAGCTAGACAATCGCGCCGGCGCGATAGCCGACCCCAGGGGGTTAACTGTTGTTTTATGAATTGCAACACTTACTGGTGTAACGATACACATATTCGTATTGAACCATTCGGTACGAGGCTTACGGGTTCGGTACGCATACAAACTGAACAATTCGTTGGACCATTTTTCCTGCCGACCAAAATCCGCGCGACCACCATAACGTTGCACAACATCAAATGGCAAACGTAATGAAAGCGGAACAAAACTGCGTTATTATTTTGTGCTTCACGTCAATGTCAGTGCAGCGCGAGCCGATCTCGATCAAGTGACACTTTTACTACACAGCGCTAAGAGATCCAGTAAAGAAAGCATTTGAATTCACCACTGAGTAATAACATCGCTGCGAGATCTAGTGAGAAGCATTCACATTTCTCCGTTATTAACGGATCAAACAGCGCTGACGTGGAAACCATGAGAAACATTGTGCCATGAATGAACTAGTTATAGGCTTTAAGTTCACAGATCAGCAACATTAATATAGCAAAACCAACTGTAACCACGGAAGTTTGGCAGAAATAGTAAAATCCTTTCAAGTAGACCTACATCACAGATCTTTTTCCAGCACTTCAAAACTCAAATATTATCATATTTAAATTTAATGTGATGACCAAAACATTATTTGTTCATCCTTCAAAGATATAAGACATAAAAGTGACGCCGGCACACACACACACATCAGCCTAGCGATGAAGCAAGACGCTCTCCGGCCTCGAGGGGCGTGGCAGGACGACGCAGTGTCTCGTTCCCTTCTCAGGGAACAAGGGTTATAGTCATAATCCGAGACATTCCCTTTCGAGGGAACTCGAACTGCGTCGTCATAAACGACTCTTTGGGGAACGAATGCCCACTAGGCCACGCACCAAAAACAGGCCTGCCCTAGAGTGAAACTGATCTCAGGCACTCAACTAGGATGAGAGCACATGTGCGCCAGGCATACTAGTGAGGTGCAAACTATAAAATCTGACAAAAGTGTGCGGAGTAGCCCAACCGGCTGCCTCACAGATCTCCTGAAGGGGCACTCCCGATAAGAAAGCCCTAGAGGACGCCATGCCTCTAGTTGAATGAGCCCTAATGGCCAAAGGCAAAGGCAAATTGCGCACCTTGTAGGCCGAGGCAATTGCCTGAACAATCCAATTATTAATAGTCTGCTTGGATGCAGGGAGCCCCTTCCTAGGTGACCCAAAACACACCAACTGTTGGTCCGACCTCCTCCACGAAGAGGACCTCTCAAGGTACATGCTCAAAGCTCTAACTGGGCAGAGCAAATGGAGCCTCTCTTCTTCTGCCGACACATGATGTGGAGGATGAAATGCCTGCAGGACCGTAGACCGTGCCACGTTTGAAGGCACCCTAGGCACATACCCAGGCCTAGGGTGCAAGATAGCCTTAACTCCACCAGAGGCAAACTCCAAGCAAGCTGGCGATACTGCCAGGGCTTGTAGATCTCCCACCCTTTTTAAAGAGGTGATAGCCACAGTGTTAATTTTGTCAGGAAATTTTGATTTAGTTTTAGTCTTAGTCTTTTGACTAAAATGCCATTTAGTTTTAGTCATATTTTAGTCATCTGAATTGTTTTAGTTTTAGTCTAGTTTTAGTCGACAAAATACAATAACATTTTAGTCGACTAAATCTACAGTAGATTTAGTCGACTAAAATATAATGGGTTTAGTTCATTTGTAATGCGTTAATTTAGAATTTCTCTAAAATTTCCAAACCCATATACTCCCGGAGAAAACATCAATTAACCTATTAATATGAATGATTTTTAAGTTTGAACATGCAATACAGATACAGATTTAACTGCTGTTACTTAAAAAAATATCTTAAAATTAAATAAAACCACTTTTCCTAAAGTACAACACAGTCTTCTTTATAATGAATGATATAGGCTATGCATTCCTTATAACTACTTGCACATCATTCTTTATTCTTTCAAGCAGACATATTTATTTGTATGAATTAAATATAATTAATCCTTATTAAAGCTATTAACAAACAGTGAATGCTTTTCTCTTTTTCTTTTGTTGCTTGATCAAAATTAAGGACACGGACCGCATTAGGTTTATTGCCACTGTCACTTTAAGACGTCGGATCATGTCCAATGACATGCGGATACAATTGCACTGATGCACATCCGATACACTCACAGTTTAAGACATAACCAGCATAGTTTACATGAATACTCTCCAAAACGGACATTTAGACATACTGTTGTATTTGTCCATTCAGACACGAAAGAGAGCTCAATTCAGTAGCCTACTCGCGCGCTGTAGGTGCATTTTGTGCATGACTGCACGCTTCGGGTTAGGTGTGTGCGCACAGAAAACCGCACCGAATAGAGCTCTTTTTTGCATCGTCACTCTTATTCAGATCTATATGTCTGCTCTACTCATTCTCCCAGACGTTCACAATTTTTAATGTTTTATGACCGCGGGGTAGATCACGTTACAGTAGCCTACAAATGTGCGCATCTACCACACACGCAGGACATAGAGTTCTGACGGATCGCTTCCCAAATCGTCACTATCTAACATTTTCGTCTAGTTTTTATTCGTTGACGAAAATGTCAATAGATTTTCGTCATAGTCTTTGTCATTCAAAACTAGGTTTTATTTAGTTATCGTCTCGTTTTCGTCTGTGAAAAAATGTTGTTGACGAATAATTTTCGTCGTTATTTTCGTCAACGAAATTAACACTGGATATCCAAGAGAAAAGCCATCTTGAACGTAAGGTCCTTAAGCGAAGCCGACTGCAGGGGTTCGAAGAGGGCCAGAGATAACCCTTCAAGAACCACCGCCAGGTCCCAGGCAGGAACCCTGGACCTGGTTGTCGGTCTCATCCTCCAAGTACCACGGAGAAAACGAATGACCAGCTGGTGCCTCCCCAGAGGCCCATCACTCAGTGGTGCATGGAAAGCCGCAATGGCAGCCACGTACACCTTAAGTGTGGAAGGGGAGAGACCCGCAGAGAAACGATTTTGAAGAAACTCCAGAACTGAAGCCACTGGGCATTTAACTGGATCTAACTCATGTTCTCTACACCAAGTGGAAAAAACATTCCACTTGAGGCCATATAATCTCCTAGTGGACGGAGCCCTAGAGCCAAGTATGGTCTCAACCACCCCAGCTGATAGTCCAGCATCTAGGTACTGAACCCCCTCAGAGGCCAGACCCACAGATTCCACAACTCCGGGCAAGGTTGGAATATTGTGCCCTCCGCTTGAGACAACAGATCCCTCCTCAGAGGAATCTGCCAGGGCGGACCTATCAGGAGTGAAATTATGTCTGAAAACCATACTAGGGCCGGCCACATTGGGGCAACCAGTAATAGACTGATGCCCTCCTGTCGGATCCTCTCCAGGACTCCCGGGAGCAGAACGATCGGGGGAAAAGCGTACAGGCGAAGCCTCGGCCAGGACTGTACCATGGCATCCAACCCCAGTGGGGCTGGATGTGTGAGGGAGAACCAAAGTGGGCAGTGGGACGTCTCTCGAGATGCGAATGGATCCACTTCCAATGGTCCAAACCTCTCCCATATCAACTTCACTACGTCCGAATGAAGTCTCCATTCCCCGGGCCTCAGCCCCTGCCTTGACAGGATGTCTGCCCCCTGATTCTGAACCCCCGGAACGTACATAGCCCTGATAGACAGTAGTTTCCCTTGGGACCATAAAATAATCTGATGCGCCAATCTGTACAGAGGGCGCGATCTGAGTCCCCCTTGACGGTTCAGATAAGCTACCACTGATGTATTGTCCGATCGTACTAGGACATAGGACATGGTAACCCTTGATGTCTGGGAGAAAGCTCCTCAGTGCCCTGAACACAGCCAACATCTCTAGGCAATTTATATGCCAAGAGAGATGATGGTCCTGCCACAGACCCCTGGAAAAGCGGCCGTCCATGACTGCGCCCCAGCCAGTGAGGGAGGCATCTGTCGAAACGGACTTCCGGCGACATGACGCTCCTAACACTGGCCCTTGGGACAGGAACCAAGGTTTCTTCGATATTACTAGAGAACGAAGGCATCTGCGCGTTACTCTTATCATACGGAACGGATTCCCCTTGGGGGAAAACCCCTTGGCTTTCAGCCACCACTGAAGGGGCCTCATATGAAGAAGGCCCAAAGGTATACAGTCCCTGACAAAAGTCTTGTCGCTTATCTATTTTGTAGAAACACCTGCTATTAACCTGACTTTTAATTAATCAATTGGTGTTAGAAATAGCTCATAGGAAAAGCTAAAACCCTCCCAAATGATGTTTAATGCACTGAAATAAATTAGTTACACTGAAAAAATATTTATCATTTAAACAAGACGGAAAGGTCAAATTTAGGCAAGACAAAAGTTTTGTCGCCTATACAGAAATTGAACAAATTTACTGCAAATACAAAAATATGTCAGCAAATTAAGTAGTGGTGCTGTGAGATCCAAATTTAATATCTTGTATGACTTCCATCCATGCATCCATGCGGTTTGGCAAGGATTCATACAATTTATTGATGAAGTCATCAGGAATAGCAAAGAAAGCAGTCTTGCATGCCTCCCAGAGTTCATCAATATTCTTTGGTTTCGTCTTCCATGCTTCCTCTTTCATCCTACCCCACATATGCTCAATGATGTTCATGTCTGGTGACTGGGCTGGCCAATCCTGGAGCATCTTGATCTTCTTCGCCTTGAGGAACTTTGATGTGGAGATGGAAGTATGCGATGGAGCACCATCCTGCTGCAGAGTTTGGCCTCTTTTATGGTTGGGAATATAAGAGGTAGCTAAGATTTCTTGGTATTTTAGACTATTGATGTTGCCTTCCACCCTGCAGATCTCTCGCACACCCCCATACTGGATGTAACCCCAGACCATGATTTTTCCGCCACCAAACTTCACTGTTTTCTGGGTGAATCTCGGATCCATGCGGACTCCAGTAGGTCTCCTGCAATATTTGCGGCGACTGTGGTGTAATTCAACAGAAGATTCATCTGAAAAATCCACCTTCCACTTTTCCAGCATCCATCCTTTTAGCAGGCTGTGGGCCTTGGAAAATGCCACACGGTTTTTCAATTGTCTTTTGTTTAGTGCTGGCTTCTGGGCACTGATTTGACCATGGAGGCCATTTCGAGACAGAATCCGACAAACTGTTCTGGTTGACACAGGGACTTCAGGTGACCAGGTCTCGTGGAGCTCTGCTGCAGTGGAAAATGGGCTGGCCTTGGATTTTCGAGCCAACAAACGGTCCTCTCGAGCAGTTGTCTTGCGGGGTCTGCCTGACCTGGGCTTGTCAAAAATGTCTCCAGTGTCTTCAGATGTTTTTTTTATCCTCTGTACTTGACACTGAGACACATTGAAGGTGTCTGCCAAATCAGCAGTGGATCTGGTCTTCAGCCTCTTGACAATCAAAACTTTAGTCTCAGGGTGAATCTTAGGCATGTTTGGAAAGGTCTAGTTGCAGTTGATGTGAAGGCCTAGTGTACTTGGGTTGTTTTTATACACACCTGAGACCTAATTGATCCATTATTCGTCACAAGTGAAGCTCATATGACAAGGCGACAACACTTATGTCTTTCCAAAAATTGACTCAATGGGCTTTACCAAGCTGTGAATATTAGAATGCTTTTTGAAAGTTTCGTTTTGCACTGAAACATTATTACAAAAGCTGTTGGGATTAAAATGAGCCATTTCTTGTAAAAAAATCTTGATTAGAAATATATTTCAGCGGCACTTCAGGTCAATTTGTACACAAGCGACAAGACTTTTGTCAGGGACTGTAATGTTGGATGCCGCTGCCATGAGGCCCAGCAGTCATTGAAATTGCTTTACAGTGATGGCCTGGCCTAGCCTTATCCTGGACACCATCGCCAGACTCGATACGTGCGGGAGACATTCGTGCCCGCATTGTAACCGAATTCCACACCACGCCCAGAAACGTTGTGCTCTGGGATGGTTCCAACACGCTTTTCTTTGTGTTGAGTCTCAACCCCAAGCTCTGAATGCTTCCAAGGATGACATCTCGATGCCGAACCGCCATCTCTCGAGACTGGGCCAGAATGAGCCAGTCGTCGATATTTTTCAGTATGCGGATGCCCTGAAGTCTCAACGGAGCTAGTGCTGCATCCATGCATTTGGTGAACGTGCGTGGAGAGAGTGCTAGGCCGAACGGAAGAACCCGATATTGGTACGCTTCGCCCCCGAAAGCGAACTTCAGGAACCTCCTGTGACACGGAAGGATGGATACATGAAAATAAGCGTCTTTTAGATCTATCGTGACAAACCAGTTGCATTTTTGTGAACGTTACACCCCTACTACAACCTGTCAAATCTAAGCCCATTTCCAATACTTTTTAACCTAAATTAATGTGTTAAAGACTATTTTTTTTTTTTTTTACTAAAATTGACTTAAACCTCACTAAAACCTTTTTGCGTTTTCGTCGACAAAAACTCGACTAAAACTATTAAGTTTATAAGTGACTAAAATGTGACTAAAACTAAAAAGCATTTTTCGTCCAAAAGACTAAGACTAAAACTAAAAGGGCTGCCAAAAACAACACTGTTTCCATAGAGACAGCAACCGTTCCCTACTGAAAGCCTGCAGCACTTGAATTTTTTTAAATTATATATATATATATATATATACATACACATATGTGACCAATAGGCAACATAGGCAATAGCCAACAATACAATTAACGATTTTTCTTTTATGCCAACAATCATCTTTCATATTATGTAAAGATTATGTTCCATGAATATATTTTGTAAATTTCCTACCGTAAATATACAAAACATTTATTTTTGTGAGTGAATGCAGCACAACCGCGAACATAAATGGGCAACTTTAAAGGCGATTTTCTTGATGTTTCAATTCTTTTGCACCCTCAGATTCCAGATTTTAAAATAGTTGTATCTCAGCCAAATATTCCTAACAAACCATACATCAATGGAAAGCTTTTATATGATGTATAACTTCAAAGGAAATGGAGCCATGTGACTGGTTTTGTGGTCCAGGGTCATATATATATATATATATATATATATATAGTCAGTCTTATTATTAAATATTAAATAATAAAAACTAATACTAGTATTTATTATTTAAATACTAATAATTAACATGAAATAATTCAGTACTGATCTCCCAAAAAAAAAAAAAAACATATCAATAAATAAAGCTATCAATAAATGTTGAATCCTAAATATTCTATATGTTTTGACTGCCATCTGCTTTAAGTATAGAATCGAATGATGTCCTAAATAATACACAGCCTGATTCTCCTGTGTGTTCCTCCTTCAGCCCTGTGACTCTGGACACCCCCGGAGAGAGCGCAGGTCTGCGGAGTTCCAGGACAGTGCTTTCATTTCCTTGGGTCCCCTGGTGTCGTCTGAAAGAAACAAAGGTTTTTTATTATTTTTATTTATTTATTGTTTTATTAAAAAATCTTATTTAATTCAGTTGTTTTATGTATTGTTTATGCATATTTAAAACATCTGCTATATGCCTGTTTTGAATCTATTACATATCACTGTATTATATTTCTTGTTCACAGATATTTGGACCCCAGAACAACGGACCGTATCCACAGCTCCAACTCTGTGTGGTTCTGTGATTATGCTATTTGTTTCTCTGCTAAGTGGCCTGACCTTTTTCTAGAATATTTCACATAGTTAAATATTTTTACAAAGAATGTTCATTGTTTTACACACATCTAATATCTTTCCAAATGAATTTGATACTTATGCCACATTTCAACATAGCTGGATTTCTCAACATCTTTGCAAATCACGCTCTAAAGATCATCTTAAATACGTCACTCCTGATTGTCCCAAACCAACATGTTGATTTCTCGTTATATAGTACTATATAGGGTATATAGTGTACACCCATATGAAAAAACCTGCATGGTTCATATACAGCAACCGTGTATCTTCCTTACTTAAATTGGCCAGAATTACCTTATGTGTTTCATGTAAGACCAATACATGTCCTATACAAAATCAGACCGATTATGGCCCCTTTCATACTAAATAGCACACATACAACTTATGGGGGATTTTTGCATCATATATGAATACTGTAAAAAGTCTTATATGAGTTGTACATGACAAAAGTATGCAATGGTGTATGTATTAGTAGAAAACACCCGATATTCATATACAAATCATTTAAAGTTCTTATATTGAATCATATGCTAGTCAAATTAAAGTCATATAGGATTTATACACATTTTGTCTCATTTTTTTATATGTGTTATATAAAGTGTGTCATGCAGATTTCATGTTTTGATGACCAACATCACTTATATGAAGTTTGCAAATTGTACAGTGCAGAGAAGCTGGTTGGAGGATGTGTCAAAATATCTCTGACCTTTATGAGGACTGTTTATTTTCCTTCAGGATTTGGACAGTAAATTTGAAATCTGGAAATCTCAACACTTTCAAAAGTGTTTCCTCTCGCAACACTGACACAGTGTTACAATGGAAATCACAATCTTCTCAGCCTTAGGAGTCGATTATTACACCACCCTGGTGTTGATAGAATACCTTATTACAAAGAAAAACAACACTAAAGGAGTTACCAGTTTGTCTTATTAGGGTTCTGCATTACCTACTTTAACCCTCTGGGGACCAGAAACGCGCTGATGCGTTTTGCTCGTTTTTTTTTCACATAGCAGAAAAATAGACTAAAAGTACTACCATCATTTCTGTTTCTTAAAGAGTTAAGAAATATGAGAAAATAATCTGTTTAATGTCTACTTTTTTTATGTGCCCACATACAATCGAAATAAAATATTGTGCTTTTGTAAAATAAAGAAAATAAACAGGGTGTGCCTTCTGCCTCTCAGTCACCGTGGACTTTTTTTCTGGAGCACGTCTCTAATCTTCAACACAACTCAGCTAATACTATTCACCCAGCCATAAGCAATATATCTTTTAAATCATTTGAGTTTGTACTTTTAAATGATCCGATTCAAAACTAAAATAAATATTCTCCGTTTATGTCATCTATATAAAAAGAGAGACGTGTCAGCCGTTCTCATTATCTTTCTCTCATCTCATTATCTCTGGTAATGTGACACGCCCACGGAGAGCACGCGCTATTCAAACGCAAATATGTGAAGCAACACATTGGCTGCGTTCGGAATCACATACTCAATGAGTAGGTACTTAATTTCAATGAGTACTTACTTAACGAGCGCTAAAAGAGTAGGTACTTAATGGCCAAATCTCGTTAAGTATGAATGCGATCCGGACATCATTCGCCATGTTGACGTTACATGTGACCTATGACGTTTTCACAAGCGCAACAACTTAAAAGTCATGAGCGACAGGTGCACTAACAGCTGATTGCATCAGTAACTCGACAACTTTACTAGAACGGTTTAGTTCAGCGTTTGAAATGGTTGGTATGTCTGCAATTGTTAGATTAAGGTGTGCACAAAGGAGATGTCGGGCTGCTGCTCGACGATCTCGTCTTTGGAGAAGACTGATGATTTTATTCTCAAACAAAGCAAGTATTACTACTTAATTAAGATTACCCCAGAAAGAATTTCATTACTAGCCCATCCCAACACTTATGCACAATAATTATGACAAATGCTGTGACCAACAGTTAATTATATAACATTATTATAATAAATATATACATTATTAATTATGTAGTTTTGTAAAACAAGCAAACTTTTGTATTATCATATGACATAGCTATGCATGAATACACGCTAGACAAATGCAGATGATGTAAATACATTTTTATTCATGAAATTCATATTTTATTTACTGAAAACAATATGAAACATGAATAAAAATAAGTGAATGAATAAAAGAAATCATCACAATAAATAAATACATATACAAGTCAATACCACATGAAACATCGCTTTATTCAAGCTTTTTGTTCTAACAAACTGTATTTATTGCAGGCAGTGAACCCCACATCATACTGCCATCTCAATAGAGCTGTTCCCATTCTGCGGCTTTATCTTGATGAGGCAGCTGACCACCGTGCCCACCTTCGCCTGTCTCTGCCGTCCATCAGGTCCCTGATTGCTGCAGTCAGACCTGGATCTGACCATGGATGGGAACGGGAGATTGAGGTCCTTGTGTTCCTGCACTGGCTGGCCCATGCAGCATCCTACAGGGTGGTGTCGCAGGCTTTCAACATCCCCAAGACCTCTGTGTATAACATTGTGCACAGAGTGAGCAAGGCCATCATGGGAATTTTGAGGAGGGTGATCTGCTTTCCGACCGGAGATGACCTGGAGGCAGTGGGAGCAGGATTTGCGCAGCTGTCTGGGTCACCAGCTTTCAGCAGAGCAGTTGGTGCAATAGACGGCTGTCATATCCGTATCAAACCTCCAGCAAATAACTCCCACTGCTACTTCAACAGAAAGCTGTTTCACTCCATCCAACTCCAGGCCATCACTGATCACCGGGGGAAATTCCTTGATGTGTTTGTGGGGTATCCTGGGTCTGTGCACGATGCCAGGGTGCTGAGGAACAGCCCTGTGTATGCTGGCAGCCTTTACCCACCTGCAGGCAAGTGCATCCTCGGGGATGGAGGCTATCCTTGCCTGAGTGCACCCATCTGCCTCATCACCCCTTACAGAGAGCCTGTACAGAACCCTGTGCAGGCGCGTTTCAACAGCAAGCACTCCCGTGCCCGCAACATCGTGGAGAGAGCGTTTGGGATGCTGAAGACACGCTGGCGCTGCATCTTCTTCAAGGCCTTGGAGGTGAGCCCTGCCTTCGTGCCTGAGGTTGTTGCGTGCTGCGCTGTGCTTCACAATCTCGCTCTAGCCAATGGGGACATCGTTGAGCCAGAGGATGAGGAAGACCATGATGACGGCCCCCCTGATCCCCACAAACTTGAAGCAAGAGTGGGAGAACAAGTGCGGGACAATCTGGCTGCTGCGGTGTCTGCTCCAAACATCCCTGTGCCGGCTCTCCATGAGCATGACTACCTTTAAAACATTAAGAAAGATAAAAATGTTTTAAAATTCATGTTGTCAGCATTCAGTTTCTTGACAAATGTCATTTTATAGGTTTACAATTACATGCAAATATTTGTTAGAGCTTTAAAACCTTTTGTAGTGTAGAGGGATAAACCAATGAACTGGTTAGAAGAAGATTGCTGGTCAATCAGCAAGGCTCTTTACTCCAGGTTTGTCCAGGGTCATTGTCCCTGTAAATAAATGGAGTTAATCACTTTTGATAAAAATATGTCGAATGCATAAATGTGATTGATATTTGTAAAGCATTTTTTTAACCCGTCATGGGCATAAACAGTCAAAGCTGCTTAGTTTATCAAGGAATTACTATAATGCAAAATGCATACATAAATTTACTACAATTTATATTTGGTGGGTTAAAGGGTTAGTTCACCTCAACATATAAATACAGCAATTGTTTACGGTTTACTATTTACTTATTTAATGTTTTTTATTGTTTAAATACAAAAGGGAATTTTTGTCAAGTTTGTTCTGCTGGTTTCATACAATATCAGTCAATGGAGCCCAACTTTCAGAAGCTTCATGGCATTATTTAATGACGCTTTTGAAGCTTCTGAAAGTCCATTGACTGATATTGTATTAAACCAAACAGTACAAACCTGACCAAAATCACCTTTTGTGTTCAGGAAAACAAAAAACAGAGGGATCAAACAACATCAAGGCGAGTAAATAATGACTATTGAATTATTACTATTATGATTTATTTGCTTGGGTTAAGTAACCCTTTAGTCACTATTTTACTGTGTGTAATTTGTGTAAACAGTCTCAAGTTCAGCTTTGGTCATGGAGGGCTATTATCCAGCAGAGTTTTTCCAACCCTAATTATACACCCCTGAATCAATTTAAACCAATTAATAACTGACTACTTGAAATTCACTGACAGGTGTGCTGGAACTTAACCCTCCATGACCTGCCTTTAAGATCCTTGCATGAACTCTGTAAACCTTTAAAAGTCATATAATACACTCCAGTAAAACCAGTGTTTTAAAGTGTTTTTTCTTCTTACATTACACCATACATTCACTAATTATTAATCAACGTTTCATAAATATTTCATTTATGAATTTGATTACAATCTTAAAGTATCACTAAATTTCTAGAAGTCTATAATGTACTGTGAATGCCTAGAAATAGTTTGTTTTATATACATATTATTGTACAAAATTCTTAGGCCACCATTTGTAGTTGTTGCACAGTACTGTGTGTATATATATAAACACACAGTACTAGTGAATTAAATTGAATTTAATAGTGAATTAAATTGAATTTAATAGTGAATTAAATTTGTGAATAAAAATGGGATCCGGATCCCATTTTTATTCACAAATTTAATTCACATCAACCCAAATGTGCAAAAGATCAGAAGATGTTTTTGGTCAAATAATTTATTTTTTGGCGAGCATCTGAAGAACAGAAAGGAACCTTTCATCCCTTTCGTTGGTTTCTCTTTCTCTCCTTTCCTCTCTCTCGACTGCCTCCCGGTGCCATCTCTCTTCTCTTTCTCTTACTTCTCTTTCTTGTCTTTCCTCTCTCTCTCGTCTCTCCCGTTCTCTTCTGTCCTCCTTCTCCTCCATTTCTCTCCACAGCCTCTTCCTCCCTCTCAGCTGCCTTCCGCTCTCTCTCCTCTTCTCGCTCCTCCATGTCCCGGATCAGCTCCTCCACATCTATAGCCCTTTTCCTGGCTCTGGCCTCACTGAGGATGAAGAGACCACAGCAGCATCCGGCCCACATGAGGCAACGAGGGCAGGAGGAGAGATGGAGGGTCTGCCCCCAATTGCCTCATCCATGGCAGTGTACCACTTCCAGGATGCTGCTGTGGGCTCTCCATCCTCAGTGCTCACCCCCGTCTGCGGACATTTCAGATCCTGCAAAAATGCACAAGCATGATACAAAAGCAGTCATTTTAACAGCACAATATTTAATCATTTAATTTATGTATTAGAAGTAACAAAAGTAGTATTAACATAAACCATGTGTCAAAAAAGGTGTTTTATGACTTTGATTTATGGTTCTGAGGTTCCCCTGTCTCTGATTTATGATGGGTCGCTGACAGGCTCCGGTATGTCTAGGCTGCGCGACGCCATGTGACATCCTCCGTGCCGATGTCCGGGGACTTTTTAAAAAACAAACAAACAAACAGATCAAACAGATGTTAAATTTTTGACTGGTTTTTACGACTGGGTTAACGAACTCACACCTCGCAACTTGCCATTGTAGTTTTTATGGCATGAGGTGTGCCTTTTTCACAACTACGTCACTACCTACGTCTTTTGTTGCAGTTTTAAATAAGGTTAGGGGTTACACTGTTGAATACAGAAGACATTCTACGACTTTCCTGATACAATGGCTACTCCGAGAACTCCTAAAACCCCTAGAAAGGTTATGTGTATTTCGCCGACAAGAGGACCTGTTGAAATGAGAGAAGATCTAACTTTTGCTCCAAGGAAAAAGCTAAATGTTAGCTTGACAAGATTTCTTCATGAAGACAGTGCTCTTGTGAAACAGGATTTCTCATTGTCTGGTGGTCGTGTGGTGAGGTATGTGTTTGACAAGGTGATGCGTACTGTGAAACTCTACACAGGAGATGTTGAAGACGATTTTACATCACAGACCCCATGTGTGATTTTCCACAAGAAGGACTGGTTTCTGTTTTTCAACTACGTTTGGAGAGATTTGAACGACTGTGGTGATGATCCGTTGTACGTAGCCGAGTGGGATGGCTCAATTCCTGACACAAGATTTCGTGTGGTCGGGGACCATAGTAAAAAGTTACCAGACGATTGTGTTTATATTTTCTGCTGCAACGACAAGACAAAGCTCTGCGAACGTGCGTGGCCTGTTCGTGAATCTGAGCATCACTTGTGCTACGACATGAAATTTTTGTTTCAGTGGAAAGATGTTCGTACGCTTGACAACGTATTTACATGCATTGACAAGATGTTTAGATGGTGCGACATGTATGACCGTTAAAGTTCTGTAAAGATTCAATTGTTTCACCCTGAGCAGGGCGTTACCAACGCTGAAGACCGCCTCTTAACCCCACCCACGTATTACAGCCATTAAAAACGCCTGCAGATCGGTACAATTGCTACATTCATTCACCATGTCTCAAGAATCTACAACAGTCTACTGCTACACCAACATCCCTGAGGCTCCCCCAGCGATGCCTGATGACAATGCTACGCCGCTGGAGCCCCACCCACAAACTTGCGACAACAGTTGGTTGGATAAATTTTGCATGGATCTTGGATATCACAACATGACCTTCCTTACAACACCATACGGCAACACTGGTGCAATAGCTGGAGCTGCGGCCCTTGCTGGAATCGACAACACAGACAGTTGTATCCGCTCGGACGGATTCAAAATCATAAAAGCGACTGTTGTGGTCCTTCTGGAACACGTCATCAACAAAAAGCTGAAAGAAATCTGTTTGGGTTGTGAAGTGGATCACCCCAGTCAGATTAGACATTCCTGCCTGTTTGAACCGGGTCCCTATTTCTTTGACGCCTACTTTGAGGAACTGACACGTAATCTGGTGAAACCGGACCTTAAGCACATCGTTGCTCAAGCATTGAGCCGTTGTGGTTTAAGGGTTCACCCCCAGAGGATTCAAGGTTCAGTGGAGGCTATTTTACATGAACTGCGTGACGAAGTTTTCATTGTGGAAAAGCTTCGTGAAGTCAGAGAGAAAGTTGTGGACGTCAGCAGCGAACAGATTGTCTATGACGCTGTGGACAGCTGGAAAGGTATTGTCCAAGTTGAGTGACTGAAACACCGACATGGGGAATACGTGTTTTGCAACAGGTCTGGCAAAGTGTCTACTTAAACAACGTATTAGATGTGAGATGACCGGCTTGTTGTATAAGATTATTAATGAATGTGCCAATGTATCTGTTACTGTAAACAGATGTGCTGTAGATACCAATCGTTTTACAAACCTCATGAAACAAATGTCTGTTGTAAGAACTGTGTCAAATGAATGGACAGATTTGATGCGTTTATGCGTTAATGCTGGTGAACCAATTTGTGTGACTATCAGAAAGATTTTAGACCTGATGACTGAATGCGGCAGCTGTATTAGAATAGCTGATATATTGTGCTTGTGTACATATGTGACTGATCTATGTGTAGACATATTGACAAGAAACAATCAGGCTGATGTTTGTGAAATTATTGAAACCCTGGTTGATTACATTCTTGAAAAAAACATTGTGATGTGTATACATTTTTTACACTACATTGATGCTGTATGATACCTTTGTTTTCTTTTACTGTTTAAGAAATAAAAACCCAAATTACTTAAACCATCTGTGTTATTCTTTTTGTGGAGCGTGAAGTGGAAACATGTCAAAAGAAATGAAAAAGACTTATTACACACCTTCTAACCCTGGTTCTTTAGGGGGGGAAAAACGCTTAAAAGAAGCTGTTTTAAAAGAAACGGGTGTTCGTTTAACCGATAAAGAGGTTTCAGACTGGCTCGCTGGCGAGGATGCATATACACTACACAGAACGGCCCCACTAAAATACAAAAGGAATCGGGTTTTTGTCTACGGTATCGACATGGAGTTCCAGGCCGATCTAGTCGATATGTCTGCATATGCCCCGGTAAATGACAACAACCATTTTTTGCTGACATGCATCGATCTCTTTAGTAAATATGCATGGACAAGGGCTTTAAAAAACAAGAGTGGTGTATAGGTCTCTAAAGCTTTTGAATCCATACTGAAAAAGGGACGCGTACCACAGAAATTACAGACAGATAAAGGAAAGGAGTTTTTTAACAAACATTTTCAAAATCTAACAAAAAAGTACAATATAGCCCATTTCGCAACAGCCACAGAATTAAAGGCATGTGTTGTCGAGCGGTTTAATAGAACCTTAAAAGGTAGAATGTGGAGATATTTAACTGCTACAAACTCCAAACGTTACATCGACATACTTCAAGACATTACACAAGGATATAATGCGAGCCATCACAGAAGCATCAAGATGAGGCCGATTGATGTGGGGAAAGAAAACGAGTCTGTGGTGCTGCATAACCTATATGGTGATACCAGACCTCATAGTGTTAACCCCGTATTTAAATACAAGATTGGTGACGTGGTTCGAATTTCTAAAGTCAGAGGACCGTTTGCAAAAGGGTATGAGGAAAACTACACACAAGAGTATTTTACTATATCAGCGTGTATCCCACGAGAACCCCCTGTTTACAGATTGAGTGATTACGACGGGGATGTTATCGACGGCGTTTTTTATGCGGAAGAATTGCAAAAAATATTTGTCAGTAAAAACAAGACATTTAAAGTTGAAAAATTTTTAGATAAGAAGACGAAGGGTCGCAAAACATTAGTGCTGGTGCAGTGGCTCGGATGGCCAGCGAAGTTTGCGTCATGGATCGACCAGAAAGAATTAGTTGATGTACAGAAGCCATAAATACAAACCACACACACAGGATGCATACAGTTGTATAAAAACCAGACATGGCTGAGGGTGGATTTTATGTCACACTACCCTGCAACGCTTCGCAGTCTGTATACCCTAATAATAAAATCTCTAATTATAGAACAAGACTGGCTACCACTATAAATATAAAAGGAGAATGGGAGGTGGGGCTTGTTCAAATTGAATATCCTAGAAGCTGGTACACCTTTAACAGCAATGACGCCGTTTTCGAGATAAACATTGGACCCACCACGACCGATGGTGAAAAGTACACTAACAGCTTACGCCATGGTGTAGATGTGAAGAAGACCAGCTTATCGAAACTACGCATACCAATAAAAACAGGGTATTATCACAATGTCCCATCTCTAGATAGTCCAGAAAAATAAAAAGCGTCCATTCAGTAAACGGGGCGCGGCGATTAGGACGGGGGTTGGCGGACGAGCGCGCTGACCCCCCGAAATTTTTGGGGGGTCGGCCGACGCCGCAGGCCGACCCTCCCCGGGTGCCCGACCCACGCGGGCAGTGTCGGGGTGACCCGACCCCCTCAGGGGCCCGACGGAAGTGCCCCGAAGCCCGAGGCCACCCCAAGCAGTTCTGCCTTCGTCCTTGGTGGGGCGCCATACGTGCCCCGTCCCACTAACCCATTATTTGTCCGATTGACCAATAGAGTGACCAGACCCCCCCCCACCCCCCCCCACCCCCCCCCCCCCCGTCCCACGAACCCATTTTTTGTCCAATAACCCACTGTATTTACCAAACGTCCCGGGACCACCCCCCCCCCACTCCCGGGCCACGCCCCCATCCCACGAACCCATTTTTTGTCCAATAACCCACTGTATTTACCAAACGTCCCGGGACCACCCCCCCCCCACTCCCGGGCCACGCCCCCATCCCACGAACCCATTTTTTGTCCAATAACCCATTGTATTTACCAAACGTCCCGGGACCACCCCCCCCCACTCCCGGGCCACGCCCCCATCCCACGAACCCATTATTTGTCCAATAACCAACTGTATTTACCAAATCTCCCGGGACCACCCCCACCCCACTCCCGGGCCACGCCCCCATCCCACGAACCCATTATTTGTCCAATAACCAACTATATTTACCAAATCTCCCGGGACCACCCCCCCCCCCACTCCCGGGCCACGCCCCCATCCCACGAACCCATTATTTGTCCAATAACCCACTATATGGCGCAAACTTCCCGTTGACCCCCCCACCCACCCCCCACCCCACCCCCAATCCCACGGACCCACTTTTTGTCCAATAACCCACTATATTGGGCAAACTTCCCGCTGTCCACAAAGCCACTTTTTGTCCAATAACCCACTATTTTTGAAAAGTACTAACCCCGGCCCTCATGCAAAAAGCTGCAATCGGACACAATCCCACCCTCCATAGGCCCGAACTTTGAACGGCTATAACTCGGCGACCAAGCCACCTAGAGGCACCAAACTCAGGTCAGAGTAAGGTCCCCAGGGGCCCTTTCCAACGCGCCCTAGCCCGTGCTTCTAGCTCCCCCACGGTCCGAGATACGGGGCCCAACAGGAAAGGGTGCACTTCAGAAGGAAGGGTCCCAGAGGCTCGGGACTCTGGGGTCTGAGAGGGCCCCTAGGGGCCCCTCACCACCCCAAAGGACGATCCGCTGGGACTCGTCATTTCCGAGATATTGACCGTTTTGTCCAAAAGACCCTTATGTATAAGTGGGTGTATCTCGGGAACCAAGCCGAGTTTGGACTCCAATCTCCGGGTGTGGGGAGGGCCCATGGGTCCCCTTCAGACCCCACCGTCCCCAGCTCCTAGGTCCTTCCGGTTCCGAGATACGGCAACTTCCTGTGCAGCTTTGACCGGGTTTATCTCGGGAACCAAGCCGACTTGGAGCTCCAAACTCTGGGTGTGTAAAGGTACCCATGGGCCCCCCAGGACCCCAGAGTATGGAGTCCAAAGTCGGCTTGGTTCCTGAGTTATGCCCGGTCAAAAAGTGCTAAGAACTAAGCCGGGTAGAGCAACTGTCCGCGAAGCCTATATTTGGTACAATGGAATAAATGCTACGTGGGATCATCCCAAGAAGCCACTATTTGTCCAATAACCCACTATTTTTGTAAAATACTAACCCCGCCCTTCATTCAAAAAGCTGCAATCGGACACAATCCCACCCTCCATAGGCCCGAACTTTGAACGGCTATAACTCGGCGACCAAGCCACCTAGAGGCACCAAACTCGGGTCAGAGTAAGGTCCCCAGGGGCCCTTTCCAACGCGCCCTAGCCCGTGCTTCTAGCTCCCCCACGGTCCGAGATACGGGGCCCAACAGGAAAGGGTGCACTTCAGAAGGAAGGGTCCCAGAGGCTCGGGACTCTGGGGTCTGAGAGGGCCCCTAGGGGCCCCTCACCACCCCAAAGGACGATCCGCTGGGACTCGTTATTTCCGAGATATTGACCGTTTTGTCCAAAAGACCCTTATGTATAAGTGGGTGTATCTTGGGGGTGGAGCCGAGGTGGAGCTCAAAACTCCGGGTGTGAGGAGGGCCCATTGGGTCCCTTCAGACCCCTCCGTCCCCAGCTTCTAGGTCCTTCTGGTTCCGAGATACGGCAACTTCCTGTCCAGCTTTGACCGGGTGTATCTCGGGAACCAAGCCGGGTCTGAGCTCCAAACTCCGGGTGTGGGGAGGTCCCATGGGTCCCCTTCAGACCCCACCGTCCCCAGCTCCTAGGTCCTTCTGGTTCCGAGATACGGCCACTTCCTTTCCAGCTTTGACCGGGTTTATCTCGGGAACCAAGCCGAGTTTGGGCTCCAAACTCTTGGTGTGGGGAGGGCCCTTGGGTCCCCTTCAGACCCCACCGTCCCCAGCTCCTAGGTCCTTCTGGTTCCGAGATACGGCCACTTCCTTTCCAGTTTTGACCGGGTGTATCTCGGGAACCAAGCCGACTTGGAGCTCCAAACTCTGGGTGTGTAAAGGTACCTATGGGCCCCCCAGGATCCCAGAGTATGGAGCCCAAAGTCGGCTTGGTTCCTGAGTTATGCCCGGTCAAAAAGTGCTAAGAACTAAGCCGGGTAGAGCAACTGTCCGCGAAGCCTATATTTGGTACAATGGAATAAATGCTACGTGGGATCATCCCAAGAAGCCACTATTTGTCCAATAACCCACTATTTTTGTAAAATACTAACCCCGCCCTTCATTCAACAAGCTGCAATCGGACAGAATCCCACGTGCCATCGATTGAATGGGGATTCAGAGAGTTTCTCTGATAGACATTTGAATTAAAGTTGCTGTCATGATGAAAACCATTTTACTGCACTCAGGGGCCTCCCCTGAGTCCGTAGCACCAAGTCCCATCCCATAATTCCACTGACCGCGAAACCACTGTTTTTACAATGGAACAAATGCTACGTGGGATCTGACAGTTTCTCTGATAGGCAATTTTTGAAAAGTTCCATTCTTGATAAAAACTATTTTACTGCACTCAGGGGCCTCCCCTGAGTCCATAGCACCAAGTCCCATCCCATAATTCCACTGACCACGAACCCACAGTTTATTACTATTGAAAAAATGCTACGTGGGATGTCCATAGCTCTGGTCAGGAAGGGTCTAGAGCCTCCATTTTTGCACTCAGGTCTAAGTCCCATCACCCTCTAACAGAATCCAGAGTTTCAGGAAGATTGGAGAAACTCAAAATCTCGACCCAAAAAAACCGACAGTGGTACCCCTGTCGGTTTTTTCGGGTCGAGATTTTGAGTTTCTCCGATCTTCTCGAAACTCTGGATTCTGTTAGAGGGTGATGGGACTTAGACCTGAGTGCAAAAATGGAGGCTCTAGACCCTTCCTGACCAGAGCTATGGACATCCTACGTAGCATTTATTACATTATAAAAAACTGTGGGTTCGTGGTCAGTGGAATTATGGGATGGGACTTGGTGCTACGGACTCAGGGGAGGCCCCTGAGTGCAGTAAAATAGTTTTTATCATGATTTGGAACTTGCATTAAAATGTGTTTCACAGAAAATGTTTCCCATCCCACGTAGCATTTATCACAGTACCAAAACGTGGTTTCGAGGACAAACATTTTCTGTAAAACACATTTTAATGAAAGTTCCAAATCATGATAAAAACTATTTTACTGCACTCAGGGGCCTCCCCTGAGTCCATAGCACCAAGTCCCATCCCATAATTCCACTGACCACGAACCCACAGTTTTTTACTATTGAAAAAATGCTACGTGGGATGTCCATAGCTCTGGTCAGGAAGGGTCTAGAGCCTCCATTTCTGCACTCAGGTCTAAGTCCCATCACCCTCTAACAGAATCCAGAGTTTCAAGAAGATTGGAGAAACTCAAAATCTCGACCCGAAAAAAGCGACAGTGGTGTACCCCTGTCGGTTTTTTCGGGTCGAGATTTTGAGTTTCTCCAATCTTCTTGAAACTCTGGATTCTGTTAGAGGGTGATGAGACTTAGACCTGAGTGCAAAAATGGAGGCTCTAGACCCTTCCTGACCAGAGCTATGGACATACCACGTAGCATTTATTACATTATAAAAAACTGTGGGTTCGTGGTCAGTGGAATTATGGGATGGGACTTGGTGCTGCGGACTCAGGGGAGGCCCCTGAGTGCAGTAAAATAGTTTTTATCATGATTTGGAACTTTCATTAATATGTGTTTCACAGAAAATGTGTCCCGTCCCACGTAGCATTTATCACAGTACAAAAACGTGGTTTCAAGGACACCCATTTTAATGCAAACTAAACACTGAAATGACTTGAAAATTAGTGAGATGTGTTCAGTGGAGTGTGCTTAGTACAGTAGAGGTGGTTGGGCCTGAAAAAGTAGTTTTTAATCATCTGAAAGTCCCGTTGGAGACATGGGTGACAGCCAGATAACCACTGAACGTATAGGAATGTTTGTTTTTCTCGAATATCTCAAAAACCACACGGCGAAAAAATTTCAAACTCGGGTCGTCTGTAGGCCTCGAGGAGCCCTATCCAATGAGCCCACCCCCGTCCCCGAGGGCCTCGGGGCCTGGGAGTTACGTCCGGTCAAAGTCGCAGCTTTGTCGGCTTATATCTCGAGAACCCCTTGCTCAATGTTCCCCAAACTCTAATAGATTGTAGTGCTGGACGGGCCCTTTCGAATGAGCCCACCCACGAGGTCCAACTCGCCCGGGTCCCCGAGTTATAGCCGTTCAAAGTCGAGGGCCCCAGCGAACGGCGAACCACTAGGGGGCGTCCCCGCGGCTCGCCACCGCCCTGGTTCAGGTCGGGGCCCCCGTGGGACCTCCTCACCCGAATTTGAGCTCTCTGGGTCTTCGCGTTCCCGAGATATGAGCGATTTTGTTCCCGAGATCGTGACGTCATCAGCGGGCGCCATTTTAGATCGCGCCCGACGGTTTTCGGCTAATATCTCCGCGAAAACACGGCCAAAATTCAAAATGTTTTTATCAATCTTTTCAGCTCAACTAGACGGTTCCAAAGAGCCCAGCCACGGCCGGATCCGTTGCGTTTTCGCTTAGATAAATGTGTATTTTCATCTCCATCTCTGGCCCCCGGGGGCCCACGGGGCCGTGGGTGGTCTCAAAGTAAAGGTCTCGTCCCCCTCTAAACGAGATACAATTTTGGTGTCCGTAGGACCCAGTGGGACATCACAAAAAAATAAAACGTCGCTGCTCACATCAGTCACCAAGCACAATCAAAGGCCTCATCACAAACGGGGATCGGGAAACGCTTAGAAAGCGGCTAGGGCCCTCAAACTCGGGGGCCCCACTCAGGGACGGGAGACGACGGAACTCGCCGAGTTTCGGGCCCCTGCGACCTTCCGTCTCCTCACGGGAGCGCGTTCCGTCGGTTTGACCTTTTTGACCCCGTGACGTGTTTTTCACCCTTTCGACCGCCGAACGAGGCCCCAGGGCCACCAAACTTTTAGGGCCGCACCAGGGGGCCGTGGCGAGAAGGAAAATGGCGCCCCCTAGTCGATCGGACGTTTCTAAGCGAAGTCCGCGAAACCGTTGTGGTGATTCATTTAAATGGGCGAGTGGGATTTTCATGGAAAGGTCCCAGGGGCCCCAAATTCGGCACGGTGACCCCTGGGCCCGCCCCGAGCGACGTACCGAAAGCACCGGGCCCTAGAGTAAAGGCAAATATATTTTAGCCTCTATGCAAAATCTCTCCCTCGAGGCTGTTTCACTCTCACACTGAAAGAGCCTTTCAGGCCTTTAAATGATTTGATGGCGGGGGAGGGGCGTTTTTTTGCAGGGGCCCTCGAGTTCCAGGATTCGGGGCCCCGCGTCAGGGGCCCCTGGAGAGTCGGAATCCAAAGTCCCGGGGTGCCACGACCCTCCGTCTGCGTACAGGGGCCGTCCCACGGGCCATTTGCAGGCATGTCGGTTTTGGCCACTTTTTCGGCATTTCGGCCCCTGAACGAGGCCCCAGGGCCACCAAACTTTTCCGGGGCATCCCACAGAGTCTCCCCAAACACGTTTCATTAAAATATTTCGAAAGCCTAGCTTAAAAACCACTTTGTCCGCGAAGAAACCATTTTTCCCGCCAAAAAATGGTTTCGAAGACACTCGTTTTCATGCAAACCAAACACCGAAATAACTTAAAAATTAGTGTGATGTGTTCAGTGGAGTGTGCTTAGTACAGTAGAGGTGGTTTAATCAAAAAAAATTTAAAAAAATCTCCAGTCACCATCCACATTTTTCAGTCACCATCCACAATGAATGGGCTCGTAACGAACGGGGCCTAAGAAACGCTTAGAAAGCGGCCAGGGCCCCCAAACTCTGGGGCCCCGCTCGAGGTCACCAGACGACGGAGCTCGCCGAGTTTCGGGGTCCTGCGACCTTCCGTGTCCGTGTGGCAGCTCGTTTCTTTGGTTTGACCTCTTCGACTCCTGTCATTTTCAAAATGTGCTTTTTTCACACTTTTTCGACGTTTCGACCCCTGAACGAGGGCCCAGGGCCACCAAACTTTTCCGCCCGCACCAGGGGGCCGTGGGAAGACGGAAAACGTCGCCCCCTAGTCGATCGGCCATTGCGAAGCGGTGTCCACGAAACCACAGTGGCAAAATACATTCATTCAATGGGCGAGTGGGATTTTTTCAGAAACGTCCCAGGGGCCCCAAATTCGGCAAGCTGACCCCTTGGCCCTCCCCGACCGACGTACCCAAAGCAGGGGGCGCTAGAGCAGAGTGAAATTTTTCTCAGCCTCTGTGCAGAAATCCTCTCTCAGGGCTGTTTCCCTCTCAGACTGAAAAGGCCCTTTCAGGTTTTTAAATTTTTTTCGGGGGAGGGGCGATTTTTTCTAAAGGCCCTAGGGCCCCACGCTTCGGGGCCCCGCGTCAGGGGCCCCTGGAGAGTCGGAATCTGAAGTATCGGGGTACCACGACCCTGCGTCTCCGTACGGGGGCCGTCCCACGGGCCATTTAAACGGCGCAACGGGTTCGCGGACGAGCGTCCCTTTTTCGACCTTTCGGCCCCTGAACGAGGCCCTAGGGCCACCAAGCTTTCCCGCCCGCACCGGGGGGACGTGGCGAGTCGGAAAACGGCGCCCCCTAGTCGGTCGGCCCTTCCGAAGCGGCGTCCGCGAAACCACTGTGCAAAATACATTCATTCAATGGGGGAGTGGGATTTTGATAGAAATGTCCCAGGGGCCCCAAACTCTGCACGGTGGCCCCTGGGCCCGCCCCGAGCGACATGCCAAAGGCGCAAGGCTCTAGACCGAAGGCAACACTTTCCCGCCCTTTTAACACTAATCTCGGCCTTGTGTGTCTCTCACTCATGCACCCTCAGAGCCTTTTGAGCGAAAGTTGGTTATAAGTGGCAAACTTTTTTTAGGAAGGTCCCAGATTTTCAAGCTTCGGGGCCGTGAGTCGGGGGCCCCTGGAGGGTCAGAATCTCAAATCTCAATGCGCCACGACCCTGCGTCTCCGTGCGGGGGCCGTCCCACGGGCCATTTAACGGCGCAACGGGTTCGCGGACGAGCGCCCCTTTTTCGACCTTTCGGCCCCTGAACGAGGCCCCAGGGCCACCAAGCTTTCCCGCCCGCACCAGGGGGCCGTGGCGAGTCAGAAAACGGCGCCCCCTAGTCGGTCGGCCCTTCCGAAGCGGCGTCCGCGAAACCATTGTGGAAAATACATTCATTTTATGGGCGAGTGGGATATTTTTCTAAATGTCCCCGGGGCCCCAAATTCGGCATGCTGACCCCTGGGCCCGCCCCGAGCGACGTGCCAAAAGCACCGGGCCCTTGAGCGAAGGCAAAACATTTTCAGAAGCTAACCCTAATTCTGACGCTAACCCTAATGCGCGGTCCCTTTTCTGACCTTTCGGCCCCTGAACGAGGCCCTAGGGCCACCAAGCTTTCCCGCCCGCACCAGGGGGCCGTGGCGAGTCGGAAAACGGCGCCCCCTAGTCGGTCGGCCCTTCCGAAGCGGCGTCCGCGAAACCGTTGTGGCGAATACATTCATTCAATGGGCGAGTGGGATTTTGATAGAAATGTCCCAGGGGCCCCAAACTCTGCACGGTGAACCCTGGGCCCGCCCCGAGCGACATACCAAAAGGGCCCGGGCCTAGGGCCTGAGAAAGTATTTTTTATCAGCTTTGATCCATCTCTCTGTCTGCCATTGAGGTCAATGGCAGACACTCAGAAACAGGCCCGTTTTCAGCCGTACACTCGTCCGGACTTTAAACGCTTGGCAAGCGGCTAGGGCCCTCAAACTCGGGGGCCCGACTCGGGGCCACCAGACGACGGAACTCGCCGAGTTTCGGGCTCCCGCGACCTTCCGTCTCCGTGCGGTCGCGCGTTCCGTTGGTTTGACCTTTTTGACCCTTGTAACGTGTTTTTCACACTTTTTTGACCTTTCGACCACTGAACGAGGCCCCAGGGCCACCAAACTTCTCCGCCCGCACCAGGGGGCCGTGGCGAGTCGGAAAACGGCGCCCCCTAGTCCGTCGGCCCTTTCGAAGCGTCGTCCGAGAAACCATTGTGGCAAAATACATTCATTCAATGGGCGAGTGGGATTTTTTTCGAAATGTCCCCGGGGCCCCAAATTCGGCACGCTGACCCCTTGGCCCTCCCTGACCGACATACCAAAAGCAGGGGGCGCTAGAGCAATGTCAAATTTTTCTAAAGGCCCTAGAGATCCGCGCTTCGGGGCCCCGCGTCAGGGGCCCCTGGAGGGCCAGAATCTCAAATCTCAACGTCCCACGACCCTGCGTCCCCGTTTGGAACTTTTGGTAAATTTAGTGGGTTATTGGACAAAAAGTGGGTCCGTGGGACGGGGGCGTGGCCTGGGAGTGGGTGGGGGGGGTCAACGGGAAGTTTGCGCCATACAGTGGGTTATTGGACAAAAAGTGGGTCCGTGGGACGGGGGCGTGGCCTGGGAGTGGGTGGGGGGGGTCAACGGGAAGTTTGCGCCATACAGTGGGTTATTGGACAAAAAGTGGGTTCGTGGGACGGGGGCGTGGCCTGGGAGTGGGTGGGAGTGGGTGGGGGGGTCAACGGGAAGTTTGCGCCATATAATGGGTTATTGGACAAAAAATGGGTCCGTGGGACGGGGGGGGGGTGGGGGGTGGGTGGGGGGTGGGTGGGGGGGCATTTGCCCAATACAGTGGGTTATTGGACAAAAAATGGGTTAGTGGGATGGGGGGGGGGGGGTTGGGGGGGTTGGGGGGGGGGGGTCATGGGGCAATATGCTCTCTATCGCCCACTAGAGTTGTCCGAAAACCAACGGTTCCGTGGCAAGTAAGTAAGGATCCGTGAATAGGGGGGTTATTAATAAAGGCCCACTCTCTACCAAGTCTGTGGGCAATTGTCATCCAAATTCACCCTACGATCCCTCGCGCCCATAGTGCGCCAATTGGCAGCTTGTTAACATGGGCTTTTTTCCACGAACCCACGTTTTGGACTAACTCTAGTTAGTGTAATAAATGATTTAGTAGCACCTCATGGGGAACTCGGTTATGACCGCGTAAAAAACAAAGTATTTCTGAAAGCAAAACCTAACATTTCAATGACCTTCCATGGAAAACTAGCCATTATTTTAGGATTGAAACCAGGCGTCCCTATAGGAGATTCTATTCTGCAAAAAACAAACCCTGAAAAAAATAATTATGAAAAGGATATTGTAACATATGCAATGCATCAGTCGGACATACACGGTGGTTTCCATACTCTTTATATCTACACGGACATTATCCGTTACCAATCAGTGGGTGATGCTTTTGTACCGCTCCTGGAGTGTGTACAAATAACAGGGGACAACAATAGCACAGTCAGTGTTCGATACGACAAACCCCACTACGCGTCTATCAACAAATCAGTCATCACAGATATTGTTATAGAAGTGAAGGACGATCAGAACCAGCACGTCCCATTTTCTTACGGGAAAGTGTGCATCAAACTTCACTTCAGGCCTGTAAAATACTTTGTTTAAAATGGCATATTTCAACAATCACAATGTTGACCCTATGCGTTACGTTGCCTATTACCAGAATCAGGCAGGCAGCGGGCTCCCCGGGTATGCAGGAGGTGGAGTCATGTATGGGGCTGGTTTGGGGGGGATTTTTCGGGGGCTCTTTAGAATGGCTATACCCCTACTAAAACGAGGATTTAGCATAGCCAATCCGCATCTTAAATCAGCTGCAAAAAACATACTAAGTGACGTTGTTAGTAATACGTTATCAAGATCTTTTAACAACAACTATGATGCTCAAGACGGATCCGGACTAATGGTAATGGCTCGCAAAAGAGCATCTAGGCCGCCAGGGGTGCGGAGGAGTGGCCAGAAGCAGAAGAAAACAAAACAACCTCCCAAGAAAACATCAGTTGTAAAACGCAAGCGCAAGGAGACAGCTAAGCGTACTGCTTCAAAAAGATCAAGGAGCTCTGTTAAAACAATATTTTAAATCATGGCGTTACTACACAACATGTCAGAAGAGTGTTTAAAGACTGAACTGGATCTGTTTACTGTACCACTAACTCAAACAGCAATTGAAAAAAACACTTATATAGAAGTTCCACCACTATCAGCGATATCCGACACATCTCCGCTGGAATTTTTTATTGCGGGGAATGGAGAGGATTACATAGATCTAAACAACACATTAGTTTTTTTGCGCCTCAAAATCACTAATGCTGATGGGACGGATATTGCAGACGGAGATCCCGTAGGTCTTGTGAACCATCCTGGATCTACGATTTTTTCACAAGTGGATGTGTCGCTTGGAGATCGGCTTATATCACAGAGTTCTAGCACATACCCATACCGCTGTATGATAGAATGTCTTACCAATTATGGTAAAGACGCCTTTGAAACGCTTTTCTCAGCAGGGCTCTTTTACCTGGACACTGCGGGCCATATGGATGTGGCTGACCCGGCTGGGGGAAATCGCGGGCTGACAAAGAGAGCAGCCTTCACCAACGCTAGTAATGTGGTCGAACTACTCGCACCTGTTCACAGCGATATCTTCTTTCAGGAAAAACTATTACTTAATGGATTAGATCTTAAAATTAGAATGACTAGAGGTAAAGATGAATTCTGCCTGATGAGGAGCAACGCTACAGCCTATAAACTAAACATCCTGTCTGCGTCGCTATTTGTGAAAAAAGTGTCTGTGTCGCCAGCTGTGAGACTGGGGCATGCACAAGCCCTACTCTCAACCACAGCCAAATACCCCATCGACAGAGTGTGTCTGAAAAACTTCTCAATACCTGCAGGCTCACGTGTCTGCAATCAAGAAAACTTATTCTTAGGAACTCTGCCAAAATCTCTGGTTCTAGCTATGGTTGATAATGATGCATTTGTGGGTGCCTATAATAAAAACCCATTTGCGTTTAAAAACTATGATTTAGAATTTCTGGCCATTTATCTGGATGGGCAACAGTACCCAGCGAAGCCCCTGCAACCTGAATATGAAAATGGTTCTGCAGTGCGGGAGTTTTACCAGCTAGCGCTGGCTTCTGGAAGGCATCTTAAAAACCAGCCTCTATGTATCGATAGAGAGGATTTTCTGCACGCCTATACACTCTATGCGTTCAATTTTACACCAGATGAGGAGTGTAGCCAGCACGTATCGCTTATCAAAAGTGGCAATATTAGACTAGAAGTCCGTTTTAGACAGCCGCTACCACGTACGATTAACTTAATTGTTTATGCATTGTTTGATAGTTTGATTGAAGTGTCAAATCGCCGACAGGTCCTGGTTGATTACTACTAATACATTCAAATGAACACTGTACAGCTTACGGCTGTCATGGATAAGGTTTCATGCGATACTTATTTTCTCGGAGTTCTACCATGTGACTACCTACCAAAAACCCCTTTAAGAAAACTACCAGCAATGGTTTTGATCAATACACATCCTTCAGGACTCCCAGGGGAACACTGGTTGGCTATCTACATAAATGAGGATGGTGTAGGATGTTTTTTCGACAGCTTCGGTAATAAACCAGATTATCATGGTTTTCCGCCGATTATCAAAAACTTTTTAAAGCTCAACTCTAGTCAAGTACTACATTCAACTGTGCAAGTCCAAGATTTTTCATCAGATACATGTGGACAACATTGTGTGTTCTTTCTCTACCACATGGCAAAGGGATTTTATTATGATTATGTGATGAAATTGTATACCAACGATTTTATTAAAAATGACAAAAAGGTGTCAGCATTTGTGAGAAAACTAAAACAAGCACCATGTAGTGAAAATGTTTTCAAATGTGTTCAGTGTGTACAAATGGGTGAAATGTTCATGTCTCATGCTTAATATTTTAATAAAAACAACTAAAGAACGGAATTTTGTTTCTTTTATCCCCACTTTTATTACACATACATCACATCATAAGTTCTCAAAAAAAAAGAGAGAAATTGAGAACACAATACATACAAACTGTTAGTTTAAAAACTTAACCACCGACTCGGGTCTTTCTGTTTCTTACTCCTCTTAGATGATCCTGTTATAGACGTGGTCGATTTGGTTTTGAAAGAGTTAATTGCATGTCTGACATTGTGGTTGGTACCACAGAGTATGGCAAATTTAAACTAGCAAAAGCCTCCAGAAATTCACGCCACCCGCCAGGTCTCCGCTCGTCAACAATCTTTTGTGGAGCCGTGACGCTTTTAACTAAGTCAAGCATGTGTGAACCAGGGATTGTTCTGCCTTTAAACACAAACTCTCCCGACTCAGTCCATGAAGTAATATCTTTAGTTTTAGACATTTTATCTAAAATGTAACGAACATTTTTCACACTCCTCTGTGGAATATTCTTTAAAATCTCATCTGCAAAATCACCTAAATCATCATGGGCACGCACATGGCCTGGTGCGGGTGGGTCTTCTTTTTCAACATTACTATTACTTTTTCTATTTCTTTTACGTCTAACTCCAACCTTTTTATCTGCAACAATTTTGATCTCACTTCTTCTTCTCTTCAGTTTCTGATATTGCTGTGGTGTTAGCGGAATATTACCGTGGACTACGTTAAGAGCTACTTCACACAATGTCACAATGAGTTCGTCTGCAGCCGCCTCTAAAATAACGCGTCTTTGTTTAGGCGTGGCTTTTAATAACAATTTTAAAAGAGGTAGGTTTCTTAAAAGTCTTGCAGACATTTTCAAATCTCTCTGTCAATGTTTTCTTTTCTGAATGTACACAACTGGATGTTGTGACAGAATATCTGTTCTGAGACGGTACTGTTCTGGTGTTTTCGCTTTAAAGTCAATCAATAGATACCCGAAAGGGGTGCTGGTAGCATTTTCATAACACTCCATAAAGTATTTTGTGTTCCTGGGGTACATCTGCCGCGCTAAGACATTAATTTGGGTATTGTCTCTAGGGTTTTTAAACAATACCAAATAATTAGTGTTCAAACTGATAGTCCTACTGGATTTACCTTGAAAAAATAAGTTTTGTACGATATATATTGCACTCAAGCTTCTATGGTGCACATAGTTGGTAAACAAACGTTCAACTTCTGAATTGCTGCTAGCATCTTTCATAACATCATCCAATATCAAAAAATTGGTCTTGTTGGTGGGAAACAAGCGATCATCATTCAGAGTCTGCGGTATACCTTCAATAAATTTAATATCATACAGTTTCAACAATTCATCATACATAGGTTGCCAGCAGTCATAAATGTACACAATGTTTTTTTTTTTTTTTTTTTGAAATTACACTTAGCATTTTCCAACAACTTTTTTACAAAAAATGTTTTTCCCGAGCTAGAAGGACCGATTAACACACATGAAAAAGAATGTTGTAATCTAAAATCAAAACCATCCGGGTCTACCACACCCCGGTGCCCAAAAACGTTGTCAGTAGCCATATGGTAGCGTAGTTAGGTCGGGTAGCAGTACACGCTTGTTGTATACGACTTTAAATTTTTTCACAACTGACTTGTTGTGCAATGTGAACTGTTTTTTGTTCCTCACTATACTGTCGGTGTACGCGAGAATGTGATTTCTGTCACCCCGCCCCCTCACATATTGATCGACAAGCCCAATTAATGTGTCTAACCTAATGGTCTCGGAGTTTACAGCATTCAGTGTGATGCCTTTGGCCTTCATACAGACCTTACCCTTAGCAGTTCTGTACCCGTAACTTTTCGGACCACTTGCCAAAAATTCCACAATATGGTCTCCATCCCCAACTTCATCAGTAAGGTCACCAAGATATGGCCCCAGTGGGGGCTCATATTCACCCTCTTTAGACGTGAACACAACACTATCTGTGTCGCAATAAAGCAGTCTATCACCCAACCTGTCCATAAGATCATAAAGTTCTAACTGCGCGTGGGCCGTTGTAAAAGCCCCGAGAAAGACGTTAATGTCACGAGTCTGGGTCCCTTTCCCATTTGTGTAAGCCCACTGAACGATTGCAACAGTGTCTGACACAAATGAGAAATGCTTGAGGTCATACTCAGTGCCAAAAATGTATCGGGCAAACTGTTCGGGGTCTGTTAGTATTTCGGTTGTCGGTAACTCCTCGCGCATACTGAACCTCCCCCACAAAGAGTTAAGCAGTAGCTTCATGATGGATCTACGTGCAGCATTAAACTCAATCTTGTCCAGATTCAGCTTAATCCCTTCTTTCTCAAAGTAATCTCTAACATACGATTCTTTGTCGGCGTCGGTCACAACGTCTTTTGGAAAACCTGAACTTTCCTGTTTGAACTGTAAAAATGTTTTAACATAATCACAAAACAATGTTTCAGAGCGTTGGGGAAAATGCCAGACCTCATCGATTTTTGTCACTACATAACCCTTCTCAACGGCTTTTAACAGTTCAATGCTAACCCAGCACCCATGAATTGCTCTTTCCTCATTAGTATGCACACACGGGTGTGTCTGGTTCTGCTGTTCAGCACACGTGCTGCAAAGCGGGAACATTAACTTACCCCCGGTCCTATAAGGCAGTACGGGGTGAAGCAACTTCCGTGGCGGAAGGACTGTTGCCTTGACGAGTCCGTAATAATCTTCAAGGTTTTGAAAATCCTTGTGTATTATTTCCGGATGCCCAATTGGGTAACATTTTCGAGCCTGACAGTAGGGATATAGTGATGTAAAGTCAACATACCTAATCCGCTCGCCCTCCGCAACTTTGTGATACAGTTTTAATGCGTTAGTTCGGCCGCCGAATAGAGCTTCATGGGGTTTCAATCTTTCAGTGTGTTTGTAAGTGGACATGAAATCCATAACTGCAACATCACTCTGTTTAGCGCGCATCCATGTACATTCCCAAATCACCTCGACCTGAAGACCGTACGCACGCTCCAAAATTTCAATCTTGTCGTCGCATTGTCTTCTCAAAACGCCATAAGGCACTTTTGATAAAGGGTTTAGGTCGTTGGGGTTATAACATCGTTCACAACCATGAAAGAAACACCCGAGAAATTCGAATGCTTTTTTCACGTAGCCATCGTCGTAGAAACCATCCACATAGTATTTCCCAAATGACGCCTCACCGGTGTTTAAAGCATGTTGAATTTCTATGCCCCGTGATTTTCGGATGAATTCGAGCCATTCAATTGAAATGTTCGAATATGTTTTGTTCTGCTTGGTGTACGCATTGTTACGTGTCAGAGCTATTGTGTCTTTTGGGATGTAGTGTGTTTTATATGTGGCCATACATGTTGCTGCCAAAGTGGTGTAATTAAATGGATCAAGGCCTGTACACAAAATGAATTCGTCGTGGTACTTCATGTATGCCTCCCTCAGCAAAACGACATCGTTTTTACCATAAAGCGCGAGTTCTTTTTTAAAATCGAACACTTTGTCAGATATGGTATTGTACCAATCATCAAACACAGCCCTGTCTTGGTTCGACATTGTTGCATACCCGTAAAATTTCTTGACAGGGTACGGGCCTATGTAGTTGTCATTTTCAACGCGGTTAAAGTGGTGCGGAAAATACCCCTTCTCTGCATTAGTCAGATTAAATGCAACGGGTGTCTTGGCCAGACGCATGGGTATGAAGGAATATGTATCAATAAAACGTTGCTTGAAAGCTGTGTCATACATTAAGATTAGCCTGCAACCTTGCATTGTGATTTTAGGAGCAATCCCCATCTTAGTAAAGAATTCCACAATTATGAAATTGTCAAATCCTGCTGCATTGTGCGCAAGCCATGTGTAATTAAGGTAACGTGGTTGTCTGAATTTTTTAACGAGACGATCCACACAATCGGTCCCTTCAGCCACGAATTCCTCGCCATTAAACGTGATAGCACATACAAAATTGGCAACGTGTTTACCATTTTCATAACGGGTCTCAAAATCGTAGAAAATGTAACGATCGTTCGGCATCTCCGGCTTAACTGGTTGGATAAAACACTGATGCATACCATCGGTGACCAAACTCTCACCACAGTGCACACAACGATCTGCAGGGCATTTATGGGGTTTGGGTTTAGTACTGCTGACATGGTAACGTCTATTACATTTACCGCAATATTTAGTCATGTCGCACTGCGCGTATTGCATACCCCGAGGTGGTTTTTTATGCATCTCGAAACAATAGTCAGACTTACAGTAGCGCAGGCAGTCGCCGCAATGTTTTGGCTTTTTGGGGTGTTTATGACATTCCGGGTCATTACAGACATCGCAGATGTACCGACATCTGTGATCTCTCCTACAGGTGAATCCTCGGTGGCAGAACTCACACACGTATGGGGTGCCAATAAATGCACGTAGATTTTTAATCATAAAATAATGATTGTCATGCAGGTACAAAAATACTGTTTTAGGATGCGGATCGTCTGTGTTTGTATACTTCTCCAAAACACCCGTATCAGACCGATAGAAGACAACTATTTTAACGCTCAGCATCTGTTCAAACCGTCTGATGTCATTAAACGCTATCTTGTATTGATCACCATAGCCAGCTGACTTCTGTATTGAAGATGCTACAGACTCAAGCTCTACGTGTGGTTTCTGTGGATTTAGGAAATGTGCCAGACAGATTGCAAAACAAAGATTGTTTGAAATGTTCGTGGGACAGAACAGATTAAGTCTGTTTTTGGTAATCACTTCATTGTGGGCAAGATCACGGATCTTTCGATAAACACCGCCGTGTTTACTTCTCGCTATCGACAGTCTTAAATTCAATCTATCATCAAACTGTACGTCAGAGTTGCTCTGCATTATTTTTTCAAGGTCGTTTATAAATAGATCTACACTATAACCATTGCTACCCGTCAAAAGTGTACTAACATCTGATGTCAAACTCGATCCACTCAACGTGATGCTGATTAAACACCCGTCTCCGCCTAACAGTTTGGAAAACTCCACAATTTCAGAAAGTGTGTCATGTAAAAACACTGTGTAGGCTGCTAAATCTGTCGAAGATATCTCTCGCAAATTTATAAGCCTGTGGACTTCCAGACCATTGAACCGTGCTCGTGGCAGTACCGTGTACACACTAACATCACCACCTACTGTTACAAGTGATTCTATATCTCTATCTGTGAGACCCATATTGGGCGCTTCAGGGTTGAGTGTGCGATGTGTCTGTGTACCTGGGCCCTCGTCTGACTGGTGAAAAGAAACAAGATGATCAAATGCAGAATTTGGTTCTGGACAAGGTTCTAACACCTCTCCTGCTGGTTGGGTATTTACAACATGTTCAAAATCATTATTTGGGTCAGGATCCTCATCGGACATTGATCTCACGATGTTTAATAATTCTACCAACGTATCAGTTGAAGACTCAGACCTATTCATATCCTCCACAGTCTGTATTAAATAGAGCAATGTTTCTGTGTTACTGCACTGTTCGAGGGGCACCACGCTACCATCGTTTCGTCTAAACCTAGCTACCGGACCCTGATCAAAACCATCTGGCTCCCGACAACGTTTAGGCATTTTTAAATCAGATCTTTTTTATTTTATTTATTTAAATCACATGTAGCAACACCTTAAAAAACTATGGATAATAAACCCTGTGTCCATACAGTAAAAAAAGATAGAATGAAAAACTGTGACAAATGTTGAAGAAAAAAAAAAAAAAAAAAAAAAAAAACCATAGTATGCAAAATATATATATAAAATGTTCTCAACTCACCCAAGTTTCTTTTTAAGCATGAGCACCAGTTGCTTTAACAATTCTGTAGTCAGGCCTTGTTCTCTGGCTACTTTTTGAACAGTACCACTATGCAACCGTTGCGCTGCTATGCATTGTTTAAGCCAAATTCCCTTTTGTTGTTGTGTTGACTCATAAGCATCTAAACGTCTCTCAATGGCATTAAGGCGTTTGTCAAAACGTACTTCGAAGGCATTCAATGCGGTCTTGACAGAGTCCTGTATCAGTCCGGCTATGTGCTGATTGTCTATAACGGGTTGTGATTCCTGTTTGTAAGCCTCCTGATTTGAAGGCAGCTGTTCAGGGTCGGATTCCTCCACGACCACGACCCATTCGCTGGTTGGAACAGACTGCGGTGTTTCTTTAGGGTCGTTTGTAAATACACAGCCATCCCACGATTGTATCAGACCCTCACTCCAGCTCTGAACATCATTTATATCGGGAACTACGACCACCTCTGTTAAGAAGTAGAAAAGGGTGCAAACAAAAAAAGTTAGTACAAATGTGTGTTAATATTATAATGATAACAGTAATATTAATATTAACTATATTTTCTAAGACTAAAAATAAAATAAAAATCAGTCTGGTACTAATGTAACATTAAAAAACAATACGTAGTGTCAAATTCTCTCTCTCTCTCTCTCTCTCTCTCTCTCTCTCTCTCTCTCTCTCTCTCTCTATATATATATATATATATATATGTATATATAAACAAACAATCAAACAAGACCATGCTAATATGGAATGGCGCAGCAGCCTAAAATCAACATGTCTACACTTTTTTTTTTTACACACAGTTCTCCAATGGTGTCACCTAAAATTATAAATAATCACCTACTCTAAGAGATATGCAGGTTTTGTGTTTTATGTTTGTTTGTTTTTCCAACAATTAATGCTAATGTATGATAACAACAGTTCTAAACTAGCGTATTGGCACATTATACATCCACAAACACATTCGACCTCTGACCATCACATTCAAATAAACAATATTTATCTTTCTGATTTAGTGTGAACAGAAAACAATCCATCAGCTTTTGTTCATTACTTACTTTTATCAGCTGATCGTCTTGGCTTTTTTGGGACAGATGTCTGTGGTACGTCCAGGGACGGACTGGGGCTAAAAAACAGCCCTGGACTTTCTCCCAAATAGGCCCATCATCCAGCCATTCGCCCCTAGCCACTAGGATGTCCTGATACTATGCCACAATACTGTAACCTATATCAGACAAGGTATTCACAGCAAGTAATATCTCAAAAACAATGATGACAATTGGGGTTTTGTTTATTAATGAAGCCTCAGTCTTCAAATAAAAACAAAAAAATGTACAATGCCATTGCATCTGCATTGAAAATAAAATACAAATAATGAAATGTCACTGGCTACAGAAACCCTAATTACACAAACTTGTAATTATAAAACATTTAGTTACTATATACCAGGGGTCTCCAACCTTTTTGTGTGTGAGGGCTACCTCAAGGGATAAAATAATCTAGAAGGGCTATACTCAAAAATATTTATTATACATATAACATGGTGGTGTTTTTTTTACCTTACCTTTACCTTTACCTTTTTTATTTTTCACCATCATATGCAAAATAATAAAATATCTTGATATTCTGGTTCAACAATTGGTGAAAAATTTGTAATATATATATATATATATATATATTATTCTCTAAAAACCTATTGTAGCATAAACATTTAGTATAAATATTTAATGCAAAATAAATAAATAAACTGCCATAACTTCTAAACAAAAACATTAGCCTACTGCATTACATTTAATAGCCTACATTTATAGGCCAACATGACTATTAATATAACAGCATTTTTAATATGAATACAGGCACATTTCTGCCAAAAAAGTTTGTTTTACTAAGTTACAGTTAATTCATAAATTGTGGAGTGAAATGTCTTCTAACTGGTTTGTTCTTGGAACAATGTTTCACCTGTTTTTTTGCGTCAAGATGTTGAGAATATCAGCGCTGTTTAATCTGGCTTTTAACTAGCTTAAATCACAGCCATCTGTGGGTTTATAATAGAGATAGAGAATTCTGCGCTGAATTGAAATGCTTCTCAGTGGATCGCGCAACTCTGTGTAATAATGTTCGCGTGATCGAGATCAGTCCGCACAGCTGCTTCGGCCGCGATCGCAGTATTTTTGGGCCGAGCTGATAATGCTCCGCGCTGGCATCCAACTTAAAGGTGCATTGCTGCCACCTACAGTACTGGAGTGTGAAACAGATTAGTGGGGGGAAAAAACAGGTTATGACTGCGTGTGTGGCGGGTGGTGGGCCGGCCCGCCGACCGTCCTAGAGTACCGGCCGTTCTGTGATACTCCAGATCACACAGATGGCCAGTCCGCCCCTGGGTACGTCTCTCGATGACCCATCAGCAGAAGCTTTTGCGTCCGCATGGGATACCACTGCAGCTTTACGTTTCAACTTATTTTTCGGTTTCGCCACTATGCCCTTCAAGCTTGCCTTATCCAGGTCATTCGCACATTCAGACACACCGACATTGCTCACAACGTTTGATAAACCATCTGGAAATACATGTGTTAAAGTTTTAAAATAAAATCAACAAACCATAGCAGCATAACATTGTTTGATAAAGCCGAATCACAATGCACATACCCAGGGGAATAACTTCAACGTTAGCAGACTCGCAGCTTCGCTGTGGTGCATGTACTAAGGCCTTGATAGTCACGCGTTTCGGCCCTGGTAAAAACAAAAAAAAAAACAGAGAAGATAAGATATTTTCACACAGCCACAACACTGTTTAAACACGGGTGTAACAACATTTAACAATACCTGGCACAAGTGCTTCCGTGATCGCTCGTGAAGAGGCAACAGCATTGTGCGTAGCAGCAGCTGTGCTAGGTCTAGCCACGCCTCCTGGCGAAAACAAAACAAAACATCATCCGTCACACACACACACACACACACACACACACAACGTATGCAACATTTAAACATAATTATACGTACCGCCGGCTTGATTTAGGAAATTAATCTCCTCAACAAGATCGAAGAGACTCAAACTATCACCATCTGAAGCGGGCAGATAAAACCTTAAGTAACGCAATAGAACAGCGACACTCATATAAATAAATAATCATCCTTAACAATGTTACTAAATAATAAAAAATACTTACTGTTAAGACTGGATTCCATCTTCTTGCACTCACGATTCCAACAACACAATATGGCTTGGAAAATAGTTTGAGAACGAGAATAAACAGCGGTGATGCTTGACACGAGACACGACACCTATCTCGCGCAGGTAGACGGCCAATAAACCCGGAAGGCCAAGGGACCAGACACCTTTCTTTTACACCTCTGGCCAGGATGTCAACGCAGGAGGATGTCACATGGCGTCGCGCAGCCTAGACATACCGGAGCCTGTCAGTGACCCATCATAAATCAGAGACAGGGGAACCTCAGAACCATAAATCAAAGTCATAAAACACCTTTTTTGACACATGGTTTATGTTAATACTACTAACAAAATGATCTTACTTTGTATTTTTGTTTCAGGTTTTCCCATTTTTTTTTAACAAACCCCGCCGTCACCCTGCCTTGCAGGCTCTGCTCCTCCACAAAAGATCTGCAGCAAGAGAGAAATCAAGAATGAAAAAGTTATATCTCTGTTTGAAAATACAATAATTGAAATGTACTGCAAATAAAGTATTCAATTGATTTTTAAATATTTCTGTATACTCACTCAAAGCCTTTGATGGCAGCATTACGCTTTCTGGTGAAGAGCGCTTCATGAGCCACTCTCCACCGGATAAGCAGCCGCGTGTGCTCATCCGTCCCTGTAACATCCAGACAAGACTCACGTTACCTCTGTGATTTATGAGCTCAATACTACATGTTGAGGTTGTTGCTAATAAATAGCTTTTTATCCATCATAAATGTTCAAAAAAATTTCAACAGTACTAATGGAT
The DNA here is from genome assembly GCF_029890125.1 of Rhinichthys klamathensis goyatoka. Lineage (NCBI taxonomy): Eukaryota > Metazoa > Chordata > Actinopteri > Cypriniformes > Leuciscidae > Rhinichthys > Rhinichthys klamathensis. Next base: position 209,535 of record NW_026606595.1, read on the forward strand.
CAATGAAATAGATTACTTATGTTTAGTTACTTTATGTAAAATGCATTAAACTAATAAAAACAGTGTTAACAACAGTGAATTCTCCTAAACAATAGTACACACACGTCACTCAGATGTCTATTTAATATCAGTTACACGCAGGGACGGACTGGGACTAAAAAACGGCCCTGGACTTTGACTAGGCCCGGCCCAAAGCAATCGGCGCGCGGAAACTCGACAACAACAACAACAATAACGCCTGCACAAATGAGTGTCACAAGATTTTAATTGTGGCTCATGATACTATACCATCCAAATTATAGCTAACAGCATATTATACAATTCCATGCTGTCTTAAAATGAATTTATTACTTAATAATCTTAATTAATTTATGCAGTAATTAATCTACTGCACAAATAATAATACCACATCTAAATGAAAATACACCATTACAAATGTAATTCTGTATTCAAAATCTTCAAAGTTTGTAAGCATTAACTGTAACGTTACCAACATTTTTAAAAGTAAAAGCACAACATATTTCTTGATATTAGCTCCTGCATACAGGCATTTTACAGCTAAAATGTTGAAGTTTAGCTGTTTTAACTACTGTAATCATTAAAAATGTAGCAAGCTGAATATCACTTCCTAACATCATCCCTAGCAAGTAACTTGCAAAGTAATTTCTGATTAATTCGGTTCGGGAGTAGTAGAGATAAAAGCCCTCCCGCACTGACAATTGATTGGTTGGGTCCTTACATGCGCTTCGTGAGGCACACGCAAGGTCGCTAGCTCGCTCCCTCTCTCTGCCATGCACGCGCTACGCATGCGCACTCTTGCTCGCTCTAGATTCCGGGAGATTTTAACTAATTTGCGGGCATCAGGGAGCATCTATCAATATGCGGGAGACTCGCGGAACTTCCGGGAGACTTGGGATGTCTGTGACTGCGTGTGTGGCGGGTGGTGGGCCGGCCCGCCGGCCGTCCTGGAGTGCCGGTCGTTCTGTGATTCTCCAGATCACACAGATGGCCAGTCCGCCCCTGGTTACACGTAGTAATCTTGCCAGATTTTGAATAAATATTTAGTAATGGTATTTCAGATGTATACGGTTTAAAATGTATGCAAATACAGTTTAAAGACGTATGTGTCCTTATGGAGCTCCTCTATCCAATAAAATGTGATTTATGGCAAAATCACAAATTTACCATATTATATAGCGTCTTTGCACCTTCAACAGTTCAACAATTTACTGTACAGAAAGTTAGTTCAACACATGCGATTTGGTTTGTATTTGTAATACTCACATTTGAAAACACTCTCGTCCACCCTTTCCGTCATGTTTGAGTATGAAATATCTACTTCTTCTTGTTCTTTTTTATATCGTATCCTCTCGCGTGGCCTCCTGGGATAGATGAGTACAAGCTGAAAAGCACTCAAATGTCTGGGCGAAAGCAGGAGATCATCCGGGAACTTCTCGCCTACTCTTTTAGGAATACTGATGTTTCGAACGTACTGCTTCTTTCACGTACTGTTTTCGCCTACTATATAGTAGGAAAGTAGGCATATTCGAACGCACTATCGTCCAAATCTCGCGATAATTAGTTCGTCAACCAGGTAATTCTCGCCTACTCTTTTATGAATACTGAGGATTCGAACGTACTTTTTCGCTCGCCTACTCTTTTCGCCTACTATATAGTAGGGAAGTATATGCGATTCCGAACGCAGCCATTGAGACGCGTTAACGCCCATAAACTCTGAAAACATATATATTTTTTAGTCAGATTAATCTACTGTTGTCTTGCGTGGCTATATGAGGAACAATCCTGGGACATTTACCAGTTTTACAAGTGCTGGTTTATTTTCACTTCGAGGATGAGCAACAGATTCAGCTGAGAAGTGTAAGTGTTTTATGCAAGTGCTTTGTTCTAATCGCGATATAGAATAACGTTAGTGTCTGTAAACGGAAAAATAGCATACTGTTTAAATGTGAATCATGTTTGTGTGTGTGTGTCTGTGTGTGTGTGAATGAATGAATGAATGAACGCACAGATACGCACTGTTACAGACTAAATAAAAGACAACATTTCGTTGACTAGTTTTGGATAAAGTTTTTACTCTAAAATAGACATCAAATAAGCTTTTGTTAGGAGTTTCTGCTCATATGTTAAATATGTTTTGTCAATAAACTAATCAACTAAGATGTTATAGTGTTTGTTCCAATGCAAGCTATATCAAAATAATGAATCCTCAACTTTGAAATATGTATGATCAAACTAAGACATTTAAGGAGAAAGACAATTTTCTTTTCAAGATGTTTCCAACTCTAACTTTGAACTGAAATAAAACCATGTCTATATAAAGGTTGGAGTTCTCCTCACTAACCCTCTGGGGTCTACAGTGTTTTTGGGGTCCTTGAGATGTTTGGACATGCACTGACATTTGTGCTTTTTTCAGTTGCTTATAAACAAATTACTGGCAAAGGTGAAATTGCACTCTATTTAGCACAAACAGGGCTACCATAATTTGTGAGCAACATTCATGTACATGTTTGTATTTTTGAGAGAATATTGTTTATGCGTGGTTATTGAAAAAACTAAAACTTAAAGTTTCTGAAATAAGACCACAAAACACAAATGTTGTCGCCTAGAGTTTTTGCTTCAAAATGATCTGAAAATCATCCTGCCCAATCATTCACATAACACAATAGATTGGTTTGAATGTTTTATGACACTTTTTGTTTGTAAAGGCAATATGCGCAGGGGCGTGAGCTGCTGTGATTCACACCTGAGAAGACAATGGGCCCGCATAATGAGCGCATAATGAGGCAGCATACTAATGACCCTTTCATTCAGGTGTCACTGAGCCACAAGAATGCAATGACAATACATATATATATATATATATTAGTGCTGTCAAACAATTAAAATATTTAATCGCGATTAATCGCATTAATGTCATAGTTAACTCGCGATTAATCGCATTTAATCGCACATTTTTATCTATTCTAAATGTCTCTTGATTTCTTTTTGTCCCATTATTTTTTTCTCATTTTAATGCTCTTATCAACATGGAAAAGTGGATCGGCTTGCTTTGTGCAAATGTTTTTTATTGAAAACAATATTGGCATATACTGTTCAATTTCACACTAAAACATTATCACTTGGAGCAAATAATCTCTCACACAATATAACACTGTCCATCAATAAAAGGGTGAAATAAATACTGACGAGGTCCTGATATTGACGAGGGGGCGGAGAATTCGCATCAGCTGTGTGTGTGTGTGTGTGCTGGCCATCATCAAGTGGTATTCAGACTGGACGTGCTGCGATGATGATAGCTCAGTTCACAACGACAAAACACACAGATCACTTTGGTCTTGTCAATGGAACCATTTGGCAACTTTTTAAAAGTAAACTTTCCATTCAGAATCTTATTGGCATCCATTTCGGCATCTCACGCTCGTCATCCACTCAAAACTGGACGTTTTGAACGTTCCTATAACATTCAGAAATAACGTTTATAACTTAATGGGAACGTTATGAAAACATTCTTATAACCTAAAATTGTTAGCTGGGGAAGAGGAGAGATTCGCGATTGCACTGAACACTTTTTAAGTGCAGGCATATTCTCTGAGCGAGCCCAGAGAAAATTCTTATAAGAGCAGCGTGTATCTGAGAGCGCGCGCGACTCGAGCAGAGAGATTCGTGCTCGGCACATTATATTCCGCGCGCGAGCAGAGAGATTTGCGCTCGCGCATCCGGCTCGCAAGCCCAAACAAGTGTGTGCGGCGTGCCTGTTGTTTTGTTTCCGGTCTAGCTAGATCCGCTTGCGCTTTCAAAACGTCCTCGCGCGCCGCAAGCCATTGAAATGAATGGGTTTCATAGCGCAGCGGCCCGCATGCCGTCCTGTTGCAAAAGCATGTGAAAAAAAAACTACAAAGTTTGCTAGACCAAAAAGACCGTTAATCACGCGATAAAAAAATTAACGCCGTTAAAATGGGTTTGCGTTAACGCCGTTAATAACGCGTTTAACTGACAGCCCTAATATATATATATATATATATAGGCCGGCCTATATAATACAAAATTGGTTCACAGTTCCAATTATTTATTTATTTTTCAAATTGTGCTTGCAAATTGTATAATATCCAATGTAAACATTTCTAGTAATTGTGCAATTAATTCTCATACTGTATTTACAGAAAGTTTGGGAATATATCCCAAATGTGTCACTAATAAAACACAATACAAATAATTTAAAGAGAAGGCTTATATTGACATTTTAAGATTTACCTAAGATTTATTTATATGTACATATATTTTTGCTATTTTATTAAAAAGGTTACAATTACAACAACAATTAAAATTTTAACTATATTTCACTGCTGCGAACCTTCAAACTCCTCGGAGTGAAAGGACTGCAATTGACAAAAGCCACCACAAACATCTTAGAGGCCGCAGAGAGGGCTTCTCGGTGGCTGTGGATCCGTAGGGGGGATACGTGGAGAAACATGCCACTTGGACACAAGCCGGGGACTGATCACCCCCGTCTGGATCGCCCGGGTGAGGGTGTATAAAGATTAAAGACCCGAAACACCCTATGACCCCGGGTTCTTCACTGATGACGTGTCCAAGTAGCACCAGAAGGTGTATTCAAACTCAAATGTAATCTTTCTTTGTATAAACTAAAGTATACATTTTATCATACATATTTCACAGTTGCGGATTAATTAGTTTGAATATAGCCTACAATAGAACAAACACTATAATAACATCTTAGTTTATGACTTTATTTTGACAAAACATATATATATATATATATATATATATATATATATATATGAGCAGAAATTAGCAAACAAGCTTATTTGATGTGGCAGTATTTTACAGTAAAAACGAAATCTTGTCTTTCATATGTAACATATCGTTTTTATGATATTTTAGGGCATACAAATGTTAATTTGCAGTTTAATACATTGCTTATACATATTTTATTTCAACATATTTCAGTCGATTTTTACTCATCTCAGTATAGCAATATAGGTAAAAGCTGTTCATTCACTCACACACAAAAATGCGATTCATATTCAAACAGTCTTTTTCTTTACAGACACTATTTCATATCGCGATTAGAACAAAGCACTTGAGAATAAAGAATTTACCTATTCCTCAGCTGGATCCGTTGCTCCTCAAATCGAAACTACCTGCACTTCTGAGGTAATTTTTTCCAGGATTATTATTAAGAAAGTATTATTCCTCGCGGCGTCGTAAATATGGTGTGTTTTATCTATGGTATCCAGCTGATGTGTGGGCGTGGATCGCCTCAGAGCATTTGTGTTTGAATAGAGCGCGCGCTCCGTGGGCGTGGTCAAATTAACTTTAATGAGCAGAGACGAGAACGACTGAAATCTCTCTCTTTTCGTACAGATTACATAAAATGAGAAAATTTGTTTTTTATATAAATTACTTCATTTAAAAGAAGAAAATTCAGGCTTCATGCCTGTGTGCCTGTATACCTGTTTGACTGAGTATTTGCAGAGTTATAGTAAATTTTCGGACGCGTTTCAGAATGGACTTTGAACTCAGAACGGACTCAGAACGTGCATCGTGTTTATTTTTCTTTATTTGTCGAAAAGCACAACACTTTGTTTTTATTGTGAGTATACACAAAAAAATAGAAACTTAACAGGATCGAATGATGTATAACACTTGCCTGTATGACAAAAATCGACGGAGTTATTTTGAGTCTCTTTTGCACTGATAAGGAAAAAAGTCAGCTGGTATTGCTAGCTATAGCAAGTCTAGCTAGTCAGCTCTCATTCTTTGTGCAAGGCTTATTAGCCTCTAATGATATGGCCTGATAGCACCTAATAGGGCCATTAGGGGAGGGTCTTTGTCTTTCTCAGGTGTGGAATGCCACACATATTAATGAGAGATCACGCCTCCTTGCATAAGGCTTTCTCAAACAAAACACGTCATTAAAAATGTAAAAGACTTTATTGACTTATCTGAATGAGTAGTCAGGATGATTCTCACATAGTTTTGGAGCAAATATATTCTAGACTATGTGATACAATATTCAAAAGTCTTGTGAAGAAATAATCAATATGTGTTTTGTGGTCTTATTTCAGCAACTTTCATTTTTATTTTTTTCAATAACCACGCATAAACATTATTCTCTTAAAAATACAAACATGTACATACATGTTGCTAACATATCATGGTAGCCCCGTTTGTGCTATTAGAGTGAATTTACACCTTTGCCATTAACATGTTTATAAATAACTGAAAAAGCACAAATGTCAGTGCATGTCAAAACATCCCAAGGGCCCCAAAAACACCTTGGTCCCCAGAGGGTTAAAGAACTGTAAAATAAACTGACAAATCATTTCATCTGAAAAGAATAAATTCACTTTGAAATAAACACATCACTCTATATTACTCTTTCAAAACTTTATTTCAAAACAATCCAGAAAGTTAAATTGTAACCTTAGTCCGGGATTATAGCAGAATTCATTGTAAAGTCAAAAATAAAGGCAAAATGCAAACAGTGGTTTTAACAAACTATTTATTTTATTAACGAACAAGCCCCTTTACATCATAGGTTAACCTTTAAAATAAACAATGAATGCACAATATAGGCATTTCTGTCATCAGAATTATATGAAAGCTTCTTATCAAATGGTCTGTAATACTTCAAATCCTGAACATGTCAGTGAATGTAAGTCCTGTGTCAGTGAAGTTGATTCAGTACCTTCGACTCTGCAACAGTACAGCAGTGCTCGAGTCAACAACATTCAGCAGATGAAGAACAGTTGCAGGATACAAGTGGATCAGTTGCAGGATACGAGTGGATCAGTTGCAGGATACGAGTGGATCAGTTGTGTCCAGTTGCAAACAGTAGAGTTTCATAGAGCAGGAACGGCTGTGCAGATCCAACTTTCTCGAAAAATCCTGGAGTGCTGGTTCTCTAGACAACACAACACCAGACCGATTACAATTAATACAATTTGTGTTTTATAAATACAGCAAGATTATGGTGGAAAAAGTTAAATCATCTAACATCAATCATCAAGCGTATAACTAGACGCGGTAGGCGCGAATTTGACGAGCTATTCGCGTCTGGTGTGAACGCAGCATAATGATGTACCTTTATAGCTTTCTGGGGCTTGAAAGTGGTAGTTGTATAGACTGTCAATGGAGGGGCAGGACGCTCTCAGATTTCATTAAAAATATCTTTATTTGTGTTGTGAAGATGAAAGAAATTCTTACATGTTTGGAACGACATGAGGGTGAGTAATTAATGACAGAATTTCCATTTTGGGTGAACTAACCCTTTAAAAATAAATTAAGACACCCACCTTAAGAAATCTCACTAATAGTCAGCCACCGGAAGAATCTGTGTTCCCTTCTTGTGGCTGTGATCTTGGACAGGTGATGGGCAGAGATTTCCCAATCAGTGGAGTCTAAAATTAAACAGCAAGAAAACATTTACCTGTCAAATCATGAAAACAATTGGTTTGAAAACTAATTTTAAGTAAAAAATAAAAATTACTCTTGTAAAGTAATTTGACTGGACAAATTAAAAATGATTGTTAAGAAACACATAAAATCTAGTTATACTAAATAGCAACAAAGCTATGATTATTTTTTATGGTTGTGCCCATGATTTTCTCATGTTATCTGTTAAATCTTACCATCACCAGGTTCTAGTCTGTACAGTCTTTAAACACCAAGCCTGGTTAGCCTTAGCCACTCGGTGCATCATAGAAATGCTCATAGCAAACACAAATAGCTAAATCAATACATTTAAACATGAAAGCATAACCACCAAACATCAATCAAAAGTTACTGATTAGTACATTTTGCATAAATATTTAATCTGAAAGAATTAGTTACCCATTCTAAGAAAATGTGTCCTCCAAAAAAGGAAATAAAGTGACAATTTCGCGTGCATTGTCGGTCTGCAGTCTGTGGAGTTGTTCTTCTGTTTTTCAGTTATACGCTAACGTTAGGTGTGCTGGTAAACGAGAGTAAAAGATAGGTTGAGGATAAATACATACTTTTAATATTTGCACATCACAAATATTGTCATAAAACAATATAAAACACGTATTGTAATGAGTTAAAACACTTACTATTTGTTTTTACTGTTAAAAGCAAACTCCGTGTCAGCACTGCGTCACGACTCAAAGAAGATGCAGGCCTAGTCTGTGAGAAAGGTTTAGGGGCGCACATCACATAAATATTGTTACAAAACAATATAATGCCATGAAATACATGTTGTAAATTAGGTTAAAAACACTTACTTTCGGTGTTTTTCCTGTTAACGTTACAAGCAAACCTCCTCGTCGTCAGCTCCGTATTGAGTCAAAGAAGATCGTCGCCTTTGAGAAAAGTTTCGGCTCGTTTAAGCGCGCAAAGCATTTAAATATCGCTATAAATCAATATATTATAAAATACATATTGTAAATTAGATAAAACACCTACTTTCGCCGTTTCCCTGTTAAAAAGCAAACCCATCCTGGTCTGATCTGCATCGCGCGTCAACGGAAATGCCCCCCTGAGAGCGGTTTAGCCTTGCACAGCACATACACATTGTTATAAAACAATAAGATGTTATAAAATGCATACATAAATGCAATAAAACACTTAATCCATGTGTTTTCCCTCATCGTATGCCTTGCATCGCGAATCAAGGAAAATGGCATCTGTGTAAAAAGTCTCAGCTCGTTTCGTATGGTTTTGTCGCGCTCAGCGCGTAAATGTCCCGGATGTAACTCATCACAGTGTTATTTAGATCAGAGTGCGGCAAATTAACAAAGTTTAGTCAAATATTTCTAGAACAGTGAATAAAATGTTGAAAATTGGCTGGAATATATTTTTGTATATGTGACATGAACTGGTGGTGATATGCATAATAATCACTTCGACATTAAGGAAAGTTTTATGTTTGTACTACTAGGTTAAGAATAGTATACTAACTTAGGATAAAGTTTAGAGAAATTGTCACAAATGAAAATGAAATCTGGTGATGCAGAATTTAAAATGAAAAATTATTGATATGTAAAATATTCAACTGTATCTTGTAGAATACACTCATAAATAATTTGTGTAATTAAAATGTGTGCTTGTGTGTGTAGTTTTAAATATTGTGTTTCATCTAATGTTGATTATGACTAGGCAGTCGATTTTTCTACACAGAATGGACTTCAATGGTAACCAAATATTTAAATGTTCAAAGAAGGTTCGTAATCAAAATTCAAAAGAAATGTCCGTGTCAATGCAGCTTCAAAGTCTCGACATGATCCCAGTCGAGAAATAAGGATCTTATCTAGCGAAACGATCTGTCATTTTCTAAAAAAAAATAAATAAAAAAAAAAATAAAAAAAAATATATATATATATATATATATATATATATATATATATATATATATATATATATATATATGTCACAGGTCAGAGTGCCCCCCCCCCCCCCCCCCCCCCTTCAGACAGCCAGGGGTAAGTGATGGAGCAGACGCTTATCAGGAATTCACACGACAGTTCCTCTTCAGACAGCCAGGGGTAAGTAATGGAGCAGACGCTTGCAAGGAATTCACATGACAGTTCCTCTTCAGACAGCAAGGGGTAAGTGATGGAGCAGACGCTAATCAGGAATTCACACGACAGTTCCCCTTCAGACAGCCAGGGGTAAGTGATGGAGCAGACGCTAATCAGGAATTCACACGACAGTTCCCCTTCAGACAGCCAGGAGTAAGTGATAGAGCAGACGCTTATCAGGAATTCACACGACAGTTCCTCTTCAGACAGCCAGGGGTAAGTGATAGAGCAGACGCTTATCAGGAATTCACACGACAGTTCCTCTTCAGACAGCCAGGAGTAAGTGATGGAGCAGACGCTAATCAGGAATTCACACGACAGTTCCCCTTCAGACAGCCAGGGGTAAGTGATAGAGCAGACGCTTATCAGGAATTCACACGACAGTTCCTCTTCAGACAGCCAGGAGTAAGTAATGGAGCAGACGCTTGCAAGGAATTCACATGACAGTTCCCCTTCAGACAGCCAGGAGTAAGTGATGGAGCAGACGCTAATCAGGAATTCACACGACAGTTCCCCTTCAGACAGCCAGGGGTAAGTGATAGAGCAGACGCTTATCAGGAATTCACACGACAGTTCCTCTTCAGACAGCCAGGAGTAAGTAATGGAGCAGACGCTTGCAAGGAATTCACATGACAGTTCCTCTGCAGACAGCCAGGAGTAAGTGATGGAGCAGACGCTTATCAGGAATTCACACGACAGTTCCTCTTCAGACAGCCAGGAGTAAGTGATGGAGCAGACGCTTGCAAGGAATTCACACGACAGTTCCTCTTCAGACAGCCAGGGGTAAGTGATGGAGCAGACGCTTGCAAGGAATTCACACGACAGTTCCTCTTCAGACGGCCAGGAGTAAGTGATGGAGCGGACGCTTATCAGGAATTCACACGGCAGTTCCCCTTCAGACAGCCAGGGGTAAGTGATGGAGCAGACGCTTATCAGGAATTCACATGACAGTTCCCCTTCAGACAGCCAGGGGTAAGTGATGGAGCAGACGCTTATCAGGAATTCACACGACAGTTCCTCTTCAGACAGCCAGGGGTAAGTAATGGAGCAGACGCTTGCAAGGAATTCACATGACAGTTCCTCTGCAGACGGCCAGGGGTAAGTGATGGAGCAGACGCTTGCAAGGAATTCACACGACAGTTCCTCTTCAGACAGCCAGGAGTAAGTGATGAAGCAGACGCTTACAAGGAATTCACATGACAGTTCCTCTGCAGACGGCCAGGGGTAAGTGATGGAGCAGACGCTTACAAGGAATTCACATGACAGTTCCTCTTCAGACAGCCAGGGGTAAGTAATGGAGCAGACGCTTGCAAGGAATTCACATGACAGTTCCTCTGCAGACGGCCAGGGGTAAGTGATGGAGCAGACGCTTGCAAGGAATTCACACGACAGTTCCTCTGCAGACGGCCAGGGGTAAGTGATGGAGCAGACGCTTGCAAGGAATTCACACGACAGTTCCTCTTCAGACAGCCAGGAGTAAGTGATGGAGTAGACGCTTATCAGGAATTCACACGGCAGTTCCCCTTCAGACAGCCAGGGGTAAGTAATGGAGCAGACGCTTGCAAGGAATTCACACGACAGTTCCTCTGCAGACGGCCAGGGGTAAGTGATGGAGCAGACGCTTGCAAGGAATTCACACGACAGTTCCTCTGCAGACGGCCAGGGGTAAGTGATGGAGCAGACGCTTGCAAGGAATTCACACGACAGTTCCTCTGCAGACGGCCAGGGGTAAGTGATAGAGCAGACGCTTGCAAAGAATTCACACGACAGTTCCTCTTCAGACAGCCAGGAGTAAGTGATGGAGCAGACGCTTATCAGGAATTCACACGACAGTTCCTCTTCAGACAGCCAGGGGTAAGTGATGGAGCAGACGCTAGCAAGGAATTCACACGACAGTTCCTCTTCAGACAGCCAGGAGTAAGTGATCGAGCAGACGCTTATCAGGAATTCACACGACAGTTCCTCTTCAGATAGCCAGGGGTAAGTGATGGAGCAGACGCTTATCAGGAATTCACACGACAGTTCCCCTTGAGACAGCCAGGGGTAAGTGATGGAGCAGACGCTTATCAGGAATTCACACGACAGTTCCTCTTCAGACAGCCAGGAGTAAGTGATGGAGCAGACGCTTGCAAGGAATTCACACGACAGTTCCTCTTCAGACAGCCAGGAGTAAGTGATGGAGCAGACGCTTATAAGGAATTCACATTACAGTTCCTCTTCAGACAGCCAGGAGTAAGTGATGGAGCAGACGCTTATAAGGAATTCACATGACAGTTCCTCTTCAGACAGCCAGGGGTAAGTGATGGAGCAGACGCTTGCAAGGAATTCACACGACAGTTCCTCTTCAGACGGCCAGGGGTAAATGATGGAGCAGACGCTTGCAAGGAATTCACATGACAGTTCCTCTGCAGACGGCCAGGAGTAAGTGATGGAGCAGACGCTTATCAGGAATTCACACGACAGTTCCTCTTCAGACAGCCAGGGGTAAGTGATGGAGCAGACGTGTATAAGGAATTCACACGACAGTTCCTCTGCAGACAGCCAGGGGTAAGTGATGGAGCAGACGCTTGCAAGGAATTCACACGACAGTTCCTCTTCAGACAGCCAGGGGTAAGTGATGGAGCAGACGCTTGCAAGGAATTCACACGACAGTTCCTCTTCAGACAGCCAGGGGTAAGTGATGGAGCAGACGCTAGCAAGGAATTCACACGACAGTTCCTCTTCAGACAGCCAGGAGTAAGTGATGGAGCAGATGCTTGCAAGGAATTCACACGACAGTTCCTCTTCAGACGGCCAGGAGTAAGTGATGAAGCAGATGCTTATCAGGAATTCACACGACAGTTCCTCTTCAGACAGCCAGGGGTAAGTGATGGAGCAGACGCTTATAAGGAATTCACACGACAGTTCCCCTTCAGACAGCCAGGAGTAAGTGATGGAGCAGACGCTTATAAGGAATTCACATGACAGTTCCTCTGCAGACGGCCAGGGGTAAGTGATGGAGCAGACGCTTGCAAGGAATTCACACGACAGTTCCTCTTCAGACGGCCAGGGGTAAGTGATGGAGTAGACGCTTGCAAGGAATTCACATGACAGTTCCTCTGCAGACGGCCAGGAGTAAGTGATGGAGCAGACGCTTATCAGGAATTCACACGACAGTTCCTCTTCAGACAGCCAGGGGTAAGTGATGGAGCAGACGCTTATAAGGAATTCACATGACAGTTCCTCTGCAGACGGCCAGGGGTAAGTGATGGAGCAGACGCTTGCAAGGAATTCACACGACAGTTCCTCTTCAGACAGCCAGGGGTAAGTGATGGAGCAGACGCTTGCAAGGAATTCACACGACAGTTCCTCTTCAGACAGCCAGGGGTAAGTGATGGAGCAGATGCTAGCAAGGAATTCACACGACAGTTCCTCTTCAGACGGCCAGGAGTAAGTGATGAAGCAGATGCTTATCAGGAATTCACACGACAGTTCCTCTTCAGACAGCCAGGGGTAAGTGATGGAGCAGACGCTTATAAGGAATTCACACGACAGTTCCCCTTCAGACAGCCAGGAGTAAGTGATGGAGCAGACGCTTGCAAGGAATTCACACGACAGTTCCTCTTCAGACAGCCAGGGGTAAGTGATGGAGCAGATGCTAGCAAGGAATTCACACGACAGTTCCTCTTCAGACGGCCAGGAGTAAGTGATGAAGCAGATGCTTATCAGGAATTCACACGACAGTTCCTCTTCAGACAGCCAGGGGTAAGTGATGGAGCAGACGCTTATAAGGAATTCACACGACAGTTCCCCTTCAGACAGCCAGGAGTATGTGATGGAGCAGACGCTTATAAGGAATTCACATGACAGTTCCTCTGCAGACGGCCAGGGGTAAGTGATGGAGCAGACGCTTGCAAGGAATTCACACGACAGTTCCTCTTCAGACGGCCAGGGGTAAGTGATGGAGTAGACGCTTGCAAGGAATTCACATGACAGTTCCTCTGCAGACGGCCAGGGGTAAGTGATGGAGCAGACGCTTACAAGGAATTCACATGACAGATCCTCTTCAGACAGCCAGGGGTAAGTAATGGAGCAGACGCTTGCAAGGAATTCACATGACAGTTCCTCTGCAGACGGCCAGGGGTAAGTGATGGAGCAGACGCTTGCAAGGAATTCACACGACAGTTCCTCTGCAGACGGCCAGGGGTAAGTGATGGAGCAGACGCTTGCAAGGAATTCACACGACAGTTCCTCTTCAGACAGCCAGGAGTAAGTGATGGAGTAGACGCTTATCAGGAATTCACACGGCAGTTCCCCTTCAGACAGCCAGGGGTAAGTAATGGAGCAGACGCTTGCAAGGAATTCACACGACAGTTCCTCTGCAGACGGCCAGGGGTAAGTGATGGAGCAGACGCTTGCAAGGAATTCACACGATAGTTCCTCTGCAGACGGCCAGGGGTAAGTGATGGAGCAGACGCTTGCAAGGAATTCACACGACAGTTCCTCTGCAGACGGCCAGGGGTAAGTGATAGAGCAGACGCTTGCAAAGAATTCACACGACAGTTCCTCTTCAGACAGCCAGGAGTAAGTGATGGAGCAGACGCTTATCAGGAATTCACACGACAGTTCCTCTTCAGACAGCCAGGGGTAAGTGATGGAGCAGACGCTAGCAAGGAATTCACACGACAGTTCCTCTTCAGACAGCCAGGAGTAAGTGATCGAGCAGACGCTTATCAGGAATTCACACGACAGTTCCTCTTCAGATAGCCAGGGGTAAGTGATGGAGCAGACGCTTATCAGGAATTCACACGACAGTTCCCCTTGAGACAGCCAGGGGTAAGTGATGGAGCAGACGCTTATCAGGAATTCACACGACAGTTCCTCTTCAGACAGCCAGGAGTAAGTGATGGAGCAGACGCTTGCAAGGAATTCACACGACAGTTCCTCTTCAGACAGCCAGGAGTAATTGATGGAGCAGACGCTTATAAGGAATTCACATTACAGTTCCTCTTCAGACAGCCAGGAGTAAGTGATGGAGCAGACGCTTATAAGGAATTCACATGACAGTTCCTCTTCAGACAGCCAGGGGTAAGTGATGGAGCAGACGCTTGCAAGGAATTCACACGACAGTTCCTCTTCAGACGGCCAGGGGTAAATGATGGAGCAGACGCTTGCAAGGAATTCACATGACAGTTCCTCTGCAGACGGCCAGGAGTAAGTGATGGAGCAGACGCTTATCAGGAATTCACACGACAGTTCCTCTTCAGACAGCCAGGGGTAAGTGATGGAGCAGACGTGTATAAGGAATTCACACGACAGTTCCTCTGCAGACAGCCAGGGGTAAGTGATGGAGCAGACGCTTGCAAGGAATTCACACGACAGTTCCTCTTCAGACAGCCAGGGGTAAGTGATGGAGCAGACGCTTGCAAGGAATTCACACGACAGTTCCTCTTCAGACAGCCAGGGGTAAGTGATGGAGCAGACGCTAGCAAGGAATTCACACGACAGTTCCTCTTCAGACAGCCAGGAGTAAGTGATGGAGCAGATGCTTGCAAGGAATTCACACGACAGTTCCTCTTCAGACGGCCAGGAGTAAGTGATGAAGCAGATGCTTATCAGGAATTCACACGACAGTTCCTCTTCAGACAGCCAGGGGTAAGTGATGGAGCAGACGCTTATAAGGAATTCACACGACAGTTCCCCTTCAGACAGCCAGGAGTAAGTGATGGAGCAGACGCTTATAAGGAATTCACATGACAGTTCCTCTGCAGACGGCCAGGGGTAAGTGATGGAGCAGACGCTTGCAAGGAATTCACACGACAGTTCCTCTTCAGACGGCCAGGGGTAAGTGATGGAGTAGACGCTTGCAAGGAATTCACATGACAGTTCCTCTGCAGACGGCCAGGAGTAAGTGATGGAGCAGACGCTTATCAGGAATTCACACGACAGTTCCTCTTCAGACAGCCAGGGGTAAGTGATGGAGCAGACGCTTATAAGGAATTCACATGACAGTTCCTCTGCAGACGGCCAGGGGTAAGTGATGGAGCAGACGCTTGCAAGGAATTCACACGACAGTTCCTCTTCAGACAGCCAGGGGTAAGTGATGGAGCAGACGCTTGCAAGGAATTCACACGACAGTTCCTCTTCAGACAGCCAGGGGTAAGTGATGGAGCAGATGCTAGCAAGGAATTCACACGACAGTTCCTCTTCAGACGGCCAGGAGTAAGTGATGAAGCAGATGCTTATCAGGAATTCACACGACAGTTCCTCTTCAGACAGCCAGGGGTAAGTGATGGAGCAGACGCTTATAAGGAATTCACACGACAGTTCCCCTTCAGACAGCCAGGAGTAAGTGATGGAGCAGACGCTTGCAAGGAATTCACACGACAGTTCCTCTTCAGACAGCCAGGGGTAAGTGATGGAGCAGATGCTAGCAAGGAATTCACACGACAGTTCCTCTTCAGACGGCCAGGAGTAAGTGATGAAGCAGATGCTTATCAGGAATTCACACGACAGTTCCTCTTCAGACAGCCAGGGGTAAGTGATGGAGCAGACGCTTATAAGGAATTCACACGACAGTTCCCCTTCAGACAGCCAGGAGTAAGTGATGGAGCAGACGCTTATAAGGAATTCACATGACAGTTCCTCTGCAGACGGCCAGGGGTAAGTGATGGAGCAGACGCTTGCAAGGAATTCACACGACAGTTCCTCTTCAGACGGCCAGGGGTAAGTGATGGAGTAGACGCTTGCAAGGAATTCACATGACAGTTCCTCTGCAGACGGCCAGGAGTAAGTGATGGAGCAGACGCTTATCAGGAATTCACACGACAGTTCCTCTTCAGACAGCCAGGGGTAAGTGATGGAGCAGACGTGTATAAGGAATTCACACGACAGTTCCCCTTCAGACAGCCAGGAGTAAGTGATGGAGCAGACGTGTATAAGGAATTCACATGACAGTTCCTCTGCAGACGGCCAGGGGTAAGTGATGGAGCAGACGCTTGCAAGGAATTCAAACGACAGTATCTTTTCAGACAGCCAGGAGTAAGTGATGGAGTAGACGCTTATAAGGAATTCACACGACAGTTCCCCTTCAGACAGCCAGGAGTAAGTGATGGAGCAGACGCTTATAAGGAATTCACATGACAGTTCCTCTGCAGACGGCCAGGGGTAAGTGATGGAGCAGACGCTTGCAAGGAATTCACACGACAGTTCCTCTTTGGGCAGCCAGAGGTAAGTAATGGAGCAGACGCTTATCAGGAATTCACACGACAGTTCCTCTTCATACAGCCAGGGGTAAGTAATGGAGCAGACGCTTGCAAGGAATTCACAAGACAGTTCCTCTTTGGATCAGGAGTGTGAAAAGCTCAATGGGCAGATAATGCTTCTTTGGATCAGGAGAGTCAAACAGCAGTGCATGAATGTTCAACAAATCTTCCTCAAATCAACAGTAGTCAAGTATTCACGACAGGGGTCTTCTCAAGGGTGGAAAGCTCAATAGACAGATAATGCTTCCTCTTTGGATCAGGAGAGTCAAACAGCAGTGCATGAATATTCAACGAATCCTCAAATCAACAGTAGTCAAGTACTCACGGCAGGGGTCTTCAGTCTGAAAAGCTCAATGGGCAGATAATGCTTCCTCTTTGGATCAGGAGAATCAAACAGCCGTGCATGAATATTCCACAAATCCTCTTCAATCGGACAGGCTGGAGCTACAATCCTGTACAGCATACACTTAACACACAGTAGTTGGTTAGTTTCGTGAGCATAACGGCTGGGAACACGGGCAGACACTAGGTGATAATCTTCACACCAGTGCATACAACAATCACTTCAAACGGTAACACGTGTTCACTTCACACTAAGTGCTGCAACTCACAGCGAATAAGGTCTCCCTCGTTATCCCAGCCGACTCCCTCTTCCCACGTTGATGAAACAGCACATCCAAACTATTTGGAAAGTGTACTACACACACACAACTGGCATTAAAGGCTTCCACATCAGATTCGAATAGGCTTCAGAGCAATCTCGGCAAACTTTTGTATACAGCAGGTACTACAAGTAGTGATGTAAGTACAAGTTTACTTACACGGGGCGTTCCTCAAGGTTCGGTTCTTGGTCCACTCTTGTTTATCATCTACATACACCCACTTGGTAGCATCATACGCAGGCATGGACTACAATTCCATTGCTATGCAGATGACATCCAAATTTACCTCACCACCAGCTCCGATAGACCATCCCTGCCTGACTCACTCACTGCATGCATCAGGGACATAAAGCATTGGATGTCCCTTAACTTCCTCAAATTAAATGATAATAAAACTGAGATATTAGTGATTGGTTCTCCAGCCTCAGTCAAAAGGATGGACCAGTCCTTCTATATTGATGGTTTCCATATAAAGCCTTCATCACTGACTCGCAACCTCGGTGTCTTATTTGACTCAACTCTGTCTTTTGGCTCTCATATTTCTTCCATTGTTAAAAACTCTTTCTTTCATCTTCGAAATATTGCTCGTCTAAGACCATCTCTCACTTTAGCTGACGCCGAACTCTTAATTCATGCATCAATCACATCACGTCTGGATTATTGCAATGCTTTATTTCTTGGCCTTCCCAAAAAACTTATTGCAAGATTGCAGTACGTCCAAAACTCAGCAGCAAGAGTTCTCACCTCCACCAGGCGTTCTGCTCACATTACTCCGGTGCTTCATGACCTTCACTGGTTACCTGTTTCATCACGTATCCACTTTAAGGTATTGCTTTTAACATATAAGGCATTAAACGGTCTTGCACCCCCATATTTGTCTGATCTACTTTTCACCTACCGTCCTGCACGCTCTCTCAGATCAACTGAACTTGGTTTACTGTCCATCCCTCGTTTTCGATTATCTACAGTAGGTGGAAGGTCATTCAGTGTTAATGCGCCAACATTATGGAATTCACTGCCCCTTTCACTTCGAAATATTTCATCAGTGACTGCTTTCAAGACACAGTTAAAAACATATCTGTTTAACATGTACTTCGTCTAAATGTGATTATATGTGTCCTTTGTGATTGTAAAGTTGTGCGTCAGTGTTAAATGTATTATAAAGGTACCATGTAAAGCGACCTTGAGCTTCGGAAAGGCGCTATATAAATAAAACTTCTTCTTCTTCTTCTTCTTTGATGTGACATTTGAACCGAGGCGTCGGAGCTTGTGTCGAGAAAAAAATGGGCATGCCAGATGAAGCCGCGATTCGAGGCTTGTGTTGTTAACGTGAAAATCACGTGACTAATGACAAACGAGGCCTCGGTTTGTGTGAAAACGTCATCGGTTCAGTCTGAGTGTCGCTTCCGGATAAAGGGGGTTCGAAACTCGCGCCACCTTCTGGGTGTTGCAGGAGTAGTAGAAGTGTCACGGTACAAGTACCAAAACAAGGAAGATAACTCAAGTGCAAAACAAGGAGGATTTAATAACAAAAACAGTACAAACACAAATCAAAACCCACGAGGGGGAAAACATAATAAATGAACAACACTGACTCTGAACATAGGAACTGGGAAGACGTATGACAACGAACCGACAAAGACTGCATACAAGAGGAGACTTAAAAAGGGAACAAATCAGGAGGGAACAGGTGGAACAACTCAAACACCTCTAATCAGGTAACAAGGGGGAGGGATCAACAATCACAACAGCACATGGCACAACATAACACCCATGTGCAACACAAGACAGGACAGGCATGTGACATAACCCCCTCCCTACGGAGCGGCTACCAGACGCTCCATCAGGCTAGGGCGGGGCAGGAAGGAAACATCAAGGCGGAACAGAAGGGACTGATCGGAGGGACTGAAGGGATAGACCAGGGCGGGACAGGGACATCGGGCGGTGAGGGAGAAACACATAGTCCATCGGGCGGCCAGGGCGGCGAAGAGCCCTCGGGCGGCCAGGGCGGCGAAGAGCCCTCGGGCGGCCAGGGCGGCCAGGAACAGCAGACACTGGCTCCGGCTCAGGAACAGCAGACACTGGCTCCGGCTCAGGAACAGCAGACACTGGCTCCGGCTCAGGAACAGCAGACACTGGCTCCGGCTCAGGAACAGCAGACACTGGCTCCGGCTCAGGAACAGCAGACACTGGCTCCGGCTCAGGAACAGCAGACACTGGCTCCGGCTCAGGAACAGCAGACACTGGCTCCGGCTCAGGAACAGCAGACACTGGCTCAGGCTCAGGAACAGCAGACACTGGCTCCGGCTCAGGAACAGCAGACACTGGCTCCGGCTCAGGAACAGCAGACACTGGCTCCGGCTCAGGAACAGCAGACACTGGTTCCGGCTCAGGAACAGCAGACACTGGCTCCGGCTCAGGAACGGCTCCGGCTCAGGAACAGCAGACACTGGCTCCGGCCTCAGGAACAGACACTAAAACAGAAACAGTCACAAGGACAGACACAAACATAGACACAAACACCGGGTCCGGAACCGACATGAGCTCCAGCTCAGGAACAGGCACTGGCTCTGCCTCCGGCTCAGGAACAGGCACTGGCTCTGCCTCCGGCTCAGGCTCAGGAACAGGCACTGGCTCTGCCTCCGGCTCAGGCTCAGGAACAGGCACTGGCTCTGCCTCCGGCTCAGGCTCAGGAACAGGCACTGGCTCTGCCTCCGGCTCAGGAACAGGCATAGCAGAGACCGGCCTCTCCAAGATCCGAGTCAGACGCTCCAGATAGTCTGTCACAACTTTGGCGGCCACGCCAAAGGGGATCTCTGGCTCTGTCTCAGACTGGACAGACGGGACGTGAGCAGTCTCTCGCTGGGCAGACGGGACGTGAGCAGTCTCTCGCTGGGCAGACGGGACGTGAGCAGTCTCTCGCTAAGTAGAAGGGACGTGAGCAGTCTCTCGCTGGGCAGACGGGACGTGAGCAGTCTCTCGCTGGGCAGACGGGACGTGAGCAGTCTCTCGCTAAGTAGAAGGGACCTGAGCAGTCTCTCGCTGGGCAGACGGGACGTGAGCAGTCTCTCGCTGGGCAGACGGGCGTCTCCTCCTCCTCCGTCCATGACGGCGAGAAGCCGGCCCAGAACTGTCTTCCACCGGTCCAGGATCGAAGGGGGGCCAGAATGGAGAGTGATGTTGACCCTCCTCTCGACCACCTCCTCCTCCTTTACAACCTCCCCGGGTCCCACGAAAGATTACCTGGCGGGTCCCCCAAAAATCTCTCCTCTCCCGCTCCTTGGCTGGGGAAGAGAAGTCCGAAAACCCCCCGCTGGAACCCAGGTTTGGCGGAGTCCTTCTGACACCGCCGATCGGAGAAAATTGGGTTGATCCAAATGTGGAAATGATGTAATCTGGGCAATCCAAGTCGTCGTCATCCATATACCTCCAGCAAAAATCCTCCATGCTGCTGAGTTCTCAAAATGGTCGGTTCGTTCTGTCACGGTACAAGTACCAAAACAAGGAAGATAACTCAAGTGCAAAACAAGGAGGATTTAATAACAAAAACAGTACAAACACAAATCAAAACCCACGAGGGGGGAAAACATAATAAATGAACATGAAACCAACACTGACTCTGAACATATGAACATCAACAAGGAACTGGGAAGACGTATGACAACGAACCAACAAAGACTGCATAAAAGAGGAGACTTAAAAAGGGAACAAATCAAGAGGGAACAGGTGGAACAACTCAAACACTAATCAGGTAACGAGGGGGAGGGATCAACAATCACAACAGCACATGGCACAACATAACAACAACCATGTGCAACACAAGACAGGACAGGCATGTGACAAGAAGCAGGTGTAGTACCGTCAGAGAGTCAGAGTTAGAGAAATCTCATTGTCGTTATTGTGTCATATATGTGTTAGGGCTGTATATTATTACACTATATCAGGTTAGAATAGTTATTAATAATAATTAATAATTGTTATTATCAATTATAGTAGCTATATATAGTCTTGTTAAATTAATTAGATAGGATTATTTCAATTGCTTTGGATTTTTGGATCTGGACTGGACTGCTTTTTGATTTGGATTGCCCTTTTGGATTTGTTTGCTTTTTATGACATCTTCCTTTTTCATGGTAATGGAGCCAGCAAGAAAGAGGAGATCCTCCCCTGTCTGGGCTCAACAGAAGCATCAGTATCTTCATTTATACCCGCTGGCACAGACATCCTCTGTTCCTTGTGAAAGGATACTTTTCCAAGGCTGGAGAGGTTTTGTCCAAGAAGAGGAATTGTCTAAACACTAACACACTTCAAATAATTCATTTTCTCAATAAAAATCTATTGTAATCCTTCCTTCATCAACCCCAAACTGCAGTGTTTACTGCAGTTTAATTTATTGTCACCAGCACAGGTCAGGGCGGACACCAGATGACCGGCTGCGCCCCTCACCCGTGCACCACCATGAGGAGGCGACACCGCAAGAACACAACAGGCAGACAGAATGGGGTTTAATAAGAACAAATACTTTATTGAATTAAGAAGCCTATAAAAGCAATCTTCGTCCCGTTGGCCACGGGACTCTAGGAAGGTGTGTAGAGAGGCCTCTTCGCAGGACTCGGGCAGAGAGGATGACAATGTCTCACCAGCGTAGCTGTACACTCACAGGGCTCAGGCGAGAGGATGAGAAGTAGTTCACCAATGTGGTTGTATACTCACAGGGCTCCAGCAGAGAGGATGATAGTGTTTCACCAGCGTAGCTGTACACTCACAGGGCTCAGGCAGAGAGGATGATAGTACTTCACCAGCGTAGCTGTACACTCACAGGACTCAGGCAGAGAGGATGATAGTATTTCACCAGCGTAGCTGCACACTCACAGGACTCAGGCAGAGAGGATGAGAAGTAGTTCACCAGTGTAGCTGTACACTCACGGGGCTCAGGCAGAGAGGATGAGAAGTAGTTCACCAGTGTAGCTGTACACTCACGGGGCTCAGGCAGAGAGGATGAGAAGTATTTCACCAATGTGGCTGTATACTCACAGGGCTCCGGCAGAGAGGATGACAGTATTTCACCAGCGTAGCTGCACACTCACAGGACTCAGGCAGAGAGGATGACAGTATTTCACCAGCGTAGCCGTACACTCACAGGGCTCAGGCAGAGAGGATGAGAAGTAGTTCACCAGCGTAGAGGGCTCAGACAGAGAGGAGGATAATATTTCACCAGCGTAGCTGTACACTCACAGGGCTCAGGCAGAGAGGATGATAGTATTTCACCAGCGTAGAGGGCTCAGACAGAGAGGAGGATAATATTTCACGCTTCACCACAAGGGAATCCTCTTCATTAAGATACCAGAGGAGATCGACACGTTGATGATCCAGGCCCAGTACTGCCTCAGCAAACACCCCCGAACTCGTGTTCTGTTACAATCTTCACAAACAATCACACGTGAAAAGGAACACAGCAAACACTGCAAATCACTGCACTCACGAAATTAAGGCTCTGGCGTGGGGCTCCGTCCACCACTCGTGCGGGAAACTCGATGGAGATCAGTGGTCAAGCATCAAACACATCCCAATTAGCAAGTTCATCCAAAACATCCGTTTCAATGTTATTCTCGCAGACATTCGCGGCGCACATCAATGGTGCTATAATCCAATTCCCAGTGTCACTTATCTGCCTCGGCCACCGACTACCCCCTCGCCTCTCCAGCCAAACTCCAACCTGCTAGTGTCTCTTCCTTGCCCGACTTCCGATCGCTCGTCACATCTGCTTTGTGAGTCCCTTCCTGCCCCCCAACGCAATCGGACCCACTTCGTCCACAAGACTCGACGCCCGTTAACTTCTCTCTCCGTTACCCCCCCTCTAGGTGATGCATTGTCTTTTTATTCTCCCTTCCGTCAGCGCAGGCTCCAATCACAGCACCCCGCGTTCCTCTCCCGCACCAGTTTCAAATAACTGTTGATGAATTTCATCATCGACCGCTAATCGCCGAAACCGGAAACTCCCCGGGTCCCTCGCCGGAAGCTTCTCCTCCCGGAAACTCTAGCTCGCATCAATGGTTCCGCTTCAAATCGTCTGTCACCCGTGACATCATTACACTCCCTCGAGTCCCTCCACCATAAGCACTGCACTCAACACAGTCACTTTTGTTGTTCATACTGTCACTATCCACATTTGTTTTGAATAATTAATTAATTGTGTGTGTGACAGTTGTCTCTGTACAAGTAAATGCAGACAGAGAAAGATACACGTTTTATTTCATACCCAGACAATGGACAAATGTCTGCACAGATCTCTTTATTATTGTAAATGAAAGGTTACAGAGACATTAACAGTGAGAAGAAGATTAATAAATAAAACAGAGCGGGAGTGGGGACGGGTCATTGGTTCAGAATGAATTAATTTGTCTGCTATTTCTTTGCACAGTAGCTAGGTGTCACTAGTGAGCAATGCTGAATGAAGCTTCGAGTAATGAACCTTTGGGTGAAGCAATGGCCTGCGAGGTCTCAGTGGTTCAGGAAACCTCATCTTGCCATCACTAACTACCAGCATTGAATTAGCTAATAAGGATTTCCGATGCACTTAACTGCTTGACGAGGTAACATGGACCCACTGCCTCGCTTCCTCTGTTAATGTTGTCTCCCTTTATCCATCCAGATCGAACCGCCGATTTTAGACTCCTTTCCTGTAGTGTATCGTCCCTTCCCGCTCTATCCTTCAGCTCTGTCTCCTCTCTCTCTCCACACAAACATGTGCTTTTATAATCCCCCTCATGGGTATCACCGCTCAATCTCCACTCATTCCACAGCTGACGCTCATTTCCCAATTTGCGAAGCTCGTCCGGACTGTTTACATGGGAGAAACCCGGAACCGGCCAGGTGTTGCATTGAAACTCCCGACGGGAACAACACCAAAAAAATGGTTCCGTCTTCCGTCACCCTGTGACATATACATTTGAAACTTTTGAAACTTCTTTGAACATTTGAATAGTTGGTTGCCATTGAAGTCCATTCTTTGTATAAAAAAATTTAAAAAAGAGAGACATGGATGTCTTGGATGACATCTGGGTGAGTTTAAAAGTGAGCTAATACTTTAAATGCTAATACTTTAAGATATATGCTGGACATGAATATTAAATTAGCATTATTTTCCTACATTTTTACATCAAGAAAATCTATATGGCTTTTGTATGTAGGACATACAGTATATGACATATATGATTAAAAATACATTAATATTATGCAATTTATATATGTGGATTTTGCAGCATATATGTCCCTTACAATATTCTGTTGGAACATATAAGAATCACAGGTGTTTTTAGCAAACCTTTTCCATATGGGTATATTAACACAATATATTCACATGGCTCCACAAATACATAACAAGCAAACTCACATAACATTAAACAATCATCAAAGAAATAAACAATGTGGGAACGCTTTAGAATACTGTTCCATCATTAATGAATCTGCACGGGTGCATCATCCCGCAGATCACCGATCCACCGACATGAATCAACAACTCCGCAAGTCACGAGAGGCGTCTCTCGCCGGTTCAAGTTCAAGCTCCACTTCCAAGGCTTTTAAATCGGTCTTTCAAGTTTTTGGTAGGCGCTTCCACCAGCCACTGTTATCATGTCCCCTCTATCATGATTAAACTTCATCCAGGTAAGTATTCTCCGTTGCTTCCTACACCAGCGGGAGAGTCAAATTGGTGACGTGGCGCCGCACGTTCCTAATTACTACTGATCTGCAGACTGCAACGGGGCCGGATAGCTCACTTAAAGGGGAAATGTCCATAGCAAGTTTCGCGTCACCGATATTCCACAATAGGCTACAGTGATCTGATATACCAGCGTTGTTGATACCACACTCTCGTGGGCAGTTTGCAATTACCCATTATAAACTGAGTAACTGATTTAAAAATAAATAAATAATTAAAGCTGCAAGCAGCATTTAGCGGTGTTCAAGCTTCGTGCTTGAACACCTAATAATAGGCAACCTTTTTGCCCGTTATAGCGCCACCTATGGTCCGATCTCCATGAAACTTTGCATGCTTCTTCACCATGTTACTACACATGTGCTCATCAATTTTTGTGAAGTTCTGAGTGCTAATTTATGATTTATAGGCTTTTGAGTGTATTTTGACACGCCCCCTTTTCTAAATGACCCCGTTACAGTGAACCAAAGGGCAAAGTTCAACTTTTTTTGATAATTATTGATCTAGAGAGTCCAGAGAATTGTCCTAGACTGGTCTGGTTCCGATCGGGCGAAAAACCAGGGACTAGTTCGCGAAAGTAGGTTTTGGACAAAATTGGACATAGCGAACTAGTCCCTGTTTTTTTGCCTGATCTGAACCAACCTGGTGCAGCAATGTTCTCTGGAGTCTGACAATCAATAATTATTGAAAAAAAGTTGAAAATTTGCATTGGGTTGGCTATAACAGGGTCATTTGGGAAATGGTTCATGGCAAAATGCACTCAAAAGCCTATAAATCCTAAAGAAAAAGTTCACAAAAATTGATGAGCATAAGTGTCATAACATGCTGAGGAAGCATGCAAAGTTTCATGGAGATTGGACAAAAGGTGGCGCTATAACCGTCAAAAAGGTCGCATTCTTATTAGGTGTTCAAGCACAAAGTGCTGAAAACCTATTGTATTTGTGCTGATTAGGGGCCAAGCACCGAAGGTGCGGAGGCACCTATTGTATCTGTTCAGATTCTTTAGGGGCCAAGCACCGCAGGTGCGGAGGCACCTATTGTATCTGTTCAGATTCTTTAGGGGCCAAGCACCGCAGGTGCGGAGGCACCTATTGTATCTGTTCAGATTCTTTTTATTAGGGGCCAAGCACCGAAGGTGCGGAGGCACCTATTGTATCTGTTCTGGTTCCTATTATTAGGGGCCAAGCACCGAAGGTGCGGAGGCACCTATTGTATCTGTTCTGGTTCTTATTAGGGGCCAAGCACCGAAGGTGCGGAGGCACCTATTGTATCTGTTCCGGTTCTTATTAGGGGCCAAGCACCGAAGGTGCGGAGGCACCTATTGTATCTGTTCCGGTTCTTATTATTAGGGGCCAAGCACCGAAGGTGCGGAGGCACCTATTGTATCTGTTCCGGTTCTTATTATTAGGGGCCAAGCACCGAAGGTGCGGAGGCACCTATTGTATCTGTTCCGGTTCTTATTATTAGGGGCCAAGCACCGAAGGTGCGGAGGCACCTATTGTATCTGTTCCGGTTCTTATTATTATTAGGGGCCAAGCACCGAAGGTGCGGAGGCACCTATTGTATCTGTTCCGGTTCTTATTAGGGGCCAAGCACCGAAGGTGCGGAGGCACCTATTGTATCTGTTCCCGTTCTTATTAGGGGCCAAGCACCGAAGGTGCGGAGGCACCTATTGTATCTGTTCTGGTTCTTATTATTATTATTCTTCTTCCGACTGGGCGTCTATGGCAGCCCATAGAACCGTTTGCGGGAAAGTTGTTTTGGTTTGACATTCTGATAGAGGACAGTCCCAACATCAATTGCACCAATTTTGGTGTCTCTAACTCATTGCCTCTAGCGCCACCACCTGTCCAAAGTTTCACTTTTATTATGCTAATAACTTTTGAACCGTTTGGCCTATCAACAAAATTATTTTTTCCTCTGATTCCTGAGCTCATGACGATTCGATCGCACCCTATGACGTCATTTTCCGTCATAAAAATATGGCCGCCATTTTGAATTGTCCAAAAAACCTACTTTTGCGAACTCGTCCTAGACGGTTTGGCCGATTCTCACCAAAATTGCACCAGATCATCTCCAGGCATTGGCGACAAAAAGTTATGGAATTCAAGTTGATTCGTCAAACCGCTTTCGATAAACGCGCAAACAAATTTTACGTAGCGCTTGCAAAAACAGACGTAAGGCTGTATCTCCGCAACGCTTAATCGTATTCAGACCAAACTTGGTACATGTCATCACAAGCATGACCTGAGGCTACATGCTGCGTTTCGGCGCAGCGCCACCTACTGGTCCGGAGATATGAAAAACGGCTTTTTTCGCTCATAACTTCTGAACGGTTTGTCCAAAAATCATAAAAGTGGTCTCTTTAGATTCAGGGCGTCATGCCGAGTCGACTGATATCCAATTTTCCCAGATCGGCCATTTTGGCTGTCGGCCATTTTGAATTATGTGCTAAAATGCTGTATTTTTTGAACGCATGAACGAATTGTTACGAAACTCGGTATGGGTCATCAGTACGATGCCCTGAAGGAGCCTGAGAAGTTTCGAAACAGCGCCACCTAGTGGTAAAATTTATTTTTCAAATGCTTATAACTCTGGCTGTGGTTGACTTATTTTCACGGGAGTCATCTCGTTGAGGTCCTGAATCGTTGCCGAGTCCAGAGATACCAAATATGCTAGGTTTCGACTTACGGTTTGTGTAGCGTTGTGATTTAGCGCTTAAAAAACATTTGCCGATATCTTCGAAACCGTTAGTCCGATCGAGACGAAACCACCGTCAGAAAATTGGAAACATAGGTCGATAGCTAAATGCCAATGCCCAAATGCCAAAATATTGATAGTAAGGGGTCGTAAAATTCAATCAAAGTCACGTAGCGGTCATTTTTTACGTGTTTTTTCACATAAATGTCTATAACTCTGAAGTTAATCGAGATATCTTCACCAAAATTGACACACAGATGTAGGGGCTCACTCTGAGGACACATGAAAAAAATTGTGGGATTTTGCCTCTTGGTGGCGCTATAATAGAACAAAACATGAAAATCCCATTGATTTCAATGCAGTTTTGTGATGTGAAATGCTATACTTAATGAACACATTGCTGTAACATTACGAAACTCAGAATTTGTTACCAGCACCTTGCCTTGAAGGTACTCAAAAGATTTCAAGACAGCGCCACCTGTTGGTCAAAAGTTAAAATTACATTTCCAAAAATGCTAATAACTTTTTTTAAAAATGTGCTTATTGCAATGACACTGGTCCTAATAGATTCCTTGGGTCATGCCGAGAACATAGATACCAAGTTTTATGTATTTGGACGAACTTCCTGTCCGCCATCTTTATTTACTTTCAAAACCTTCTTTTTCGAACTTCTCCTAGACCATTGGTCCGATTTTCACCAAAATCGAATCATATAATCTCCAGACCATGCAGACTAAAAGTTATGGATTTCGTGACAATAGACAAAACTGTTTTTGTATACCGCAGCAGCAAAGTTGAGACATGCTGCCAAAATTACTATTAAGTCTTTATCTCTGCAATGCCTTGACATTTTGACACCAAACTTTGTATGTGTCATAGTCACCTCACTCTGACCAGACCACATCGATTTTGCAACTGCGCCACCTATTGGTCGAAAGTGATAATCCATTAAATCATCTTAAAAGTTACTGTATATATGATTTTTTTAGCCATTTGCCCAAAATTCTCTTAAAATGTCTTTAATTGCTCCTTGTTGCAGTAGATCTGCCACTCCCACCCATGAGGGCATCTGTTGCTGCTTCTTGCGCTTGGCCCCGGTAATGGCTGCTTGCAGCTATATTACCAATTGTATCTGTTCCGGTTCTTATTATTCTTCTTCTTCCGACTGGGTGTCTATGGCAGCCCATAGAACCGATTTCGGGAAAGTTGTTTTGGTTTGACATTCTAATAGAGGACAGTCCCAACATTAAATACACCAATTTTGGTGTTTCTAAGTCATTCCCTCTAGCGCCACCACCTGTCCAAAGTTTCACTTTTATTATGCTAATAACTTTTGAACCGTAAGGCCTATCATCAAAATTCTTTTTTCCTCTTGTTCCTGAGCTCATGCCGATTCGATTGCACCCTATGACGTCATTTTCCGTCATGCAAATTTTTCCGCCATTTTGAATTTTCAGAAAAACCCACTTTTTCGAACTCCTCCTAGGCGGATGCTCCGATTTTCACCAAAATTGCACCATATCATCTTCAGGCAGTTAGGATAAAAAGTTATGGAATTCAAGTAGGTTCGCTTAACAGTTTTTGAATATCATGCAAGATAATTGTACGTAGCGCTTGCGAAAACAAACTTAAGGCTGTATCTCCGCAACGCTTAATCGAATTCATACCAAACTTGGTACATGTCATCACAAGCATGACCTGAGGCTACATGCTGCGTTTCGGCGCAGCGCCACCTACTGGTCCGGAGATATGAAAAATGGCTATTTTTGCTCATAACTCCTGAACAGTTTGTCCAAAAATCATAAAAGTGGTCTCGATAGATTCAGGGCGTCATGATGAGTCGACTGATATCCAATTTTCCCAGATTGGCAATTTTGGCTGTCGGCCATTTTGAATTATGTGCTAAAATGCTGTATTTTTTGAACGCATGAACGAATTGATACGAAACTCGGTATGGGTCATCAGTACGATGCCCTGAAGGAGTCTGAGAAGTTTCGAAACAGCGCCACCAAGTGGTCAAAAGTTATATAAAAAATTCCAAAAAGGCTCATAACTTTTGAATAAATCTGCCTATTAAAATACCACTTGTCTTAATAGATTCCTTGGGTCAAGCCGAAAACATACATACCAAGTTTTTCTTATTTGGCCGAACATCCTGTCCACCATCTTGATTTTCATTCAAAAGCTACTTTTTCGAACTCCTCCTAGACCGTTTGTCCGATTTTCACCAAAATCAAATCGTATCATCTCCAGACATTGCTGACTAAAAGTTATGGATTTTGTGACGATAGACGAAACCGTTTTCGTATACCGCAGCAGCAAAGTTGAGACATGCTGCCAAAATGACTATTAAGTCTTTATCTCTGCAATGCCTTGACATTTTGACACCAAACTTTGTATGTGTCATTGTCACCTCACTCTGACCACATCACATCAATTTCGTAATTGCGCCACCTATTTGTCGAAAGTGATAAACCATTAAATTATCTTAAAAGTTACTGTATATATGATTTTAGCCATTTATCCAAAGTTCTCTTAAAATGTCTTTAATTGCTCAATGCTGCAGTTGGTCTGCCACTCCTACCCATGATGGCATCTGTTGCCGCTTCTTGCGCTTGGCCCCGGTAATGGCTGCTTGCAGCTATATTTATTCTTCTTCTTCTTCTTCTTCTTCTTCTTCTTCTTCTTCCGACTGGGCGTCTATGTTAGCCCATAGAACCGTATCCGGGAAAGTTGTTCCGGTTTGACATTCTGATAGAGGACAGTCCCAACAGTAATTGCACCAATTTTGGTGTCTCTAACTCATTGCCTCTAGCGCCACCACCTGTCCAAAATTTCTAAATCATTATGCTAATAACTTTTGAACTGTAAGGCCTATCAACAAAATTCTTTTTTCCTCTGATTCCTGAGCTCATGACGATTCGATCCCACCCTATGACGTCATTTTCCGTCATAAAAATAGGGCCGCCATTTTGAATTGTTTAAAAAACCTACTTTTGCAAACTCGTCCTAGACGGTTTGTCCGATTCTCACCAAAATTGCACCAGATCATCCCCAGGCAGTGCCGACAAAAAGTTATGGAATTCAAGTTGATTCGCTTAACGGTTTTCGATAAACGCGCAAATTAATTTTACGTAGCGCTTGCAAAAACAGACGTAAGGCTGTATCTCCGCAACGCTTAATCGTATTCAGACCAAACTTGGTACATGTCATCACAAGCATGACCTGAGGCTACATGCTGTGTTTCGGCGCAGCGCCACCTACTGGTCCGGAGATATGAAAAACGGCTATTTTCGCTCATAACTTCTGAACGGTTTGTCCAAAAATCATAAAAGTGGTCTCTTTAGATTCAGGGCGTCATGCCGAGTCGACTGATATCCAATTTTCCCAGATCGGCCATTTTGGCTGTCGGCCATTTTGAATTATGTGCTAAAATGCTGTATTTTTTGAACGCATGAACGAATTGTTACGAAACTCGGTATGGGTCATCAGTACGATGCCCTGAAGGAGCCTGAGAAGTTTCGAAACAGCGCCACCTAGTGGTAAAATTTATTTTTCAAATGCTTATAACTCTGGCTGTGGTTGACTTATTTTCACGGGAGTCATCTCGTTGAGGTCCTGAATCGTTGCCGAGTCCAGAGATACCAAATATGCTAGGTTTCGACTTACGGTTTGTGTAGCGTTGTGATTTAGCGCTTAAAAAACATTTGCCGATATCTTCGAAACCGTTAGTCCGATCGAGACGAAACCACCGTCAGAAAATTGGAAACATAGGTCGATAGCTACACGCCAATGCCCAAATGCCAAAATATTGATAGTAAGGGGTCGTAAAATTCAATCAAAGTCACGTGTCAGTCATTTTTTACGTGTTTTTTCACATAAATGTCTATAACTCTGAAGTTAATCGAGATATCTTCACCAAAATTGACACACAGATGAAGGGGCTCACTCTGAGGACACATGAAAAAAATTGTGGGATTTTGCCTCTTGGTGGCGCTATAATAGAACAAAACATGAAAATCCCATTGATTTCAATGCAGTTTTGTGATGTGAAATGCTATACTTAATGAACACATTGCTGTAACATTACGAAACTCAGAATTTGTTACCAGCACCTTGCCTTGAAGGTACTCAAAAGATTTCAAGACAGCGCCACCTGTTGGTCAAAAGTTAAAATTACATTTCCAACAATGCTAATAACTTTTTTAAAAATGTGCTTATTGTAATGACACTGGTCTTAATAGATTCCTTGGGTCATGCCGAGAACATAGATACCAAGTTTGACGTATTTGGACGAACTTCCTGTCCGCCATCTTTATTTACTTTCAAAACCTTCTTTTTCGAACTTCTCCTAGACCATTCGTCCGATTTTCACCAAAATCGAATCGTGTCATCTCCATACCGTGCCAACTAAAAGTTATGGATTTCGTGACGATAGAGGAAACCGTTTTTGTATACCGCAGCAGCAAAGTTGAGGCATGCTGCCAAAATGACTATTAAGTCTTTATCTCTGCAATGCCTTCACATTTTGACACCAAACTTTGTATGTGTCATTGTCACCTCACTCTGACCACATCACATCGATTTCGTAACTGCGCCACCTATTGGTCGAAAGTGATAATCCATTAAATCATCTTAAAAGTTACTGTATATATGATTTTTTAGCCATTTGCCCAAAATTATCTTAAAATGTCTTTAATTGCTCCTTGCTGCAATTGGTCTGCCACTCCCACCCATGAGGGCATCTGTTGCCGCTTCTTGCGCTTGGCCCCGGTAATGGCTGCTTGCAGCTATATTTATTATTATTCTGCTTCTTCTTCTTCCGACTGGGCGTCTATGGCAGCCCCTAGAACCGTGTCCGGGAAAGTTGTTCCGGTTTGACATTCTGATAGAGGACAGTCCCAACAGTAATTGCACCAATTTTGGTGTCTCTAACTCATTGCCTCTAGCGCCACCACCTGTCCAAAGTTTCAAAATCATTATGCTAATAACTTTTGAACCGTAAGGCCTATCGACAAAATTCTTTTTTCCTCTGATTCCTGAGCTCATGATGATTCGATTGCACCCTACGACGTCATTTTCCGTCATGAAAAATTTCCCGCCATTTTGAATAATCTGAAAAACCTACTTTTGCAAACTTGTCCTAGACGGTTTGTCCGATTTTCACCAAAATTGCACCAGATCATCTCCAGGCAGTGCCAACAAAAAGTTATGGAATTCAAGTCGATTCGTCAAACCGTTTTCGATAAACGCACGAACTAATTTTACGTGGCGCTTGCGAAAACAGACGTAAGGCTGTATCTCCGCAACGCTTAATCGTATTCAGACCAAACTTGGTACCTGTCATCACAAGCATGACCTGAGGCTACGTGCTGCGTTTCGGCGCAGCGCCACCTACTGGTCCGGAGATATGAAAAATGGCTATTTTTGCTTATAACTTCTGAACGGTTTGTCCAAAAATCATAAAAGTGGTCTTGCTAGATTCAAGGCGTCATGCCGAGTCGACTAATATCCAATTTTCCCAGATCAGCCATTTTGGCTGTCGGCCATTTTGAATTATGTGCAAAAATGCTGTATTTTTTGAACGCATGAACAAATTGTTACGAAACTCGGTATGAGTCATCAGTACGATGCCCTGAAGGACCCTGTGAAGTTTCGAAACAGCGCCACCTATTGGTCAAAAGTTATAATTAAATTTCCAAAAATGCTAATAACTTTTGAAAAAATATGCTTATTGCAATGACACTGGTCTTAATAGATTCCTTGGGTCATGCCGAGAACATAGATACCAAGTTTGATGTATTAGGACGAACTTCCTGTCCGCCATCTTTATTTACTTTCAAAACCTTCTTTTTCGAACTTCACCTAGACCATTCGTCCGATTTTCACCAAAATCGAATCGTGTCATCTCCATACCGTGCCGACTAAAAGTTATGGATTTCGTGACGATAGACGAAACCGTTTTCGTATACCGCAGCAGCGAATTTGAGGCATGCTGCCAAAATGACTATTAAGTCTTTATCTCTGCAATGCCTTGACATTTTGACACCAAACTTTGTATGTGTCATTGTCACCTCACTCTGACCACATCACATCGATTTCGTAACTGCGCCCCCTATTGGTCGAAAGTGATAATCCATTAAATCATCTTAAACGTTACTGTATGAATTTTTTAGCCATTTGCCCTAAAATTCTCTTAAAATGTCATTAATTGCTCGTTGCTGCAGTAGATCTGCCACTCCCACCCATGAGGGCATCTGTTGCTGCTTCTTGCGCTTGGCCCCGGTAATGGCTGCTTGTTATTATTAGGGGCCAAGCACCGAAGGTGCGGAGGCACCTATTGTATCTGTTCCGGTTCTTATTATTATTAGGGGCCAAGCACCGAAGGTGCGGAGGCACCTATTGTATCTGTTCCGGTTCTTCTTATTATTATTATTAGGGGCCAAGCACCGAAGGTGCGGAGGCACCTATTGTATCTGTTCCGGTTCTTATTAGGGGCCAAACACCGAAGGTGCGGAGGCACCTATTGTATCTGTTCCGGTTCTTATTATTATTATTAGGGGCCAAGCACCGAAGGTGCGGAGGCACCTATTGTATCTGTTCTGGTTCCTATTATTAGGGGCCAAGCACCGAAGGTGCGGAGGCACCTATTGTATCTGTTCCGGTTCTTATTATTAGGGGCCAAGCACCGAAGGTGCGGAGGCACCTATTGTATCTGTTCCGGTTCTTATTCTTCTTCTTCTTCTTCTTCTTCTTCTTCTTCTTCCGACTGGGCGTCTATGGCAGCCCATAGAACCGTATCCGGGAAAGTTGTTCCGGTTTGACATTCTGATAGAGGACAGTCCCAACAGTAATTGCACCAATTTTGGTGTCTCTAACTCATTGCCTCTAGCGCCACCACCTGTCCAAAATTTCAAAATCATTATGCTAATAACTTTTGAACTGTAAGGCCTATCAACAAAATTCTTTTTTCCTCTGATTCCTGAGCTCATGACGATTCGATCCCACCCTATGACGTCATTTTCCGTTATAAAAATATGGCCGCCATTTTGAATTGTTTAAAAAACCTACTTTTGCAAACTCGTCCTAGACGGTTTGTCCGATTCTCACCAAAATTGCACCAGATCATCCCCAGGCAGTGCCGACAAAAAGTTATGGAATTCAAGTTGATTCGCTTAACGGTTTTTGATAAACGCGCAAATTAATTTTACGTAGCGCTTGCGAAAACAGACGTAAGGCTGTATCTCCGCAACGCTTAATCGTATTCAGACCAAACTTGGTACATGTCATCACAAGCATGACCTGAGGCTACATGCTGCGTTTCGGCGCAGTGCCACCTACTGGTCCGGAGATATAAAAAACGGCTATTTTCGCTCATAACTTCTGAACGGTTTGTCCAAAAATCATAAAAGTGGTCTCTTTAGATTCAGGGCGTCATGCCGAGTCGACTGATATCCAATTTTCCCAGATCGGTCATTTTGGCTGTCGGCCATTTTGAATTATGTGCTAAAATGCTGTATTTTTTGAACGCATGAATGAATTGTTACGAAACTCGGTATGGGTCATCAGTACGATGCCCTGAAGGAGCCTGAGAAGTTTCAAAACAGCGCCACCTAGTGGTAAAATTTATTTTTCAAATGCTTATAACTCTGGCTGTGGTTGACTTATTTTCACGGGAGTCATCTCGTTGAGGTCCTGAATCGTTGCCGAGTCCAGAGATACCAAATATGCTAGGTTTCGACTTACGGTTTGTGTAGCGTTGTGATTTAGCGCTTAAAAAACATTTGCCGATATCTTCGAAACCATTAGTCCGATCGAGACGAAACCACCGTCAGAAAATTGGAAACATAGGTCGATAGCTATACGCCAATGCCCAAATGCCAAAATATTGATAGTAAGGGGTCGTAAAATTCAAACAAAGTCACGTAGCGGTCATTTTTTACGTGTTTTTTCACATAAATGTCTATAACTCTGAAGTTAATCGAGATATCTTCACCAAAATTGACACACAGATGTAGGGGCTCACTCTGAGGACACATGAAAAAAATTGTGGGATTTTGCCTCTTGGTGGCGCTATAATAGAACAAAACATGAAAATCCCATTGATTTC
The DNA here is from genome assembly GCF_029890125.1 of Rhinichthys klamathensis goyatoka. Taxonomy (NCBI): domain Eukaryota; kingdom Metazoa; phylum Chordata; class Actinopteri; order Cypriniformes; family Leuciscidae; genus Rhinichthys; species Rhinichthys klamathensis. The sequence goes on from NW_026606595.1 coordinate 245,552, forward strand.
AATGCAGTTTTGTGATGTGAAATGCTATACTTAATGAACACATTGCTGTAACATTACGAAACTCAGAATTTGTTACCAGCACCTTGCCTTGAAGGTACTCAAAAGATTTCAAGACAGCGCCACCTGTTGGTCAAAAGTTAAAATTACATTTCCAAAAATGCTAATAACTTTTTAATAAATGTGCTTATTGTAATGACACTGGTCTTAATAGATTCCTTGGGTCATGCCGAGAACATAGATACCAAGTTTTATGTATTTGGACGAACTTCCTGTCCGCCATCTTTATTTACTTTCAAAACCTTCTTTTTCGAACTTCTCCTAGACCATTCGTCCGATTTTCACCAAAATCGAATCGTGTCATCTCCATACCGTGCCGACTAAAAGTTATGGATTTCGTGACGATAGAGGAAACCGTTTTCGTATACCGCAGCAGCAAAGTTGAGGCATGCTGCCAAAATGACTATTAAGTCTTTATCTCTGCAATGCCTTCACATTTTGACACCAAACTTTGTATGTGTCATTGTCACCTCACTCTGACCACATCACATCGATTTCGTAACTGCGCCACCTATTGGTCGAAAGTGATAATCCATTAAATCATCTTAAAAGTTACTGTATATATGATTTTTTAGCCATTTGCCCAAAATTATCTTAAAATGTCTTTAATTGCTCCTTGCTGCAATTGGTCTGCCACTTCCACCCATGAGGGCATCTGTTGCCGCTTCTTGCGCTTGGCCCCGGTAATGGCTGCTTGCAGCTATATTTATTATTATTCTTCTTCCGACTGGGCGTCTATGGCAGCCCATAGAACCGTTTGCGGGAAAGTTGTTTTGGTTTGACATTCTGATAGAGGACAGTCCCAACATCAATTGCACCAATTTTGGTGTCTCTAACTCATTGCCTCTAGCGCCACCACCTGTCCAAAGTTTCACTTTTATTATGCTAATAACTTTTGAACCGTTTGGCCTATCAACAAAATTCTTTTTTCCTCTGATTCCTGAGCTCATGCCGATTCGATCGCACCCTATGACGTCATTTTCCGTCTTAAAAATATGGCCGCCATTTTGAATTGTCAAAAAAACCTACTTTTGCGAACTCCTCCTAGACGGTTTGTCCGATTCTCACCAAAATTGCACCAGATCATCTCCAGGCAGTGCCGACAAAAAGTTATGGAATTCAAGTCGATTCGTCAAACCGTTTACGATAAACGCACAAACTAATTTTACGTGGCGCTTGCGAAAACAGACGTAAGGCTGTATCTCCGCAACGCTTAATCGTATTCAGACCAAACTTGGTACCTGTCATCACAAGCATGACCTGAGGCTACATGCTGCGTTTCGGCGCAGCGCCACCTACTGGTCCGGAGATATGAAAAACGGCTATTTTCGCTCATAACTTCTGAACGGTTTGTCCAAAAATCATAAAAGTGGTCTCTTTAGATTCAGGGCGTCATGCCGAGTCGACTGATATCCAATTTTCCCAGATCGGCCATTTTGGCTGTCGGCCATTTTGAATTATGTGCTAAAATGCTGTATTTTTTGAACGCATGAACGAATTGTTACGAAACTCAGTATGGGTCATCAGTACGATGCCCTGAAGGAGCCTGAGAAGTTTCGAAACAGCGCCACCTAGTGGTAAAATTTATTTTTCAAATGCTTATAACTCTGGCTGTGGTTGACTTATTTTCACGGGAGTCATCTCGTTGAGGTCCTGAATCGTTGCCGAGTCCAGAGATACCAAATATGCTAGGTTTCGACTTACGGTTTGTGTAGCGTTGTGATTTAGCGCTTAAAAAACATTTGCCGATATCTTCGAAACCGTTAGTCCGATCGAGACGAAACCACCGTCAGAAAATTGGAAACATAGGTCGATAGCTATACGCCAATGCCCAAATGCCAAAATATTGATAGTAAGGGGTCGTAAAATTCAATCAAAGTCACGTAGCGGTCATTTTTTACGTGTTTTTTCACATAAATGTCTATAACTCTGAAGTTAATCGAGATATCTTCACCAAAATTGACACACAGATGTAGGGGCTCACTCTGAGGACACATGAAAAAAATTGTGGGATTTTGCCTCTTGGTGGCGCTATAATAGAACAAAACATGAAAATCCCATTGATTTCAATGCAGTTTTGTGATGTGAAATGCTATACTTAATGAACACATTGCTGTAACATTACGAAACTCGGAATTTGTTACCAGCACCTTGCCTTGAAGGTACTCAAAAGATTTCAAGACAGCGCCACCTGTATGTCAAAAGTTAAAATTACATTTCCAAAAATGCTAATAACTTTTTTAAAAATGTGCTTATTGTAATGACACTGGTCTTAATAGATTCCTTGGGTCATGCCGAGAACATAGATACCAAGTTTGACGTATTTGGACGAACTTCCTGTCCGCCATCTTTATTTACTTTCAAAACCTTCTTTTTCGAACTTCTCCTAGACCATTCGTCCGATTTTCACCAAAATCGAATCGTGTCATCTCCATACCGTGCCGACTAAAAGTTATGGATTTCGTGACGATAGACGAAACCGTTTTCGTATACCGCAGCAGCAAAGTTGAGACATGCTGCCAAAATGACTATTAAGTCTTTATCTCTGCAATGCCTTGATATTTTGACACCAAACTTTGTATGTGTCATTGTCACCTCACTCTGACCACATCACATCGATTTCGTAACTGCGCCACCTATTGGTCAGAGTGATAATCCATTAAATCATCTTAAAAGTTACTGTATATATGATTTTTTAGCCATTTGCCTAAATTCATCTTTAAATGTCTTTAATTGCTCCTTGCTGCTGTCGGTCTGAAACTTCCAGCCATGTTGGCATGTCTTGTCGTCTGCGTTTGCGCTTGGCCCCGGAATGGCTGCTTGCAGCTATTTATTAGGGGCCAAGCACCGAAGGTGCGGAGGCACCTATTGTATCTGTTCCGGTTCTTATTATTATTATTATTAGGGGCCAAGCACCGAAGGTGCGGAGGCACCTATTGTATCTGTTCCGGTTCTTATTATTAGGGGCCAAGCACCGAAGGTGCGGAGGCACCTATTGTATCTGTTCCGGTTCTTATTATTATTATTATTAGGGGCCAAGCACCGAAGGTGCGGAGGCACCTATTGTATCTGTTCCGGTTCTTATTATTAGGGGCCAAGCACCGAAGGTGCGGAGGCACCTATTGTATCTGTTCCGGTTCTTATTAGGGGCCAAGCACCGAAGGTGCGGAGGCACCTATTGTATCTGTTCCGGTTCTTATTATTATTATTATTATTATTATTATTATTCTTCTTCCGACTGGGCGTCTATGGCAGCCCATAGAACCGTTTGCGGGAAAGTTGTTTTGGTTTGACATTCTGATAGAGGACAGTCCCAACATCAATTGCACCAATTTTGGTGTCTCTAACTCATTGCCTCTAGCGCCACCACCTGTCCAAAGTTTCACTTTTATTATGCTAATAACTTTTGAACCGTTTGGCCTATCAACAAAATTATTTTTTCCTCTGATTCCTGAGCTCATGACGATTCGATCGCACCCTATGACGTCATTTTCCGTCATAAAAATATGGCCGCCATTTTGAATTGTCCAAAAAACCTACTTTTGCGAACTCGTCCTAGACGGTTTGGCCGATTCTCACCAAAATTGCACCAGATCATCTCCAGGCATTGGCGACAAAAAGTTATGGAATTCAAGTTGATTCGTCAAACCGCTTTCGATAAACGCGCAAACAAATTTTACGTAGCGCTTGCAAAAACAGACGTAAGGCTGTATCTCCGCAACGCTTAATCGTATTCAGACCAAACTTGGTACATGTCATCACAAGCATGACCTGAGGCTACATGCTGCGTTTCGGCGCAGCGCCACCTACTGGTCCGGAGATATGAAAAACGGCTTTTTTCGCTCATAACTTCTGAACGGTTTGTCCAAAAATCATAAAAGTGGTCTCTTTAGATTCAGGGCGTCATGCCGAGTCGACTGATATCCAATTTTCGCAGATCGGCCATTTTGGCTGTCGGCCATTTTGAATTATGTGCTAAAATGCTGTATTTTTTGAACGCATGAACGAATTGTTACGAAACTCGGTATGGGTCATCAGTACGATGCCCTGAAGGAGCCTGAGAAGTTTCGAAACAGCGCCACCTAGTGGTAAAATTTATTTTTCAAATGCTTATAACTCTGGCTGTGGTTGACTTATTTTCACGGGAGTCATCTCGTTGAGGTCCTGAATCGTTGCCGAGTCCAGAGATACCAAATATGCTAGGTTTCGACTTACGGTTTGTGTAGCGTTGTGATTTAGCGCTTAAAAAACATTTGCCGATATCTTCGAAACCGTTAGTCCGATCGAGACGAAACCACCGTCAGAAAATTGGAAACATAGGTCGATAGCTATACGCCAATGCCCAAATGCCAAAATATTGATAGTAAGGGATCGTAAAATTCAATCAAAGTCACGTAGCGGTCATTTTTTACGTGTTTTTTCACATAAATGTCTATAACTCTGAAGTTAATCGAGATATCTTCACCAAAATTGACACACAGATGTAGGGGCTCACTCTGAGGACACATGAAAAAAATTGTGGGATTTTGCCTCTTGGTGGCGCTATAATAGAACAAAACATGAAAATCCCATTGATTTCAATGCAGTTTTGTGATGTGAAATGCTATACTTAATGAACACATTGCTGTAACATTACGAAACTCAGAATTTGTTACCAGCACCTTGCCTTGAAGGTACTCAAAAGATTTCAAGACAGCGCCACCTGTTGGTCAAAAGTTAAAATTACATTTCCAAAAATGCTAATAACTTTTTAAAAAATGTGCTTATTGTAATGACACTGGTCTTAATAGATTCCTTGGGTCATGCCGAGAACATAGATACCAAGTTTGACGTATTTGGACAAACTTCCTGTCCGCCATCTTTATTTACTTTCAAAACCTTCTTTTTCGAACTTCTCCTAGACCATTCGTCCGATTTTCACCAAAATCGAATCGTGTCATCTCCATACCGTGCCGACTAAAAGTTATGGATTTCGTGACGATAGACAAAACCGTTTTCGTATACCGCAGCAGCAAAGTTGAGAAATGCTGCCAAAATTACTATTAAGTCTTTATCTCTGCAATGCCTTGATATTTTGACACCAAACTTTGTATGTGTCATTGTCACCTCACTCTGACCACATTACATCGATTTCGTAACTGCGCCACCTATTGGTCGAAAGTGATAATCCATTCAATCATCTTAAAAGTTACTGTATATATGATTTTTTAGCCATTTGCCTAAATTCATCTTTAAATGTCTTTAATTGCTCCTTCCTGCTATTGGTCTGAAACTTCCAGCCATGTTGGCATGTCTTGTCGTCTGCGTTTGCGCTTGGCCCCGGAATGGCTGCTTGCAGCTATATTTATTATTATTATTCTTCTTCCGACTGGGCGTCTATGGCAGCCCATAGAACCGTTTGCGGGAAAGTTGTTTTGGTTTGACATTCTGATAGAGGACAGTCCCAACATCAATTGCACCAATTTTGGTGTCTCTAACTCATTGCCTCTAGCGCCACCACCTGTCCAAAGTTTCACTTTTATTATGCCAATAACTTTTGAACCGTTTGGCCTATCAACAAAATTCTTTTTTCCTCTGATTCCTGAGCTCATGACGATTCGATCGCACCCTATGACGTCATTTTCCGTCATAAAAATTTGGCCGCCATTTTGAATTGTCCAAAAAACCTACTTTTGCGAACTCGTCCTAGACGGTTTGTCCGATTCTCACCAAAATTGCACCAGATCATCTCCAGGCATTGGCGACAAAAAGTAATGGAATTCAAGTCGATTCGTCAAACCGCTTTTGATAAACGCGCAAACAAATTTTACGTAGCGCTTGCAAAAACAGACGTAAGGCTGTATCTCCGCAACGCTTAATCGTATTCAGACCAAACTTGGTACATGTCATCACAAGCATGACCTGAGGCTACATGCTGCGTTTCGGCGCAGCGCCACCTACTGGTCCGGAGATATGAAAAACGGCTATTTTCGCTCATAACTTCTGAACGGTTTGTCCAAAAATCATAAAAGTGGTCTCTTTAGATTCAGGGCGTCATGCCGAGTCGACTGATATCCAATTTTCCCAGATCGGCCATTTTGGCTGTCGGCCATTTTGAATTATGTGCTAAAATGCTGTATTTTTTGAACGCATGAACGAATTGTTACGAAACTCGGTATGGGTCATCAGTACGATGCCCTGAAGGAGCCTGAGAAGTTTCGAAACAGCGCCACCTAGTGGTAAAATTTATTTTTCAAATGCTTATAACTCTGGCTGTGGTTGACTTATTTTCACGGGAGTCATCTCGTTGAGGTCCTGAATCGTTGCCGAGTCCAAAGATACCAAACATGCTAGGTTTCGACTTACGGTTTGTGTAGCGTTGTGATTTAGCGCTTAAAAAACATTTGCCGATATCTTCGAAACCGTTAGTCCGATCGAGACGAAACCACCGTCAGAAAATTGGAAACATAGGTCGATAGCTACACGCCAATGCCCAAATGCCAAAATATTGATAGTAAGGGGTCGTAAAATTCAATCAAAGTCACGTAGCGGTCATTTTTTACGTGTTTTTACATTTACATTTACATTTACATTTAGTCATTTAGCAGACGCTTTTATCCAAAGCGACTTACAACTGAGGACTAAACCAAGCGAGTCATCGTGAAGAGGCAAAAGCAACGCAAGAAGTGCTCAAAATACAAAGTTCAGCCATAGCTCGGAGTAGCATAAGGCAGGCAAGCTAGGATTTAGAGGAAAGGATTTTTTTTTTTTTTTTTTTTTTTTTTTTTTTTTTTAAGTTAAGTGCTCCCGGAAGAGATGAGTTTTCAGTTGTCTTTTGAATGTTGTCAGGGATTCTGCATTCCGGATGAGGGTGGGGAGATCATTCCACCAGCATGGAACCGTGAATGAGAATGTTCTGGATAGTGATTTTGTGCCCCGCTGTGATGGTACCACGAGCCGTCGCTCATTGACCGATCGTAGGCTTCTGGTAGGGATGTAGACTTGTAGTAGTGAGTGGAAGTAGGAGGGAGCTGAACCTGTGGTCAATCTGTAAGCAAGCGTCAAAGCCTTGAACTTGATGCGAGCAGCGAGTGGTAGCCAGTGCAGAGAGATGAGCAGAGGAGTGACGTGGGCCTTTTTGGGCTCGTTGAAGACCAGACGAGCTGCAGCATTCTGGATCATTTGTAGAGGTTTAGTTGCACATGATGGAAGTCCAGCCAGAAGAGCATTGCAGTAATCAAGCCTAGAAATGACCAGGGCCTGGACGAGAAGTTGTGTTGCATGCTCAGTTAGGAAAGGCCTGATCTTCCTGATGTTGTGCATAGCAAACCTGCATGATCGAGCTGTCTTTGTAATGTGTTCTGTGAAGGTCAGCTGATCATCAAAGATTACTCCAAGATTTCTGACCGACCTTGATGGGGTGATTGAGGATGAATCTACCTGGATAGTGAGGTCGTGCTGAAGAGACGGATTGGCAGGGAGGACGAGAAGCTCAGTCTTTGCCAGGTTGAGCTGCAGGTGATGTTCCTTCATCCATGCCGAGATGTCCGCCAGACAGCTTGAGATCCGTACAGCTACTGTGGGATCATCTGGTTGAAATGAGAGGTAGAGCTGGGTGTCATCAGCATAGCAATGGTAAGAGAAACCATGTGCCTGTATGATGGGTCCCAGTGATGTGGTGTAAATGGAGAAGAGGAGCGGTCCGAGAACTGAACCCTGAGGAACGCCTGTGGTCAGTTGATGTGCTTTGGATACCTCACCTCTCCATGTGACCTTGAAAGACCTACCTGTGAGATAGTACTCAAACCAGTTGAGGGAGGTTCCAGTGATGCCCAGTGATGAGAGGGCGGACAAGAGGATCTGATGATTCACAGTGTCGAAGGCAGCAGACAGGTCCAGTAGAATGAGAACTGATGATTTGGAAGCAGCTTTTGCGATCCGCAGGGCTTCCGTGACTGACAGCAATGCAGTCTCAGTTGAATGTCCTTTCTTGAAGCCAGATTGGTTGACATCCAGCTGGTTGTTCAGAGACAGGAAGGATGATACTTGGTTAAAAGCAACTCGTTCAAGTGTTTTTGCAATGAATGGTAGGAGAGAGACAGGTCTGTAGTTCTCTAGAAGTGATGTGTTTAATGTTGATTTTTTAAGCAGAGGGGTTACCCGAGCCTGCTTAAATGCTGTAGGGAAAATGCCAGTGTGGAGGGATGAGTTAATAATGTGTGTGAGAGCTGGTAGGAGTGTGGGAGAGATGGCTTGTAGAAGGTGTGAGGGGATGGGGTCTAGAGGGCAGGTGGTAGGATGACTGGAGAGGAGAAGTTTAGATACTTCTTCCTTGGTTAGTGGAGTGAAGGAGGAGAGAAGGTTATTGGCTGTGGGAGAGGTTAGTCTGGGTTCCTGTGCTGAGAACTGACTGCTGATAGTGGTAGTTTTGTTAGTGAAGAAGTTAGCAAAATCATCAGCAGTTAAAGAGGAGGTGGGTGGTGGTGGAGGTGGACAGAGGAGAGAATTGAATGTCTTGAACAGTGAACGTGTGTTAGAGGCGCTGTTGATCTTGTTGTGGAAATATGAAGATTTTGCGGCGTGAACGTCAACAGAGAAGGCAGAGAGCAGAGATTGATACCTACTGAGGTCAGATGTGTCTTTTGATTTGCGCCATTTCCTCTCCGCTGCCCTGAGCTTGGTCCGGTGTTCACGAAGAACCTCAGATAACCAGGGGTTAGAGGGAGTGGTGCGTGCTGGCCTAGAGGAGAGAGGGCAGATATTGTCTAAAGAAGAGGTTAGGATGGAGCATAAAGTATCCGTTGCAGTATTCACATCCAGAGATGAGAAATGTGAGGATTTTTCACATAAATGTCTATAACTCTGAAGTTAATCGAGATATCTTCACCAAAATTGACACACAGATGTAGGGGCTCACTCTGAGGACACATGAAAAAAATTGTGCGATTTTGCCTCTTGGTGGCGCTATAATAGAACAAAACATGAAAATCCCATTGATTTCAATGCAGTTTTGTGATGTGAAATGCTATACTTAATGAACACATTGCTGTAACATTACGAAACTCGGAATTTGTTACCAGCACCTTGCCTTGAAGGTACTCAAAAGATGTCAAGACAGCGCCACCTGTTGGTCAAAAGTTAAAATTACATTTCCAAAAATGCTAATATCTTTTTTAAAAATGTGCTTATTGTAATGACACTGGTCTTAATAGATTCCTTGGGTCATGCCGAGAACATAGATACCAAGTTTGACGTATTTGGACAAACTTCCTGTCCGCCATCTTTATTTACTTTCAAAACCTTCTTTTTCGAACTTCTCCTAGACCATTCGTCCGATTTTCACCAAAATCGAATCGTGTCATCTCCATACCGTGCCGACTAAAAGTTATGGATTTCGTGACGATAGACAAAACCGTTTTCGTATACCGCAGCAGCAAAGTTGAGACATGCTGCCAAAATTATTATTAAGTCTTTATCTCTGCAATGCCTTGATATTTTGACACCAAACTTTGTATGTGTCATTGTCACCTCACTCTGACCACATTACATCGATTTCGTAACTGCGCCACCTATTGGTCGAAAGTGATAATCCATTAAATCATCTTAAAAGTTACTGTATATATGATTTTTTTGCCATTTGCCTAAATTCATCTTTAAATGTCTTTAATTGCTCCTTCCTGCTATTGGTCTGAAACTTCCAGCCATGTTGGCATGTCTTGTCGTCTGCGTTTGCGCTTGGCCCCGGAATGGCTGCTTGCAGCTATATTTATTATTATTATTCTTCTTCCGACTGGGCGTCTATGGCAGCCCATAGAACCGTTTGCGGGAAAGTTGTTTTGGTTTGACATTCTGATAGAGGACAGTCCCAACATCAATTGCACCAATTTTGGTGTCTCTAACTCATTGCCTCCAGCGCCACCACCTGTCCAAAGTTTCACTTTTATTATGCCAATAACTTTTGAACCGTTTGGCCTATCAACAAAATTCTTTTTTCCTCTGATTCCTGAGCTCATGACGATTCGATCGCACCCTATGACGTGATTTTCCGTCATAAAAATTTGGCCGCCATTTTGAATTGTCCAAAAAACCTACTTTTGCGAACTCGTCCTAGACGGTTTGTCCGATTCTCACCAAAATTGCACCAGATCATCTCCAGGCATTGGCGACAAAAAGTTATGGAATTCAAGTCGATTCGTCAAACCGCTTTCGATAAACGCGCAAACAAATTTTACGTAGCGCTTGCAAAAACAGACGTAAGGCTGTATCTCCGCAACGCTTAATCATATTCAGACCAAACTTGGTACATGTCATCACAAGCATGACCTGAGGCTACATGCTGCGTTTCGGCGCAGCGCCACCTACTGGTCCGGAGATATGAAAAACGGCTATTTTCGCTCATAACTTCTGAACGGTTTGTCCAAAAATCATAAAAGTGGTCTCTTTAGATTCAGGGCGTCATGCCGAGTCGACTGATATCCAATTTTCCCAGATCGGCCATTTTGGCTGTCGGCCATTTTGAATTATGTGCTAAAATGCTGTATTTTTTGAACGCATGAACGAATTGTTACGAAACTCGGTATGGGTCATCAGTACGATGCCCTGAAGGAGCCTGAGAAGTTTCGAAACAGCGCCACCTAGTGGTAAAATTTATTTTTCAAATGCTTATAACTCTGGCTGTGGTTGACTTATTTTCACGGGAGTCATCTCGTTGAGGTCCTGAATCGTTGCCGAGTCCAAAGATACCAAACATGCTAGGTTTCGACTTACGGTTTGTGTAGCGTTGTGATTTAGCGCTTAAAAAACATTTGCCGATATCTTCGAAACCGTTAGTCCGATCGAGACGAAACCACCGTCAGAAAATTGGAAACATAGGTCGATAGCTATATGCCAATGCCCAAATGCCAAAATATTGATAGTAAGGGGTCGTAAAATTCAATCAAAGTCACGTAGCGGTCATTTTTTACGTGTTTTTTCACATAAATGTCTATAACTCTGAAGTTAATCGAGATATCTTCACCAAAATTGACACACAGATGTAGGGGCTCACTCTGAGGACACATGAAAAAAATTGTGCGATTTTGCCTCTTGATGGCGCTATAATAGAACAAAACATGAAAATCCCATTGATTTCAATGCAGTTTTGTGATGTGAAATGCTATACTTAATGAACACATTGCTGTAACATTACGAAACTCGGAATTTGTTACCAGCACCTTGCCTTGAAGGTACTCAAAAGATGTCAAGACAGCGCCACCTGTTGGTCAAAAGTTAAAATTACATTTCCAAAAATGCTAATATCTTTTTTAAAAATGTGCTTATTGTAATGACACTGGTCTTAATAGATTCCTTGGGTCATGCCGAGAACATAGATACCGAGTTTGACGTATTTGGACGAACTTCCTGTCCGCCATCTATATTTACTTTCAAAACCTTCTTTTTCGAACTTCTCCTAGACCATTCGTCCGATTTTCACCAAAATCGAATCGTGTCATCTCCATACCGTGCCGACTAATAGTTATGGATTTCGTGACGATAGACGAAACCGTTTTCGTATACCGCAGCAGCAAAGTTGAGACATGCTGCCAAAATGACTATTAAGTCTTTATCTCTGCAATGCCTTGATATTTTGACACCAAACTTTGTTTGTGTCATTGTCACCTCACTCTGACCACATCACATCGATTTCATAACTGCGCCACCTATTGGTCGAAAGTGATAATCCATTAAATCATCTTAAAAGTTACTGTATATATGATTTTTTAGCCATTTGCCTAAATTCATCTTTAAATGTCATTAATTGCTCCTTGCTGCTGTCGGTCTGAAACTTCCAGCCATGTTGGCATGTCTTTTCGTCTGCGTTTGCGCTTGGCCCCGGAATGGCTGCTTGCAGCTATATTTATTATTATTATTATTATTATTCTTCCGACTGGGCGTCTATGGCAGCCCATAGAACCGTTTGCGGGAAAGTTGTTTTGGTTTGACATTCTGATAGAGGACAGTCCCAACATCAATTGCACCAATTTTGGTGTCTCTAACTCATTGCCTCTAGCGCCACCACCTGTCCAAAGTTTCACTTTTATTATGCTTATAACTTTTGAACCGTTTGGCCTATCAACAAAATTCTTTTTTCCTCTGATTCCTGAGCTCATGACGATTCGATCTCACCCTATTACGTCATTTTCCGTCATAAAAATATGGCCGCCATTTTGAATTGTCCAAAAAACCTACTTTTGCGAACTCCTCCGAGACGGTTTGTCCGATTCTCACCAAAATTGCACCAGATCATCTCCAGGCAGTGCCGACAAAAAGTTATGGAATTCAAGTCGATTCGTCAAACTGTTTACGATAAACGCGCAAACTAATTTTACGTGGCGTTTGCAAAAACAGACGTAAGGCTGTATCTCCGCAACGCTTAATCGTATTCAGACCAAACTTGGTACCTGTCATCACAAGCATGACCTGAGGCTACGTGCTGCGTTTCGGCGCAGCGCCACCTACAGGTCCGGAGATATGAAAAATGGCTATTTTCGCTTATAACTTCTGAACGGTTTGTCCAAAAATCATAAAAGGGGTCTCGTTAGATTCAGGGCGTCATGCCGAGTCGACTGATATCCAATTTTCCCAGATCGGCCATTTTGGCTGTCGGCCATTTTGAATTATGTGCTAAAATGCTGTATTTTTTGAACGCATGAACGAATTGTTACGAAACTCGGTATGGGTCATCAGTACGATGCCCTGAAGGAGCCTGAGAAGTTTCGAAACAGCGCCACCTAGTGGTAAAATTTATTTTTCAAATGCTTATAACTCTGGCTGTGGTTGACTTATTTTCACGGGAGTCATCTCGTTGAGGTCCTGAATCGTTGCCGAGTCCAGAGATACCAAATATGCTAGGTTTCGACTTACGGTTTGTGTAGCGTTGTGATTTAGCGCTTAAAAAACATTTGCCGATATCTTCGAAACCGTTAGTCCGATCGAGACGAAACCACCGTCAGAAAATTGGAAACATAGGTCGATAGCTAAATGCCAATGCCCAAATGCCAAAATATTGATAGTAAGGGGTCGTAAAATTCAATCAAAGTCACGTAGCGGTCATTTTTTACGTGTTTTTTCACATAAATGTCTATAACTCTGAAGTTAATCGAGATATCTTCACCAAAATTGACACACAGATGTAGGGGCTCACTCTGAGGACACATGAAAAAAATTGTGGGATTTTGCCTCTTGGTGGCGCTATAATAGAACAAAACATGAAAATCCCATTGATTTCAATGCAGTTTTGTGATGTGAAATGCTATACTTAATGAACACATTGCTGTAACATTACGAAACTCGGAATTTGTTACCAGCACCTTGCCTTGAAGGTACTCAAAAGATTTCAAGACAGCGCCACCTGTATGTCAAAAGTTAAAATTACATTTCCAAAAATGCTAATAACTTTTTTAAAAATGTGCTTATTGTAATGACACTGGTCTTAATAGATTCCTTGGGTCATGCCGAGAACATAGATACCAAGTTTGACGTATTTGGACGAACTTCCTGTCCGCCATCTTTATTTACTTTCAAAACCTTCTTTTTCGAACTTCTCCTAGACCATTCGTCCGATTTTCACCAAAATCGAATCGTGTCATCTCCATACCGTGCCGACTAAAAGTTATGGATTTCGTGACGATAGACGAAACCGTTTTCGTATACCGCAGCAGCAAAGTTGAGACATGCTGCCAAAATGACTATTAAGTCTTTATCTCTGCAATGCCTTGATATTTTGACACCAAACTTTGTATGTGTCATTGTCACCTCACTCTGACCACATCACATCGATTTCGTAACTGCGCCACCTATTGGTCAGAGTGATAATCCATTAAATCATCTTAAAAGTTACTGTATATATGATTTTTTAGCCATTTGCCTAAATTCATCTTTAAATGTCTTTAATTGCTCCTTGCTGCTGTCGGTCTGAAACTTCCAGCCATGTTGGCATGTCTTGTCGTCTGCGTTTGCGCTTGGCCCCGGAATGGCTGCTTGCAGCTATTTATTAGGGGCCAAGCACCGAAGGTGCGGAGGCACCTATTGTATCTGTTCCGGTTCTTATTATTATTATTATTAGGGGCCAAGCACCGAAGGTGCGGAGGCACCTATTGTATCTGTTCCGGTTCTTATTATTAGGGGCCAAGCACCGAAGGTGCGGAGGCACCTATTGTATCTGTTCCGGTTCTTATTAGGGGCCAAGCACCGAAGGTGCGGAGGCACCTATTGTATCTGTTCCGGTTCTTATTATTATTATTATTATTATTATTATTATTCTTCTTACGACTGGGCGTCTATGGCAGCCCATAGAACCGTTTGCGGGAAAGTTGTTTTGGTTTGACATTCTGATAGAGGACAGTCCCAATATCAATTGCACCAATTTTGGTGTCTCTAACTCATTGCCTCTAGCGCCACCACCTGTCCAAAGTTTCACTTTTATTATGCTAATAGCTTTTAAACCGTTAGGCCTATCAACAAAATTCTTTTTTCCTCTGATTCCTGAGCTCATGACGATTCGATCGCACCCTATGACGTCATTTTCTGTCTTAAAAATATGGCCGCCATTTTGAATTGTCAAAAAAACCTACTTTTGCGAACTCCTCCTAGACGGTTTGTCCGATTCTCACCAAAATTGCACCAGATTATCTGCAGGCAGTGCCGACAAAAAGTAATGGAATTCAAGTCGATTCGTCAAACCGTTTACGATAAACGCACAAACTAATTTTACGTGGCGCTTGCAAAAACAGACGTAAGGCTGTATCTCCGCAACGCTTAATCGTATTCAGACCAAACTTGGTACCTGTCATCACAAGCATGACCTGAGGCTACATGCTGCGTTTCGGCGCAGCACCACCTACTGGTCCGGAGATATGAAAAACGGCTGTTTTCGCTCATAACTTCTGAACGGTTTGTCCAAAAATCATAAAAGTGGTCTTTTTAGATTCAGGGCGTCATGCCGAGTCGACTGATATCCAATTTTCCCAGATCGGCCATTTTGGCTGTCGGCCATTTTGAATTATGTGCTAAAATGCTGTATTTTTTGAACGCATGAACGAATTGTTACGAAACTCGGTATGGGTCATCAGTACGATGCCCTGAAGGAGCCTGAGAAGTTTCGAAACAGCGCCACCTAGTGGTAAAATTTATTTTTCAAATGCTTATAACTCTGGCTGTGGTTGACTTATTTTCACGGGAGTCATCTCGTTGAGGTCCTGAATCGTTGCCGAGTCCAGAGATACCAAATATGCTAGGTTTCGACTTACGGTTTGTGTAGCGTTGTGATTTAGCGCTTAAAAAACATTTGCCGATATCTTCGAAACCGTTAGTCCGATCGAGACGAAACCACCGTCAGAAAATTGGAAACATAGGTCGATAGCTATATGCCAATGCCCAAATGCCAAAATATTGATAGTAAGGGGTCGTAAAATTCAATCAAAGTCACGTAGCGGTCATTTTTTACGTGTTTTTTCACATAAATGCCTATAACTCTGAAGTTAATCGAGATATCTTCACCAAAATTGACACACAGATGTAGGGGCTCACTCTGAGGACACATGAAAAAAATTGTGGGATTTTGTCTCTTGGTGGCGCTATAATAGAACAAAACATGAAAATCCCATTGATTTCAATGCAGTTTTGTGATGTGAAATGCTATACTTAATGAACACATTGCTGTAACATTACGAAACTCAGAATTTGTTACCAGCACCTTGCCTTGAAGGTACTCAAAAGATTTCAAGACAGCGCCACCTGTTGGTCAAAAGTTAAAATTACATTTCCAAAAATGCTAATAACTTTTTAAAAAATGTGCTTATTGTAATGACACTGGTCTTAATAGATTCCTTGGGTCATGCCGAGAACATAGATACCAAGTTTGACGTATTTGGACGAACTTCCTGTCCGCCATCTTTATTTACTTTCAAAACCTTCTTTTTCGAACTTCTCCTAGACCATTCGTCCGATTTTCACCAAAATCGAATCGTGTCATCTCCATACCGTGCCGACTAAAAGTTATGGATTTCGTGACGATAGACGAAACCGTTTTCGTATACCGCAGCAGCAAAGTTGAGACATGCTGCCAAAATTACTATTAAGTCTTTATCTCTGCAATGCCTTGATATTTTGACACCAAACTTTGTATGTGTCATTGTCACCTCACTCTGACCACATCACATCGATTTCGTAACTGCGCCACCTATTGGTCGAAAGTGATAATCCATTAAATCATCTTAAAAGTTACTGTATATATGATTTTTTAGCCATTTGCCTAAATTCATCTTTAAATGTCTTTAATTGCTCCTTCCTGCTATCGGTCTGAAACTTCCAGCCATGTTGGCATGTCTTGTCGTCTGCGTTTGCGCTTGGCCCCGGAATGGCTGCTTGCAGCTATATTTATTATTATTATTCTTCCGACTGGGCGTCTATGGCAGCCCATAGAACCGTTTGCGGGAAAGTTGTTTTGGTTTGACATTCTGATAGAGGACAGTCCCAACATCAATTGCACCAATTTTGGTGTCTCTAACTCATTGCCTCTAGCGCCACCACCTGTCCAAAGTTACACTTTTATTATGCTAATAAATTTTGAACCGTTTGGCCTATCAACAAAATTGTTTTTTCCTCTGATTCCTGAGCTCATGTCGATTCGATCGCAACCTATGACGTCATTTTCCGTCATAAAAATATGGCCGCCATTTTGAATTGTTTAAAAAACCTACTTTTGCGAACTCGTCCTAGACGGTTTGTCCGATTCTCACCAAAATTGCACCAGATCATCTACAGGCATTGACGACAAAAAGTTATGGAATTCAAGTTGATTCGCTTAACGGTTTTCGATAAACGCGCAAACAAATTTTACGTAGCGCTTGCGAAAACAGACGTAAGGCTGTATCTCCGCAACGCTTAATCGTATTCAGACCAAATTTGGTACATGTCATCACAAGCATGACCTGAGGCTACGTGCTGCGTTTCGGCGCAGCGCCACCTACTGGTCCGGAGATATGAAAAACGGCTATTTTCGCTCATAACTTCTGAACGGTTTGTCCAAAAATCATAAAAGTGGTCTCTTTAGATTCAGGGCGTCATGCCGAGTCGACTGATATCCAATTTTCCCAGATCGGCCATTTTGGCTGTCGGCCATTTTGAATTATGTGCTAAAATGCTGTATTTTTTGAACGCATGAACGAATTGTTACGAAACTCGGTATGGGTCATCAGTACGATGCCCTGAAGGAGCCTGAGAAGTTTCGAAACAGCGCCACCTAGTGGTAAAATTTATTTTTCAAATGCTTATAACTCTGGCTGTGGTTGACTTATTTTCACGGGAGCCATCTCGTTGAGGTCCTGAATCGTTGCCGAGTCCAAAGATACCAAACATGCTAGGTTTCGACTTACGGTTTGTGTAGCGTTGTGATTTAGCGCTTAAAAAACATTTGCCGATATCTTCGAAACCGTTAGTCCGATCGAGACGAAACCACCGTCAGAAAATTGGAAACATAGGTCGATAGCTAAATGCCAATGCCCAAATGCCAAAATATTGATAGTAAGGGGTCGTAAAATTCAATCAAAGTCACGTAGCGGTCATTTTTTACGTGTTTTTTCACATAAATGTCTATAACTCTGAAGTTAATCGAGATATCTTCACCAAAATTGACACACAGATGTAGGGGCTCACTCTGAGGACACATGAAAAAACTTGTGGGATTTTGCCTCTTGGTGGCGCTATAATAGAACAAAACATGAAAATCCCATTGATTTCAATGCAGTTTTGTGATGTGAAATGCTATACTTAATATCTTTTTTAAAAATGTGCTTATTGTAATGACACTGGTCTTAATAGATTCCTTGGGTCATGCCGAGAACATAGATACCAAGTTTGACGTATTTGGACGAACTTCCTGTCCACTATCTTTATTTACTTTCAAAACCTTCTTTTTCGAACTTCTCCTACACCATTCGTCCGATTTTCACCAAAATCGAATCGTGTCATCTCCATACCGTGCCGACTAAAAGTTATGGATTTCGTGACGATAGACGAAACCGTTTTCGTATACCGCAGCAGCAAAGTTGAGACATGCTGCCAAAATGACTATTAAGTCTTTATCTCTGCAATGCCTTGATATTTTGACACCAAACTTTGTATGTGTCATTGTCACCTCACTCTGACCACATCACATCGATTTCGTAACTGCGCCACCTATTGGTCGAAAGTGATAATCCATTAAATCATCTTAAAAGTTACTGTATATATGATTTTTTAGCCATTTGCCTAAATTCATCTTTAAATGTCTTTAATTGCTCCTTCCTGCTATCGGTCTGAAACTTCCAGCCATGTTGGCATGTCTTGTCGTCTGCGTTTGCGCTTGGCCCCGGAATGGCTGCTTGCAGCTATATTTATTATTCTTCCTTCTTCCGACTGGGCGTCTATGGCAGCCCATAGAACCGTTTCCGGGAAAGTTGTTCCGGTTTGACATTCTGATAGAGGACAGTCCCAACAGTAATTGCACCAATTTTGGTGTCTCTAACTCATTGCCTCTAGCGCCACCACCTGTTCAAAATTTCACTTTTATTATGCTAATAACTTTTGAACCGTAAGGCCTATCAACAAAATTATTTTTTCTTCTGATTCCTGAGCTCATGACGATTCGATTGCACCCTATGACGTCATTTTCCGTCATAAAAATATGGCCGCCATTTTGAATTGTTCAAAAAACCTACTTTTTCGAACTTGTCCTAGACGGTTTGTCCGATTTTCACCAAAATCGCACCAGATCATCTTCAGGCAGTGGGGACAAAAAGTTATGGAATTCAAGTCGATTCGCTTAACCGTTTTTGATAAACGCGCAAACTAATTTTACGTAGCGCTTGCGAAAACAGACCCAGCGAGCAAACAGTCGTCTATAATACGTCTAAAAGACGTAATTGTTAGACATCCAGAAGACGTCCTCACAGGAGCCAGAATGAAAGTTTTTTATACGTCTTTTCAGGACGTTGTTTAGACGTCAATTAAAGACGTGCTACAGACGTAATTTTTAAACATCCAGAAGACGTCCTCACAGGAGCCAGAATGAAAGTTTTTTATACGTCTTTTCTGGACATTGTATAGACGTAAATTAAAGACTTGCTACAGACGTAATTGTTAGACATCCAGAAGACGTCTTCACAGGAGCCAGAATGAAAGGTTTTTATACGTCTTTTCTGGACGTTGTTTAGACGTAAATTAAAGACGTGCTACAGACGTAATTGTTAGACATCCAGAAGACGTCTTTACAGGAGCCAGAATGAAAGTTTTTTATACGTCTTTTCTGGACATTGTATAGACGTAAATTAAAGACGTGCTACAGACGTAATTGTTAGACATCCAGAAGACGTCTTTACAGGAGCCAGAATGAAAGGTTTTTATACGTCTTTTCTGGACATTGTATAGACGTAAATTAAAGACGTGCTACAGACGTAATTGTTAGACATCCAGAAGACGTCTTCACAGGAGCCAGAATGAAAGGTTTTTATACGTCTTTTCTGGACGTTGTTTAGACGTAAATTAAAGACGTGCTACAGACGTAATTGTTAGACATCCAGAAGACGTCTTCACAGGAGCCAGAATGAACGTTTTTTATAAAAAAAATTTGGACATTGTTTAGACGTCAATTAAAGACATGCTACAGACGTAATTGTTAGACATCTAAAGGCAGCCAGAATAAAAGTTGTATTAGTCACGTTTTCTGTAGTATAAATGTCAAAGAAGACTGTTAAAGACCCATATTGAAACGGAAATCCCATTTGTGCATTTTGCAAGGATCCAACTTTAAAAAATCTTTACTTCAAAACAGTGGCAGTGAGTTAGTTCTCACTGAGAAAAACCCAGTTACTCATTGTTAATGGTTGTCGTGTCATGAAACTGCAGACACACAGACCATAGACCTAAATAAGATTTGAAAGAATTTTGATAATATTGAATACTCAATTGAATACGGGAACTGTGTAGTGTATATACAAGTCTTGCATTTGTATATCTTATCAATATAATTGTAATAAACTGCTTACCATTTGCCTGTAAACCAAACTGATCACTCCAAGAAATCAACTATTTAAATCTCAAAATATATATTTTATTACTATTTTGTTCTACTGGACCAAAACTTAAAAGCCAGAACAGTAAAGTTATAAATTAACACAATTTCCCTTTAAATAATCTATAAAATGTTGTTAAAACAGTATAACATATCAATTAACAAAATGTGGCTGCTATAAGCTTCACAAGCTTCATTTATAGCGGCAAGCCCCGACTCTCCCGGGGGCATGTTTCAGATGATCGGCTGCAGACTTTATTTGGGCCTCTGTTGCAGCTGGGTCCCATTTCATGACAGCAGCTACAATCAAAGCAAAAAAATACACATGTAAAATAAATAAATACAAACGCCACTGTTGTGGTTTAGCTTGCAGCAGAGATGCATAGAAAATTTTAGTACTCGAATCAATGAAATGAAACAGTTATTAAATCACAAATCAAGTAAAATTACATCAAGCCTGATATAAAGCATTCCACACACACATACATATATATATACACACACACACATATACATATATATTTTCGTATTCGTATTGAACCGTTCGGTACGAGGCTTTCGGTTCAGTGTGCATTACAAACCGAACGGTTTGTTGGACTATTTTTCCTGCTGACCAAAATTTCGTTATTTAAAATGTAGGGGCGTGGCAAGCGTGCTCATAATGTAAGAGATGCTGCCGCGACCACAACATTGCCCAACATCAAATAGCAAACGTAATGTAAGCGGAACGAAACTGCAGCTGCGCTACTCGTTATTGTGTGGTTGACGGATCGTTTATCAGTTTGGACCAATCCAGCGTCTTGATCAAGCGACACTGTTACTACACAGCACTAAGAGATCCAGTAAAGAAAGCAGTTGAATTTGCCACTGAAGTAATAATATCGCAGCGAGATCTAGTGAGAAACATTCACATTTCTCCGTTATTAACGGATCAAACAGCGCTGACGTGGAAAACAGGAATAAACATTGTGCCATGAATGAACTATCCAGTGCCCACAGATCAGCAACATTCACCATGGATTTACTGTAGTAACACTACTAACTGTAACCATGGAAGTTTGGCAGGAATAGTAGGCTATAATGCTTTCAAGTAACGTTACGTCGGTTTTATTTCGACATTATGAATAAAATTGCTGCCCTCAAATGTTAATCTGAAATAAAATAAACCTTTGTTTATAACTACTACAATATTACAATTAATTTTTTTCAAGGAGCAAGGAGCTGTTTTTGTTTTATATGCTCCTAAGAAGAGTCAAGTGTAGCTCCATCACTGCTCAAAGTAAAAAATTATCATACTTTGATGAAAAATTATTAAAAAAATTAAATCAAGGAAATTTCTCTGGCTTTTCTTTCTTTTTGCTGTATCAAAAACGTACCGAACCGTGAATTTTGTGAACCGTCACACCCCTAACATATATATTTATTTACATTTGAATAGTTATCAAAGACCTGTTTGTGAAAGGTTTTTTATTTTTATTATTGTTTATGTTAAAACTAGGGGTGTGACGGTTATTATATAACCGTGAGACCGATGGTTATAGTTGAACACCGTCATTAGAACTTGTGGTGGCAATTTTAATGATATTCATTGATCTTTAGTTAAATATAGATGATTCAAAGAATGTCACATGTGTGTCTCTCACTTGTAGTGAGAGAGGATTCTGTTTATGTACCTGGGGAGGCAGAAGAGGGAGACACTCCAGAGAACAGACGAACAAGGACCTCTGACCTAGATGTCAGAAGGCCACTTAGTGCAGGGGAGCTTAGTGGGCCAACTAGTGACGTCTATGGAAAACTACTGGGAGGAAGGCTCTGGGGGGAAGAAGGCCTTGAAACTAAGATAAAAGCTAGTTCAGTCTGTCTGGGGGTGTGTCACTCTTCTGCACAGGGTAACAACTGTGTATTAGACTGCTCCTATTCTTGCAAGAATAAATACTTCTATTTTATATAATTTGACTCTGAGTGTCTCTTACGCAGTGATGTTTGTTTGAGATGAATTTTTGCCACAATAAACTCTATAACCGCCAAAACCGTGTTATTAAAATATATTGCAGATAAGGTTATACTAATATCAGTGTTGGGGAGTAACGGAATACATATACCAGCGTTACGTATTCAGAATACAAATTATGAGTAGGCCTAACTGTAGTCTCCACAGAACAAAAAAAATTGTAAAAAAAAAAAAATTGGGTTTGCATTTATGAGGAAAAAACAATGTTACGGACATGAGCGCTCTGAACGCGGCACTAAAAGATGCTTTAAAAATTTCACAGACACACCAAACAGAAAGCACAAAACCTTTCTTTAAAGTGCATTTAGTTTTGTATTAATTGTATCTTAATTTTAATCAATGTTTCATCAACCAATTGCCTGGATTTAATAAATAAGAAGTAAATATAGCAGACGATAAACACGGAGGCGCCGGCGTGTGAACTGGAGCTCGTCTCATAAATGAACCGAAACTCAGCATATAAGGTAGCCTACTTGCCTCACAGACAGGTCTACTTTTAAACAGAACAATTCAAAACGTAAGAATACAGACTGCTCTCTGCTTATGTAATAAGCAGATAATCCGTATGAATTGTGTATTTCTCTCTGGCGCGTTGACTACTGCGAAGATCGTGAGTCAGCATCGTCAACTTCATCTTTGCAGCCGACACTGGCAAAGAAAACACTTGTTTATTAATAAACAATTAAAATATCTCATTGCTATATTTTACATATTCATAATCATTACTTTTGCCGGTTCTTTGTGACAGATTTTAGGTGCTTATTGGCAGCACCAGCCTTACATGTTACACCACCGCATCACCGCACCCACCAGAATAGGCCTGTTTGATTTTTTTTTGTTAAAGTCCCACTCCGATCATATTTTGAGCTATTTTTAAACATTCCCAGTGGTCTTTAAATTATGATTATGCCATTTTTAGCCAAAATCACAAAACCTGTGCCGTATTCTGGGACTTCGCTTCAGCAGAGCGGCAGTAGCTCATTAGCAAATCGCCTCTGCGTTGTGGGCGGTGCCGTTGGCACGGAGACGACCCTCCCCCTGCCCGTTGCTGAGAGCTCTGTCTCTCCCGCTAGCTTACACCCCCAATACCGGTGGGGCAACAGTATTATATACACGTTAATTATTATTATACGAAGTTAATCAAAGTTATCACCGATCACCAATCATTATTTCACTCCAAGACATCGCGTGTGGAGACGCCCAGTGGAGTTACTACGTCACAACTCCAGTCTATTTTAGCCGGCATTTTAGCGTCTGCTACTGATTCACAGCCATTTGAATGTAGAAATACTCAGAAATACAAGCTTATTTTTCTCAAGATATGTCCTCTAACATCAGAAAAATGCCACAAGAACATGTTAACACCTAGAAAAACATTATTTTCATCGGAGTGGGTCTTTAAGGATTTGTTTACTGTGTGTGATTCATTTAATGGAAAGCTCAAGTCACTGCTAGTTGTCTGGCTGTTAATTCTAAATAAACGTAGAGCAAGTAGCAGTGTCTGCTCGTTTATTCAAACTAAGTTGTCCTATAACAGACGAACGTCGCAACGCTATGTTTTTTTTTGTTTTGAAAACCAAATCTTTTGTATGTGAAAGAGCCATGCGTTAAAAGTCAGATGGCACAAAATATGAACAAAATAAATAAAATAATTGAATATTGAATTGCATAGCATCATATTTTTCTCCATTGCATCGTATTACATTGAATCGCATCGCGTTGAGTTGAAATCAAATCGCACCGCATCGTAATAATAGTGAATCGCATTGCATTGCATCGGTAGCTGCTTATATGTAGCCTATCTTTAATGTATCGTATCGTTGGCTATGCATCGACATGCGTATCGCATCGGCCTCAGTTATGGAGATGCACATCCCTAATACCTACATAGGAAAAGTAACTACATTTACATACTGTGAATCGTTTTTTTTAAATCGAGAATCGTTTTTGCATCGAAAATCGCTATTGAATCGAATCTTGAGCCTAAAAATCGGAATCGTGACATTTTCTGAATCGTACACCCCTAATATAAACACACATAGCTGTTTGCTTGGAACACCTCTTTAATTGTAAATTTATTAAATCACATGTAAGGTTTATAAATAGTAGCTAAAGGAGAGTAAACTGATACCCCCTTTATTTTCTCTACCTTATGCCGTCCGAAAGGGTATGTGATTTTCTTTCTTCAGATGAACACATTTTAGAAAAAATAAACTAGACTTTTAGAAAAATTATCCATCTCTTGTGTTTGTGTTAAATACTGCAAGTGAATAGACACCAAAATGCGGAAGGTCGAAAAAGTCCAAGAGCATTGTAAAGCTCACATGATAAATGCAGAAAACATCTTGTGTGAACAACACAGCAGGCTGTACTGTATGAAGTTTCTGGTGCATGCACTTGCATTATATTGGCTTACAATAATGGATAATTTTTCAAAAAATCTTTGTGGAAAATATACATCTGGAATGGCACGGGAAAAAATAGATTTTTTTTTATTTTGGAGTGCACTGTGCCTTTAAAATTGACTACGGTTTTAGATACTGCAATGGATACTTACTAGTGATGGACTTGTTTCTCTGTTGGTGCCTGTTCTGCTCCGTAAACATTGTTCCAATGCTTGATCTAAAAAAAAAAAAAAGTTAAAAAGTGCGTTAATAAATTATTGATCTGGGTGACATAGGACCATTTTGAATGTGTTCCTTAAATAAATTATACAGGTTATGTGTTATATAAATCTGGAGAACCCTTACTAAAATTAACAATGTTTTGTGACACTAACCAAATGGTAATAAATTATTGTAATCAATCCACCATAAAAAAAACATGGTTTCTACACCTTTACTATAATAAAAACCATGGTTAATTTAGCAAATGTCCTTAAAAGAACAGCTCATCCAAAAAAAAAAGAAAAGTTCTCTCATTATTTAGCCTACTCACCCTCATGTTGAAACTGTATGAGTTTCTTATGTAGAACCATAATTAAGATATCTTGTGTTTTTCTCATACAGTTGTTTTATTCCCAACATTCTTGTGTTTCACAAAAGTAAGTTAGACATTTATTTTTGGGTCAGCTAGGCCTGTATAAACTCAAGAAGATAGAAGATAAAACATTGTCTGGAGGGTTTGAACCAGTGTGCCTTTGAGCAGAGTGTCCATGTTCTGCCTCTATTTCACGTGTATTTTATGACAATACTCACCATCTGAAGATCGTGTGGCTGGATAATATTTAACGTTACTCCCAAAATGCCTGGATCATGAAGGAAACACACACAGCAATATTAGCTATTTGTTTTTACTTAGGCTACTAACAGAGACATTTACAAAAGCTTGCAAAATTGACTCACCAGCTCCAAGACAATAACGTTAGGCCTAACTTTAACGTTAAATCCCGCGATCAACAATTTAAAAGCCTAGTTTGCAGATTCTTCTAGACTCGAGTAAAGGAGTGTGGTTCGAGTTCTTCTGTCTAAAGAGACAATGTTCTCAGTTCACTCATTGTAAAGCTCCAATGCTGAGTTTTATTTTATTTTTTTATCATAAACTAAGTTAGCTGACAATACACATGCTAGCTCAGCACATAATTAGCCTAATACATTGGAATACCGTACTAATATCAATATTTCTCTAATCGCGTTTAGATTCTCAATTTAATACACTATATTTTGATGTATTAGAATTTGTATAAAATAAAAAGTTATTTACGTTACCTTCCGTAGATTGCAATATGTCCATTGTTCGTTGTCCATATTCCTTGTTTGTTCTTCATTTACATCCCGCAACTCGCTCAAAATAAACATTTAGCAGTCCGATGTAAAATAATCCATGTTTTAAACAATGTAAAAGCCACAAAACCGAAGTAGGTCCCGAGCAGGAGCACAGACACCCACTCACTTCAACTGACGTATTCAAACTTGACTGGTAAAGGCGCGCATAGTTGTCATTGGCCAGATTCCTGGATGACAGTCAGAATAACCAATCATGCTCAAAACAACTCGGAGAGACAGCCAATAGTGTGAAAACATTGCAATAACAGGACAATATGAAATGTTTTAAAAGAAAGAATAGGAAAAAAATATACACGTGCTATTTAGTTGTATTTGTAGGCTGGCTGTTATATTTAATCAATTGTTTAAATGTGTTTTCATTGCAGTGCATGATTAAAAATGAAAGATAAAAAATGAAAGATAAAAAATGAAAGATTAAACAGTAACTTGTATACCATATATAATAACATTTATTTATCACTGTTCTGATAAACAGCAATTTATCAGAACAGTGCATAATGAGTGTCCTTACATGCAAACCGAAGCATTGAGAACTTTGTAAGTGTATAGACAGTTTAATAAGAAGATACTTTACACAGACAGTACAGTTAGCGCATACAGACAGGAGCCATCTTGGAAAACAGTCTCGACCAATCGAACCACGAGAGTGAGCGAACAGTACGTGTAGATATTGAAGATAAGATAAATTATATTTATTTTTTTATTTTCTCTGTTGCGTTAAGTGCTTCTCTTATGCGAGACTGTTTTCCAAGATGGCTGCTGTCTGTATGCGCTAACTGTACTGTCTGTGTAAAGTATCTTCTTATTAAACTGTCTATACACTTACAAAGTTCTCAATGCTTCGGTTTGCATGTAAGGACACTCATTATGCTGCCGTGTTAGTGTGGGGCTAATTTGAGCCTTGTTAATGGTATTAACTAGCGATCTCTTTTTGCTTACTCGATGCCCAATATACTAGCGTTATAAGCTAAACTGTTTTTAGAGATAAAACTCTTTACATTCGATTATCATGAAAACAAATCTCAGGGAACGATTTAGTCTGTACCAATGTGTTATTACACCCGAGGTTCATTTTGCGCCGGAGTTCTCCTTTAAGCCTGTAGTCCAGACTAAAATGCACGTTTGAGCTGTATTACCTGAAAGCAACTTGTAGGCTATACTGACATATCTTATGTCAGTGCCATTGTTTTGTCTCAAGATGCACACCAGTAATGTTTTTTTCTTCTAAGGTACATTTTTAAAAGCTATAATTGAATGCCCAAATTTAACTAAGGCCTAATCCTGGCTTTATATCTAAACCCTGTCTGTGAAACCGGGGGTTAGAAATTAAGGGGTTAACCCTAACCTTAACCCTTGTCTACAGCATGGATACTCCAAGGTGTTGACTGCAGTGGTTAGGTCTTTAGCATTGATAAAGGACAAAGATCTTCTCACTGTGACAGTCTGTAATGTATTTTAGCAATGATTGTTTGTAAGGATTGTCCCTAAAATAGAGCTATTGATGCATTCAAGACATGTCATAAAGATCGTATTTACGAATTGAACACACATGAACGCCACCACAATGATGAAAATAGGAAGTTATTTACTGTAAAATTAGGATATTTTTTTTACAGTGCAGTATGAACATCTGTTCTGAACTAGTTCTGGCTGTCAGTGGACGTTTAGATTATGGCCAGATTGGACATATTTTTTCAAGTCATTCATCGACTAATTCTGGATGTCACCGGACGTCCAGATTATAGCCAGTATGAACATCTGTTCTGAACTAGTTCTGGCTGTCAGTGGACGTTTAGATAATGGCCAGATTGGACATCTTTTATTTACGTAATTTATTGACTGTTTCTGGATGTCAACGGACGTCCAGATTATAGTCAGTATGAACGTCTTTTCTCAACTAGTTCTGGCTGTCAGTGGACGTTTAGATAATGGCCAGATTGGACATCTTTATTCACGTCATTTATGGACCATTTCTGGATGTCAACGGACGTCCAGATTATAGTCAGTATGAATGTCTTTTCTCAACTAGTTCTGGCTGTCAGTGGACGTTTAGATAATGGCCAGATTGGACATCTTTATTCACGTCATTTATGGACTATTTCTGGATGTCAACGGACGTCCAGATTATAGTCAGTATGAACGTCTTTTCTCAACTAGTTCTGGCTGTCAGTGGACGTTTAGATTGTGGCCAGATTGGACATCTTTATTCACGTCATTTATGGACCATTTCTGGATGTCAACGGACGTCCAGATTATAGTCAGTATGAACGTCTTTTCTCACCTAGTTCTGGCTGTCAGTGGACGTTTAGATAATGGCCAGATTGGACATCTTTATTCACGTCATTTATGGACCATTTCTGGATGTCAACGGACGTCCAGATTATAGTCAGTATGAACGTCTTTTCTCAACTAGTTCTGGCTGTCAGTGGACGTTTAGATAATGGCCAGATTGGACATCTTTATTCACGTCATTTATGGACCATTTCTGGATGTCAACGGACGTCCAGATTATAGTCAGTATGAATGTCTTTTCTCAACT
Organism: Rhinichthys klamathensis goyatoka; assembly: GCF_029890125.1. Classification (NCBI taxonomy): domain Eukaryota; kingdom Metazoa; phylum Chordata; class Actinopteri; order Cypriniformes; family Leuciscidae; genus Rhinichthys; species Rhinichthys klamathensis. The sequence continues at coordinate 274,012 of NW_026606595.1, forward strand.
AGTTCTGGCTGTCAGTGGACGTTTAGATAATGGCCAGATTGGACATCTTTATTCACGTCATTTATGGACTATTTCTGGATGTCAACGGACGTCCAGATTATAGTCAGTATGAACGTCTTTTCTCAACTAGTTCTGGCTGTCAGTGGACGTTTAGATTGTGGCCAGATTGGACATCTTTATTCACGTCATTTATGGACCATTTCTGGATGTCAACGGACGTCCAGATTATAGTCAGTATGAACGTCTTTTCTCACCTAGTTCTGGCTGTCAGTGGACGTTTAGATAATGGCCAGATTGGACATCTTTATTCACGTCATTTATGGACCATTTCTGGATGTCAACGGACGTCCAGATTATAGTCTGTATGAATGTCTTTTCTCAACTAGTTCTGGCTGTCAGTGGACGTTTAGATAATGGCCAGATTGGACATCTTTATTCACGTCATTTATGGACCATTTCTGGATGTCAACGGACGTCCAGATTATAGTCAGTATGAATGTCTTTTCTCAACTAGTTCTGGCTGTCAGTGGACGTTTAGATAATGGCCAGATTGGACATCTTTATTCACGTCATTTCTGGACTATTTCTGGATGTCAACGGACGTCCAGATTATAGTCAGTATGAACGTCTTTTCTCAACTAGTTCTGGCTGTCAGTGGACGTTTAGATAATGGCCAGATTGGACATCTTTATTCACGTCATTTATGGACCATTTCTGGATGTCAACGGACGTCCAGATTATAGTCAGTATGAATGTCTTTTCTCAACTAGTTCTGGCTGTCAGTGGACGTTTAGATAATGGCCAGATTGGACATCTTTATTCACGTCATTTATGGACCATTTCTGGATGTCAACGGACGTCCAGATTATAGTCAGTATGAACGTCTTTTCTCAACTAGTTCTGGCTGTCAGTGGACATTAAGATAATGGCCAGATTGGATATCTTTATTCACGTCATTTATGGACTATTTCTGGATGTCAACGGACGTCCAGATTATAGTCAGTATGAACGTCTTTTCTCAACTAGTTCTGGCTGTCAGTGGACGTTTAGATTATGGCCAGATTGGACATATTTTTTTAAGTCATTCATCGACTAATTCTGGATGTCACCGGACGTTCAGATTATAGCCAGTATGAACGTCTTTTCTCAACTAGTTCTGGCTGTCAGTGGACGTTTAGATTATAGCCAGATTGGACATAATTTCTCATTGTCATTAATCAACTAATTCTGGATGTCAATGGACGTTCAGATTATGGCCTGGACGGACGGACGTGATATCAACCTGTTTTGTATGTCCACAGACGTCGCTTGCTCAGTGGGGACGTAAGGCTGTATCTCCGCAACGCTTAATCGTATTCAGACCAAACTTGGTACCTGTCATCACAAGCATGACCTGAGGCTACATGCTGCGTTTCGGTATGGGTCATCAGTACGATGCCCTGAAGGAGCCTGAGAAGTTTCGAAACAGCGCCACCTAGTGGTAAAATTTATTTTTCAAATGCTTATAACTCTGGCTGTGGTTGACTTATTTTCACGGGGGTTAGGGTTAGGGTCCACAGATACCAAACATGCTAGGTTTCGACTTACAGTTTGTGTAGCGTTGTGATTTAGCGCTTAAAAAACCTTTGCCGATATCTTCGAAACCGCTAGTCCGATCGAGACAAAACCACCGTCAGAAGTTTGGAAACATAGGTCGATAGCTATACGACAATGCCCAAATGCCAAAATATTGATAGTAAGGGGTCGTAAAATTCAATCAAAGTCATGTGTCAGTAATTTTTTATGTGTTTTATTCACATAAATGTCTATAACTCTGAAGTGAATTGAGATATCTTCACTAAAATTGACACACAGATGTAGGGGCTCACTCTGAGGACACATGAAAAAAATTGTAGGGCTGAGCCTCTTGGTGGCGCTATAATAGAACAAAACATGAAAATCCCATTGATTTCAATGCAGTTTTGTGATGTGAAATGCTATACTTAATGAACACATTGCTGTAACATTACGAAACTCAGAATTTGTTACCAGCACCTTGCCTTGAAGGTAGTCAAAAGATTTCGAGACAGCGCCACCTGTTGGTCAAAAGTTAAAATTACATTTCCAAAAATGCTAATAACTTTTGAATACATCTGCCTATTTTAATGACACTGGTCTTAATATATTCCTTGGGTTATACCGAGAACATAGATACCAGGTTTGATGTATTTGGACGAACTTCCTATCCGCCATCTTGATTTTCATTGAATACCTACTTTTTCGAACTCCTACAAGGCCGTTTGTCCAATTTTCACCAAAATCGAATCGTATCATCTCCAGACCGCGCTGACTAAAAGTTATGGATTTCGTGTGGATAGACGAAACCGTTTTCGGAAAGTGCAGCATCAAATTTGAGGCATGCTGCCATAATGACCATTCAGGCTTTATCTCTGCAATACCTTGACATTTAGAAAATGAACATTGTCACCTCACTCTGACCAGACCACATACATTTCGTAACTGCGCCACCTATTGGTCGATAGTGATAGTCCATTAAATCATATTTTTAGTTAATGTATATGATTTTTCAGCCATTTTGCCAAAATTCAAAATTCTTGCTGCAAAATTCTTGCTGCAGTTGGTCTGAAACTCCCAGCCATGTTGGCTTGTCTTGTCGTCTGCTTTTGCGCTTGGCCCCGGTGATTGCTGCTTGCAGCTATATTTTTACTTGTTACTTACTTAATTTTTATTTATTTCGCCAGAAAACGACAAAATATCTTATTTAATTTGAGTACTTTAGTAAATGGATCTTGATTGAATAAATGTTTGATATTTGGACTGGAAACAAGACAAAAATACTAAGTAAGAAAAGCATTTTGCCTGTGACACAAAGCTTTAAAGCCAGACAGGGTGTGCCGATCTAGGGAAAAAGTGAACTTAAATACACATTTGCATCTTGGCTCTAAAAAATGTATTTTATTTTACATTTAGTCAAATATTTTTGTGGTTGTTTTTGCAAAGTGGTGCTTCTTTACTAAGCTGCAGACTAAGTCATATGACACGTTGACTACATTTCATTTAACTTGTATGTAGTAAAATAACCTTTTTGTTGTTCATACAGGACTGCAGAAAGGTTCCGAGGAGGACATCAGGGCTACTGTGATCCAGGTGAAGAAGGAAATGGCCGAATTCACCCACACCGGGCGGTTCTGGGAGTACCAGAAGATTCGGGACATTTTTGGAGCGGCTGATCCTCTTGCCAGGTGTGTAGCTTACCTCTATGCCTCACTGCTGTGTGCTGTTGCAGTACAATACTCAATATTCCATCAAGTGTGTGTGTATTCACTGTTTTTCTTTTCTCAGGTTGTTAGATGAAATGGATAAGAAGGGCTTGGTGGTGAGGAACATACCTCCTCTCCTTCCTGTGCCATCTTCTGTTCCTCAGACCTCCTCGAGGGATGCAGAGAGCCAGACAACGAGCCAGCATCCGAGGAGAGCTCCGGCGAGTCCTATCAGAGGTAACGTTTCACATCATCCTTCACAGAGAGCATATGCAGAGATTGGACAATGTACTCTTGAGCATATACACAATCATTTGACCACCTGGTTTATTTCATTTTGCAGCACTGGGGGACCGAGGTGGACGATCATCCCCTTCTTTATCTCTAGCCTTGGCGACCGTATATAGACCTCCAGGGCCCTATGCTGATTTCCTAAAAGAGTTTGCAGACTTTCCCTCAGATCTATTGGTCAATGTCGATAAAGCAATAATTGTTGGAGATTTTAACATACACGTAGATAACACAAATGATGCGTTAGGGACTGCGTTTACAGATTTATTAAACTCCTTTGGGGTCAAGCAAAACGTCAGTGGTCCCACTCATCGTCTAAATCATACACTAGATTTAATTATATCATACGGAACCAATCCAACCGATATAGATATTATACCGCAAAGTGACGATCTCACTGATCATCACATGGTAACTTGTATAATACGTACTGCTGAAATTTGTCATGTTGCGCCGCGTTATCGACCAGGCAGAACAATCCTTCCAATCACTATAGATAGATTCTCAAATAGCTTACCTGATCTATCTCAGCTGCTCAGCGAACCCAAACAAACAGATGAACTAGAGGAAATGACCAGCAGTTTGAGCACCATTTTCTCTAGTACATTAGAAATTGTTGCTCCAATTAGACCAAAAAAGGTTAGAGAGAAAACTAAAGCACCATGGTACAACAGTGCTACGCATGTTATCAAGAGAGAAACTCGTAACCTAGAGCGTAAATGGAAACAAACTAATTTAGAGGTCTTTAGAATTGCGTGGAAAGACAGTATGTCACGTTATAAAAAGGCTCTAAAAGCAGCCAGGGCAGAGCATCTCCGCAAACTAATAGAAAATAACCAAAATAATCCAAGGTTTTTATTTAACACCGTGGCTAGACTAACAAATAAACAGACATCACCAGAGCAAAATATTCCGTTACAGTATAGTTGTAATGATTTTATGAATTACTTCAATGAGAAAATAGAAAGCATCCGAAATACAATTGTAAATGTACAATCCTCTATGGTGTCTTATGATTCAGCCTCAATTATCGCCTCTCAAGAACAACTACACCGCTTTACAACTGTAGGACAGGAAGAGCTAAATAAACTTATCATTGCATCTAAACCAACAACATGTTTATTAGATCCAATACCCACTAAACTACTGAAAGAAGTGTTACCTGTAGTGGAAGAGCCTCTTCTCAATATTATTAACTCGTCTTTATTTTTAGGTCATGTTCCAAAAATATTCAAGCTGGCAGTAATAAAACCTCTTATTAAGAAACCGCAATTAGATCCAAATAACTTAGCAAATTACAGACCCATTTCAAATCTTCCATTTATGTCCAAAATACTAGAAAAAATTGTGTCCGCTCAATTGTGCTCTTTCTTGCAAGAAAATGAGATATATGAAAAATTTCAGTCAGGATTCAGACCGCATCATAGCACAGAAACTGCGCTAGTTAAAATTACAGATGATTTACTTTTAGCTTCTGACCAAGGCTGTATCTCAATACTAGTTCTACTCGATCTTAGCGCTGCGTTCGACACTATAGATCATAAAATACTCTTGGATCGACTACAAAACTACACTGGTGTTCAGGGACAGGCATTAAGCTGGTTCAGATCGTACTTGTCAGACCGTTACCATTTTGTCTGTTTAAATGGGGAAAAATTGAAGATAACGTCAGTAGACTATGGAGTGCCGCAAGGATCGGTGTTAGGCCCTCTGCTATTCTCAATATATATGCTGCCACTTGGTAATATTATAAGAAAACATGGAATTAATTTCCACTGTTATGCTGATGACACTCAATTATATATTTCATCATGACCAGATGAAAACACTAACTTATTTAAATTGACAGAGTGTCTTAAAGATATAAAATGCTGGATGACGTGTAATTTCCTGCTATTAAATCCAGATAAAACGGAGGTATTACTTATTGGTCAAAAAAACTACCCACAAAATCTCTTACAATACAACTTTAATTTAGAAGGATGTCCTGTTACCTTATCGACTACAGTAAAAGACCTGGGTGTTATACTAGACCGCAACTTGTCTTTCGAAAATCATATTTCATATGTTACAAGAACTGCCTTTTTCCAGCTTAGAAACATTGCTAAATTACGTAACATGCTATCTGTTTCCGATGCAGAAAAGTTAGTTCATGCATTCATGACCTCGAGACTAGATTACTGTAATGCTTTATTAGCTGGTTGTCCTGCATCCTCAATAAACAAGCTACAGTTAGTGCAAAATGCAGCCGCTAGAGTTCTTACTAGGTCAAGAATATATGATCATATAACACCGATTCTATCATCTCTGCACTGGTTACCTATTAAGTTCCGTATCAATTACAAAGTACTGCTACTGACCTATAAAGCCCTAAATGGTTTAGCTACTGTGTATTTAATGGACCTTCTATCGCCCTACAATCCATCGCGCTCTTTAAGATCCCTAAATTCGAGGCTTCTGGTCATTCCTAGGATATCTAAGTCCACTAAAAAGGGGAGGGCGTTCTCAAAATTTAGCTCCTAAACTCTGGAATAGCCTTCCTGATACTGTTCGTTGCGCAGACTCGCTCTCCCAGTTCAGAATTAGATTAAAGACGCATCTCTTCAGCCAAGCATTCACATAATGCTTACCTTTTATACCACTGTTGAATCAGATCAAATGCATTAATATTATGAACAGCAGCTACGCTAATTATTTCCCATCTGCTTTTCTGCTGTTATCTCGGGACGCTAGTCCCGAGGTAAATGGCGTTCGTCAGCTCCAGTTTGTATCCAGCCTCTCACGGAGACTTCTGATGCCCCAACGCCTGCGATGAGACGACTCGACGCCTGTGAAGAGACGACTTGACGCCTGTGAAGAGACGACTCAACGCCGGCGATATGTTATGCCCTAAATTAATACATGATGATTAACTAACTATATTCTTCTATGTACATTTCTGAAATGCACTTTCTGTAAAGCTGCTTTGAAACAATATGTATTGTGAAAAGCGCTATACAAATAAATTTGAATTGAATTGAATTGAATTCTTTAGGGTTTTTTCCATTATTTGCGCGTGCACTTGGGCAACAGGAGGAGCAAACAAGAGGTAATTGAAAAGAAAAGATTCATTTAAATGTCACACACACACACACACACACACACACACAGAGAAAAAAAAATAGGTTACACTTTATTTTATGATGTTTTATTAACAAGGTTCGGGAGGAGCAGGTGCAGATAATTAACCCAATTAGCACAAGTGGAGTTCAATCTGTAATCAACTCAGGATAGGATAAATAACAGCAGAACCCACCGTTGTTCCGTGACAGTTTATCAGCATCCCACCTCCACTCCATCTCCTCACTTCTAGTTCCATCTCCTCACTTTAGTTCCACCTCCACCCCATCTCCTCACTTTAGTTCCACCTCCACCCCATCTCCTCACTTTAGTTCCACCTCCACCCCATCTCCTCACTTTAGTCCCACCTCCACCCCATCTCCTCACTTTAGTTCCACCTCCACCCCATCTCCTCACTTTAGTTCCACCTCCACCCCATCTCCTCACTTTAGTTCCATCTCCACCCCATCTCCTCACTTTAGTTCCACCTCCACCCCATCTCCTCACTTTAGTTCCACCTCCACCCCATCTCCTCACTTTAGTTCCATCTCCACCCCATCTCCTCACTTTAGTTCCACCTCCACCCCATCTCCTCACTTTAGTTCCACCTCCACCCCATCTCCTCACTTTAGTTCCACCTCCACCCCATCTCCTCACTTTAGTTCCACCTCCACCCCATCTCCTCACTTTAGTTCCACCTCCACCCCATCTCCTCACTTTAGTTCCACCTCCACCCCATCTCCTCACTTTAGTTCCACCTCCACCCCATCTCCTCACTTTAGTTCCATCTCCACCCCATCTCCTCACTTTAGTTCCACCTCCACCCCATCTCCTCACTTTAGTTCCACCTCCACCCCATCTCCTCACTTTAGTTCCACCTCCACCCCATCTCCTCACTTTAGTTCCACCTCCACCCCATCTCCTCACTTTAGTTCCACCTCCACCCCATCTCCTCACTTTAGTTCCACCTCTACCCCATCTCCTCACTTTAGTTCCACCTCTACCCCATCTCCTCACTTTAGTTCCACCTCCTCACTTTAATTCCATCTCCTCTCACCAACGGGGGGAGTACTCTGGGTTCGGGAGCTCGGAGCCCTCCACCCGGACAGCACGCCAAGTACGCATAACCTTAACCATAATAATTAAATGTAGATCATGAAAAGGTGTCATTGTTACAGTGTAATTATATATTTAAGTACTTAATATTAAATAATACATGTACTTACTATAGGGTTAGGATTTGGTTGAGGTTTATTTGCATTTAGTTATGCATAATTTCCTGTCATTACTGCTAAGTACATGTAACATGTAACAACGACATGTATTTTGGTTCTTATCCATAAACTGTGTGTTGTGGTCACATGTTAACCTGTTTTACATTCAGCCCTGCAGATTGTAATGTATAATCACAGGTGGAATCTGTCTCCAGGTTCCTGTACTTCATGGACCCCAATGAGCCGAGCCTGTCTCTCGTTAGAGAGGTGGAGAAGGTGCGGGAGTACTTTAATGTACTGACTGAAACTCAACTCTCCAAGCAGACAGTCCTCAATTACTGGAAGCGTCTCAAGAGGTCAGTACTGTGTAACGTAACAAACACATCGTGTAACTGTCAACTGAGAATTATCGGATAGGCTGTCTTCTGACTGTAACAACCATTTCTTTCTCTGTCTTTAAGGTTCATGAAGTACATCATTACTTCCACCAGCATCCACACCAAAGACAAAAGTCTCTTCAGTGACGGCAGAGACTTTATCCATTGTTACGACCCTGTGTTCTGCTTGCTCGCCTGCTGGTGGCGGTGTTGCTCTGAGAGAGCGTGGGAGATCGCACACACCTGCTTCCTGATTGTCTTTAATTATGAAGAGGATAAAACCTTGGATTGAACATCTCATCTTCACTTCGTCCAGGGGATTGACAGCCTCTGGCGAAGTCATTCGAACCTTTGATTTACAGCCCATACCAACCTTCTTTTACTCCCCAACCGGATTATGATTTTTACCCTTTTGATTTGAAACCCTAGACTTTGTTATATTCAGTTTATTGTGATTTTTGAGGACGAATAAAATCTTGCAAGTCATTTTTGGTGTACTTGCTTACTTTATGTACGGCCAGGGGCGGACTGGCCATCTGTGTGATCTGGAGAATCACAGAACGACCGGCACTCCAGGACGGCCGGCGGGCCGGCCCACCACCCGCCACACACGCAGTCACAGACATCCCAAGTCTCCCGGAAGTTCCGCGAGTCTCCCGCATATTGATAGATGCTCCCTGATGCCCGCAAATTAGTTAAAATCTCCCGGAATCTAGAGCGAGCAAGAGTGCGCATGCGTAGCGCGTGCATGGCAGAGAGAGGGAGCGAGCTAGCGACCTTGCGTGTGCCTCACGAAGCGCATGTAAGGACCCAACCAATCAATTGTCAGTGCGGGAGGGCTTTTATCTCTACTACTCCCGAACCGAATTAATCAGAAATTACTTTGCAAGTTACTTGCTAGGGATGATGTTAGGAAGTGATATTCAGCTTGCTACATTTTTAATGATTACAGTAGTTAAAACAGCTAAACTTCAACATTTTAGCTGTAAAATGCCTGTATGCAGGAGCTAATATCAAGAAATATGTTGTGCTTTTACTTTTAAAAATGTTGGTAACGTTACAGTTAATGCTTACAAACTTTGAAGATTTTGAATACAGAATTACATTTGTAATGGTGTATTTTCATTTAGATGTGGTATTATTATTTGTGCAGTAGATTAATTACTGCATAAATTAATTAAGATTATTAAGTAATAAATTCATTTTAAGACAGCATGGAATTGTATAATATGCTGTTAGCTATAATTTGGATGGTATAGTATCATGAGCCACAATTAAAGTCTTGTGACACTCATTTGTGCAGGCGTTATTGTTGTTGTTGTTGTCGAGTTTCCGCGCGCCGATTGCTTTGGGCCGGGCCTAGTCAAAGTCCAGGGCCGTTTTTTAGTCCCAGTCCGTCCCTGTGTACGGCCGAAACGAGCTGGCCGTAACACCATCCTTTGGACGGCATAAGGGCTGGTGTGTCAAAGAAGGTCAACAAAGAGTTGGCAGAAAAAAGGTATGTTTTTTTAAATTATCTTTTCACTCCTTTTTTATCTATTATTTATTTATTAAACGGAAATCGCAGGTGAGTTCAACACTACTATTTTATTTCTCAGGCACCGTGGTTGCGGAGAAGAGAAGCTGCCGGGAGACTGGATGGTTGTCCTGGATGATGGGGAAACTCCAGGGTCCAGGAGCCGTTTCCGGGAGGCGCGTCTGCTCGTCCTCATGCTCGAGCTCCTCCAGCGGCCAATGTTACCATGTAATTCTGTCTCATCTCCCTTATCTCAGTATGTTAATTTCTTTATAAAACCTTTTGTTCATTCGTTACCATCTTACATTCGGGATTCTACTGCTTTTATCAATAAGATTTCTTAGTTACATGATTTACCGGATATTTCTTTATTATTAACTATGGACATAACAAGTCTTTATATTAACATTTCACATGAAAAAGGTCTTACTACCCTCAGTCACTATCTTTTGTTACGCGAGGATGCCAGTCCACCTTCACAGTTTATGATTGAGATGGCTTCTTATCTTTTGAAATATAATTATTTCAGATTTTTTTCTTCAGATTAGTGGTACAGCGGGGGGTTTGAATTTTGCCTATGCCAATCTATTTATGGGTTTTTTGAGCAGAGTTATGTATTGAATGCAGAAAATAATCCTTTCTATTCACGTATCATTAAATGGTATAGGTACATTGACGATATTATTGGTATTTTTTTGGGAGATCATGATGAGGCTCGAGAATTTGTGACTTTTTTGAATAACCTGGTTGACGACTTGGAATTTACTTCTGAAGTTCTTCTAGAGTCCACTTCCTGGATATGGGTACAGAAGAATGAAGGCAGTTTGATTACAACTTCGTTAACAAAAGAGACAGATCGCAACACACTTGTACTCGCTACCAGTTTTCATCCCACTTTTAAAAAAAGGACTGCCTAAGAGTCAGTTCTGTAGATTGAGAAGGATTTGTTATTCTGATTCCGATTTTATTGAGAAATCGAATATTATGAAGAATACATTTTTGAATAGAGGTTACCCTTCAGAATGGGTTGATGAAGCATTTAACAAGTCTTTTAAAAAAACGCAGCAAAAAAGTATTCTTTTACTCATATTACGACTCGTTCACCTAAGTCTTACACGATAAAATCAGTTTTTAAAAAACACTTGCATTTGTTGTTTTCTGATCCAGAGTTGAGCAAAATTTTTCAGCATCCTCCTTTGATTGTGTATAAACACGCAAGGAATTTAAAAGATTGCTTTACAAGCTCGTTTTAAGAGTGTTAGTCCTCGTCCATCTCAGAGTTTGATTAGTCCTATACAGAATATGGCAATTATCGTTGTGGTAATTTTAAACATTAAAACAAAACAAACTTTTTTCTGTCTTCCATGAACTGGTCTTTTTTTTCTTCTGAACTTTGATATTACATTTTTTTCCGAACTTTGATATTATTTTCAAGTATGGTTGTAACTGTTTATGATGTGTTGTTAATGATGTATTCTCAATGAGCTTAAGTGGCTACAGAGGGAGCTTTGTTGATTGGTCATGTGTTTATTTTAAATGGGATGAGTTTGAAGATTTGTATATGCCTGATGAAGGTCGTGAGACTGAAACATTGCTAATAAAACATTTGTATATTACTTGCAAGTACTGATAGTGTGCGGGAGTTCCTTATTTGCAGATTTGTCGACCTATTTGGTCTTCTTCCTCTACGCACCTGTCACCTGCAGGTGTGCGATGGCGTTTGTTAATTGGTTATTTGTGCATCACAAACATAGATTAAAAAAAAAAACATTTTAGAACATCGCTCTCATTTTGTATATTGCCACATGCTGACATTATTTATTTATTGTATATAAATATTTATCAATGTATTTATTAGAATATAAGCAGAAAATACAGGAAATTTGTATTAAAAACAGTAAAAAATGTCTTCAGTAAAAAATATCTATAGACCAAAGTAGCAAGTATTAGTGTGTTCCCCTTACAACAGAACAATAGCTTAAACCTAAATTGAATGGAAAAGGACTTGAAGGAAAGTCATTTTTCTTGAAAGAAAAAAAACTTCTTTGAGTAATTGGAAGAAATGCTTCTTTTTTACATTTTGAGTAGGCCTACACATTTCCTGTGTTTTCTGTATGTATCCCAAAAATAAGACCGAAAACTAAATATGGATGGTCATTAAAACACATTGTAACTTTTAAAAGAAAAGCAATGTATCCATTGTACACAACTGTAAAGTAAAATACGTAATATATGTATTTACCCCTAGAACATACACACAGAGAGACAATAGAAATGCTAATTCAAACATCCCTCACTCCCTTCATGGTCTCTGGGATTCAAGACCCACATCGCCACCCAGAGGACATGCATAGGCCATGGTTGTTTATTCAAACACAAATACTAACCTGAACACATATAAACCTACAAAATAACTTAAACAGAAAAGCTGTTTTAGATTTTATATAATCTTTTTATACTTTAAAATAAACTATGCAACATATCAGTAAAACATCTCTGATTACAAGTAATTTTACACTTAAATCAGGATTAGTCTGCTGAAAATGAAGAAAATGTTAATCTGAAGAATTATCTGAAGACTAATAAAGATAATGTGCATTGTCCCTTTTAAAATAAAATAAAGAATAAAAAGAATGGCCAGTTAGGGTATGCAATTATTACCAATTAAAACATCTAATGTTTTACATAATGTTAATACAATTATGTGCAAAACTAATGTTTGCACATAATAATGGCAAACATTAGTTGCAATTATTATCCAATTATTACCACAATCCCATAAAATCCAAATCCACCGCTCACCCTTGTGTCACAGCGCGAGCACGTTAATGCACTCACAGGTACATGCAGGAATCCCAAAAGAGTGAGAGAGCAAAAGGAAACGGAAACGAGCGTCCAGATACGGGCCTGAAAGCGTGAGTCGCTGGTTTATGTGAGATTTTAGCAATTCCGTACGCCGCTCACCCTTGCGTCACAGCGCGAGCACGTTAGACGACCCATGGGTACGAGCTGGAACCCCAACAGGGTGAGAGAGCGAAATGAGTTCGAAGCAGAGGGCCAACAATGAGCCTTAGCGCTCACTGTGACGATACGTGTGTTGATTTGTGTTGATTTTAAAATCCTCACATCGCTCACCCCAAACGAGCAGGGGTGATCAGGGGCGAGCAGGGGCGCGCATGCGCCCGGGAGAGTGGAATGTGGTAAAAACGTGAGGGATGGCTTTTTTGTCGAAATTGCCTGTTTTTTGTTGAACAGGCCTGTGTACATATCGGTACCAGAGTCAAGGACACTGGACACACTCTCACTGGACACGCTCACACTGGACACACTCTCACTGGACACACTCTCACTGGACACACTCTCACTGGACACACTCTCACTGGATACACTCTCACTGGACACACTCTCACTGGACACGCTCACACTGGACACACTCTCACTGGACACACTCTCACTGGACACACTCTCACTGGACACACTCTCACTGGACACGCTCACACTGGACACACTCTCACTGGACACACTCTCACTGGACACACTCTCACTGGACACACTCTCACTGGACACACAGTCACTGGACACACTCTCACTGGACACACTCTCACTGGACACACATTTACTGGACACACTATAGTCTTAGAGCTCAAACATGCCAATCTGGGGCTCAGGTCAGGAAGCAGACAGACTGGCTAAACCGACCGTCTGCTAGCGGCCTCACGTCACTGAGGTCAGATAAATCCCATCACATAGAGCCTCTTTCACCCAGATATCATCATATAGAGACTGTGTCTGTTCCCCGAATTAGGACATACAAAAAACTTTTAATTGATGTTCAACAAATAAAAAACAGATATAATACAAATACCCTGCTAATTCTGTCAGTATTAATGTACGTTCACTGATTCTAGCTTCTCTCTTTTCTGTCTCTTTCTTTTCATGTGAACTGAATAGGTGACACATGCTTACATTCATAAATCTAAACTTTATTTCTATTAAATTTTCAAAATTATTTATACACGTTTCACACATGCCTTTTGATGCAAATAAAAGACGAGAGTGGTTTCAGTGGAATCATTATTCTGCCTGACAGAAAGAAAAGCTCGTACTGAAGGCGGAGCGGTTTGACCAATCAGATGAAAGGGCCGTTTCAGCGCCGCCCACGTGCGCAAATGAAATATCGAACCCATAAACCGATTTTGAAACCACAAACGAAAAATTAAAAATCGAGCCAAAATCAAATTTTTCGTTTTTTAAACTAAACAAAAAAACTGGCTGGTTTTCATTTCTCGTTATTCCATTCCAAACAGGAAATGAAATGAACTACACGGACCCAACTGATCTTGAGTTCTGCTCATATTTTATCACCATTTTGTAAACTATAGCGAATAAACTGATAATGTGAGAAATGTTGAAGGAGTCTGAATAATGTTGCTTTGACTGTATAGTGACTGCTATTGCTCTCTTCATTTGTTTAAGTTGCTTTCGATAAAACTGTCTGCAAAATGATTAAATGTAATGTAAATGTAATATATATAGTGATGGAGCAAGGTGGAGCCGCATCAAAGCAGGACTAACAAAACAATGCCATTTTTATGATCATTTTAATTTTTTTAAATGAATGAATGAATGAATGATGCATTTATAAAGCGCTTTTTTCCCTCATATGTACTACTGTTCACCCATAGCGCTTTACAATCATGTCCGGGGATCTCTCCTCCAGCTCCACAACTGATGGACATGCATGTGCTGGTCTGTGGCGGATCGCGCCGCTGAGGGCTACAGCGTGGAGAAGTGCAGTCGGAGGCTCTTCAGGATCTGCTGAGTGTCCACATGCTCAGGGAACGCGTCCTCAGATCTCTGAGCGGCCGTGAAACTGCTCTGAACATCTCCAACCTTCAGCACAAACACACAGCAGTGAACACTCATGCACAGCAGGACACATGCTCCTCAACTACTGTACATTAGCTTTAAATATGGCTTTATTTTTGTCGTTTCAATTAGTAATACTTAATTATAGCTAAAGATAATAAAATATAAAGGAGAAGGCATATTGTCAAAACAATGACGGAGTAACACAGACAGAGTTACACACATCAGAGTCTCACACACACACACACACACACACACACACACACAGAGTAACACACATCAGTCACACACAGAACACACATCAGTGTAACACACATCAGTCACACACAGAGTAACACACATCAGAGTAACACAGACAGAGTTACACACATCAGAGTAACACACATCAGAGTAACACACATCAGAGTAACACACATCAGAGTAACACACATCAGAGTAACACACATCAGAGTAACACACATCAGAGTAACACACATCAGTCACACACAGAACACACATCAGAGTAACACACATCAGAGTAACACACATCAGAGTAACACACATCAGAGTTGTGAGTCGCACCTTTTCAGAGAGTGTGGCGAAGTTAAAGTGTGGCTCGTACATGTGAGGAGACAACGCAGCAGCCGTCTGCAGGAAAGCTTTCGCCTGGGACAAAACACAAGTCCAGTTACAGCTCTGTTCAATCCTGATACAACACAAGTCCAGTCCAGTGTAGAGACATAAGGAAACAACAAGTAATATGCCATTAAATCTCATTATTCATGTATCCTACACTAGAGTTGTGTGGGGTGGGGGTGAATCAAGCACGGCCTGCTGTGATGTCACAATCGTGTTGCATTGTGGGATATGGAGCTGTCTGAAGTGCACATGTGAGTCGACTGCTTTACTGTTTACCTCCACTGAACACTTTACTGTTTACCTCCACTGAACACTTTACTGTTTACCATCACTGAACACTTTACTGTTTACCATCACTGAACACTTTACTGTTTACCTCCACTGAACACTTTACTGTTTACCATCACTGAACACTTTACTGTTTACCATCACTGAACACTTTACTGTTTACCTCCACTGAACACTTTACTGTTTACCTCCACTGAACACTTTACTGTTTACCATCACTAAACACTTTACTGTTTACCATCACTGAACACTTTACTGTTTACCATCACTGAACACTTTACTGTTTACCATCACTGAACACTTTACTGTTTACCATCACTGAACACTTTACTGTTTACCTCCACTGAACACTTTACTGTTTACCTCCACTGAACACTTTACTGTTTACCTCCACTGAACACTTTACTGTTTACCATCACTGAACACTTAACTGTTTACCATCACTGAACACTTTACTGTTTACCTCCACTGAACACTTTACTGTTTACCTCCACTGAACACTTTACTGTTTACCTCCACTGAACACTTTACTGTTTACCATCACTGAACACTTAACTGTTTACCATCACTGAACACTTTACTGTTTACCTCCACTGAACACTTTACTGTTTACCTCCACTGAACACTTTACTGTTTACCTCCACTGAACACTTTACTGTTTACCTCCACTGAACACTTTACTGTTTACCATCACTGAACACTTTACTGTTTACCATCACTGAACACTTTACTGTTTACCTCCACTGAACACTTTACTGTTTACCATCACTGAACACTTTACTGTTTACCATCACTGAACACTTTACTGTTTACCTCCACTGAACACTTTACTGTTTACCTCCACTGAACACTTTACTGTTTACCATCACTAAACACTTTACTGTTTACCATCACTGAACACTTTACTGTTTACCATCACTGAACACTTTACTGTTTACCATCACTGAACACTTTACTGTTTACCATCACTGAACACTTTACTGTTTACCTCCACTGAACACTTTACTGTTTACCTCCACTGAACACTTTACTGTTTACCTCCACTGAACACTTTACTGTTTACCATCACTGAACACTTAACTGTTTACCATCACTGAACACTTTACTGTTTACCTCCACTGAACACTTTACTGTTTACCTCCACTGAACACTTTACTGTTTACCTCCACTGAACACTTTACTGTTTACCATCACTGAACACTTAACTGTTTACCATCACTGAACACTTTACTGTTTACCTCCACTGAACACTTTACTGTTTACCTCCACTGAACACTTTACTGTTTACCTCCACTGAACACTTTACTGTTTACCTCCACTGAACACTTTACTGTTTACCATCACTGAACACTTTACTGTTTACCATCACTGAACACTTTACTGTTTACCTCCACTGAACACTTTACTGTTTACCTCCACTGAACACTTTACTGTTTACCTCCACTGAACACTTTACTGTTTACCTCCACTGAACACTTTACTGTTTACCTCCACTGAACACTTTACTGTTTACCATCACTGAACACTTTACTGTTTACCTCCACTGAACACTTTACTGTTTACCATCACTGAACACTTTACTGTTTACCATCACTGAACACTTTACTGTTTACCTCCACTGAACACTTTACTGTTTACCTCCACTGAACACTTTACTGTTTACCATCACTGAACACTTTACTGTTTACCTCCACTGAACACTTTACTGTTTACCTCCACTGAACACTTTACTGTTTACCTCCACTGAACACTTTACTGTTTACCTCCACTGAACACTTTACTGTTTACCTCCACTGAACACTTTACTGTTTACCTCCACTGAACACTTTACTGTTTACCATCACTGAACACTTTACTGTTTACCATCACTGAACACTTTACTGTTTACCTCCACTGAACACTTTACTGTTTACCTCCACTGAACACTTTACTGTTTACCTCCACTGAACACTTTACTGTTTACCTCCACTGAACACTTTACTGTTTACCTCCACTGAACACTTTACTGTTTACCTCCACTGAACACTTTACTGTTTACCATCACTGAACACTTTACTGTTTACCTCCACTGAACACTTTACTGTTTACCATCACTGAACACTTTACTGTTTACCATCACTGAACACTTTACTGTTTACCTCCACTGAACACTTTACTGTTTACCATCACTGAACACTTTACTGTTTACCATCACTGAACACTTTACTGTTTACCTCCACTGAACACTTTACTGTTTACCATCACTGAACACTTTACTGTTTACCTCCACTGAACACTTTACTGTTTACCTCCACTGAACACTTTACTGTTTACCTCCACTGAACACTTTACTGTTTACCTCCACTGAACACTTTACTGTTTACCTCCACTGAACACTTTACTGTTTACCATCACTGAACACTTTACTGTTTACCTCCACTGAACACTTTACTGTTTACCATCACTGAACACTTTACTGTTTACCATCACTGAACACTTTACTGTTTACCTCCACTGAACACTTTACTGTTTACCTCCACTGAACACTTTACTGTTTACCTCCACTGAACACTTTACTGTTTACCTCCACTGAACACTTTACTGTTTACCTCCACTGAACACTTTACTGTTTACCTCCACTGAACACTTTACTGTTTACCTCCACTGAACACTTTACTGTTTACCATCACTGAACACTTTACTGTTTACCATCACTGAACACTTTACTGTTTACCTCCACTGAACACTTTACTGTTTACCATCACTGAACACTTTACTGTTTACCTCCACTGAACACTTTACTGTTTACCTCCACTGAACACTTTAATGTTTACCTCCACTGAACACTTTACTGTTTACCTCCACTGAACACTTTACTGTTTACCTCCACTGAACACTTTACTGTTTACCTCCACTGAACACTTTACTGTTTACCATCACTGAACACTTTACTGTTTACCATCACTGAACACTTTACTGTTTACCTCCACTGAACACTTTACTGTTTACCATCACTGAACACTTTACTGTTTACCATCACTGAACACTTTACTGTTTACCTCCACTGAACACTTTACTGTTTACCATCACTGAACACTTTACTGTTTACCTCCACTGAACACTTTACTGTTTACCATCACTGAACACTTTACTGTTTACCATCACTGGACACTTTACTGTTTACCATCACTGAACACTTTACTGTTTACCTCCACTGAACACTTTACTGTTTACCATCACTGAACACTTTACTGTTTACCATCACTGAACACTTTACTGTTTACCTCCACTGAACACTTTACTGTTTACCTCCACTGAACACTTTACTGTTTACCATCACTGAACACTTTACTGTTTACCTCCACTGAACACTTTACTGTTTACCATCACTGAACACTTTACTGTTTACCATCACTGAACACTTTACTGTTTACCATCACTGAACACTTTACTGTTTACCATCACTGAACACTTTACTGTTTACCTCCACTGAACACTTTACTGTTTACCTCCACTGAACACTTTACTGTTTACCATCACTGAACACTTTACTGTTTACCTCCACTGAACACTTTACTGTTTACCTCCACTGAACACTTTACTGTTTACCTCCACTGAACACTTTACTGTTTACCTCCACTGAACACTTTACTGTTTACCTCCACTGAACACTTTACTGTTTACCTCCACTGAACACTTTACTGTTTACCATCACTGAACACTTTACTGTTTACCTCCACTGAACACTTTACTGTTTACCATCACTGAACACTTTACTGTTTACCTCCACTGAACACTTTACTGTTTACCATCACTGAACACTTTACTGTTTACCATCACTGAACACTTTACTGTTTACCATCACTGAACACTTTACTGTTTACCTCCACTGAACACTTTACTGTTTACCATCACTGAACACTTTACTGTTTACCATCACTGAACACTTTACTGTTTACCTCCACTGAACACTTTACTGTTTACCATCACTGAACACTTTACTGTTTACCATCACTGAACACTTTACTGTTTACCTCCACTGAACACTTTACTGTTTACCATCACTGAACACTTTACTGTTTACCTCCACTGAACACTTTACTGTTTACCATCACTGAACACTTTACTGTTTACCATCACTGAACACTTTACTTTTTACCTCCACTGAACACTTTACTGTTTACCATCACTGAACACTTTACTGTTTACCTCCACTGAACACTTTACTGTTTACCTCCACTGAACACTTTACTGTTTACCATCACTGAACACTTTACTGTTTACCATCACTGAACACTTTACTGTTTACCTCCACTGAACACTTTACTGTTTACCTCCACTGAACACTTTACTGTTTACCATCACTGAACACTTTACTGTTTACCTCCACTGAACACTTTACTGTTTACCATCACTGAACACTTTACTGTTTACCTCCACTGAACACTTTACTGTTTACCATCACTGAACACTTTACTGTTTACCTCCACTGAACACTTTACTGTTTACCATCACTGAACACTTTACTGTTTACCATCACTGAACACTTTACTGTTTACCTCCACTGAACACTTTACTGTTTACCTCCACTGAACACTTTACTGTTTACCTCCACTGAACACTTTACTGTTTACCTCCACTGAACACTTTACTGTTTACCATCACTGAACACTTTACTGTTTACCTCCACTGAACACTTTACTGTTTACCATCACTGAACTCTTTGTAGCCACATTGAGATGTGCCTTAATTAGCTCAAATTATGCATAGGGAATTTTAATAATTAATCATGAATATGATTAATATATTGAATATTACAGTTAAATTATCGAAATTGAAAATAGATCGATTGTATATATGAATGATCAATCATAACGAATTATAATTCCTCATTCATATATCAATGGTCTCATTACAGATCGATTATATGGGATAACTTTAAGGGAATCAATTGGCTACCAAACAATCGGTTTGTCCAGCAAACGGCTGTAAGATTAACCCATCAATTAATTCAACAACGTTATCCCTTTTTAGAAACTCCAAGAAATCTCAATGTTCCGGCCGTGAACATTAATTTTCTCGTGTTTATAAAATTTACGTTACTGATATAGTAACACTTGTAAAGCTTTTTAGCGAGATATTCATTTCATTGACTTGTAAATGAGCACTTCAGGATCAATCAAGAATATGGTTTTAATAATTGAAACTACGGATACAGAATTCTACATTTGAACACAGGATACATGTATGTACAGTTAAACAGTAAAACTAACGAGACAGACGAACAACAAACAGGAGTGAGAGAGAGAGATTGCGAGAGCGCAAGATTGGGAGTGTGAGAGAGAGAGAGAGAGAGAGAGAGAGAGAGAGAGTGAGAAGATGAGATATCTTCTGGTTTGGCAACATTCATCACAGACAGAACCTTTTTAGACACCAAGGATCAACAGATCTCAAATAAGCATAGTAAAACGGATACTTGCAGAGGTACCGCTCTTGGGTGTGACCGATCTGAAAACGGCGTGTGCGTGTATCTCTGTCAGGTGGAGGCCGAGCGTTCGGGTTCGTCCAGCGAGCGCGGCGTGTTTGAATGTCCTTGTAGGTGAAGCTTGCCAGTCTGGTTGTGTTCATTTTCTTCGCGAGAAGACATGAACAGAGGAGACTTCGAAAAAGATAAAATAAACTTGAAGAAAACAAAGAGAGAAACGATGGATCATCACACTAAGGCGATGTCTAGACGCACGAGGGGTCACATGATGAAGCCACGAAGAGCAGGAAGAGCCAGGGAGTTTAGGCAGAGAGTTTTCAGGAAACTTTCCGAAGGGTTTCAGCAGGCAGCCAAGGGAAGCTCGGCGCGTCTCTTTAAGGACACTTAGGTTCACGCCCCTTCTGGCATGAAGGCACCAATCAGCTGGGAGAAAAGTGCCGCGGAAGATTCCTCTTTGTCTTGTCAGGATCATTTATGATGGTATAACATTTTGTCATTCCTACCCAGAAAGATTGTACAGACCGGACAATAGATTTTACAGTAATATCCTATCTATGACTGGTTCAGTCAAGACAAGGCGGTCAAACAGCCACCAGACATGGCAGGTAAAAGTAATAGAACATAGGGTTACATTCATATGCAGAATTACAAGCATTTTAAAGTTGGTTAACACACAATAAAATTGTCAGTACTTCCAGTACGGCATGTGACGACATCTAAGCACAAAATGAATACATTTAAAACATTTAGAGGTACTTTCCTCTGAAAAGTTCCATGGCTGGTGTTTGTGTGTGTGGAATGCGTAATTGTCTGTCAGCACTCAGGCAGCATTGTGAATTGGCTTACTCATTGCATAATGCTCTATTGTTAGGTGGTCAGACCAAGAAGCCCCTAAGGGGTCGCGTGGTCTTCGGCCGGACTCGAGATGGACTCGTGATCTCATCTCGAGTCACATGTCCAGGGCTGACTCAACTCGTAAGCAAAGCATTCCGTTGTTCATTCATTAGAGAAAAATGCTGCATGTGCGAGTCATAGTCAATGATTTAATCAATTCAAAACACTACCCCCTTTGTTTCACGAATGGAAGTTAAGGGGAACTTAACTAAATTAGAATCTAGTTAATTCACTCCCCATACCAGAGCTGGCTCGATTACCTATCTGATTATCACTACATTCCCCCCTTTGGCGGTTTGGCAGGACCCGTGTGGGCGGCCTCGTTAAACCGTCACATTGGTCAGATGGTAGGTAAGTCGTGAAGGTAGGATGGCAGGTGGAACCTGATGGTAGGATAGCAGGTAAGTCATGAAGGTCGGATGACAGGTGGTTGTTAGTACTGAGGGCTCAGCCCGATGAGGTTCGGCGTGGTCTCTGACTTGGCACCCCCCATCTTTCCGGGGATTCTGTCTGAGACCTTCAGGCACGGCTTTCGTGAGCTTGGCTGAAGATGTTAGCATCTCGTTGAGTCTCCTTTGCAGAGCGGAGGCCAAACCTAGTGTCAGAGTGTGGCCGGTTACCGTAGAGATGCACCGCGCAGTGTCGGCTGCGGTCCAGGCTTGGACCACAGGTGCGGTAGTCACGACTGGCGGTCGAGACAGAGCTTGGAGGGCTGTGTCGATACGAGCAATGTCAATTCACTGGGACCCCCTTTTGCAAACCACAATTCCCGTTCTGGAGTTAGGGTGACAGTGTGGTTCCTGACGAAGGATGGGGTTTCCAGTTCTAATCTGTACTCTTTGCTTGGAAGATGGAACAATGTCAGGTCATCCAGGTGGAGGATGGCACCTTTCGGTACTTGAAACCACACGCTCTGTTTGAGCAAGGTGACACGGGTGGCAGTGTCATGTTGGTTGTAAGTGAGCGTAGCTGTTCGCACGGGGGTGTTGACGAGCCATCTGTCACCTACAGTCTCTGCTTGTATCTCGGTGACTTGCGTGCGAGGCTTGGCTTCTGCAAGGCAGCCTGATCATGGGTTGCAAACCGCAGATTCCGTCAGTGTTGTCTTTGAGGAAGGGTTTACTAGGGCAGAGATAGTGAATGTCTTTGGTCGTGGGCTGCACATGTGGGGCCAGGTGCAGCGGTGTGTCGCTGGTCATGTGGTAGGCCACCCCGTCCGGGGCTGTGACCAGCGGAGTTTGAGCAAAGTCTTTCTGGAAGACAGTAAACAGCTGTTTCATGGATTTTACTGTCTGGTTCAGCAGAACGCTGTGAATGTTGAGAATTACCACAGTTCCCATCAATGTCTTTCCGATGGTCTGCAGGGATGCACTCTGTGTTGTGAGTTGCAGTCTTAGCTGTGGGACCTCAGTCCGAATTTCAGTCACATGGTTCACTGCGTTGGCACTGGGCATACCAATGCTTAACAGAGTTCTGACAGCAGCGGCGGCTCCGAGCAAAGCTCCCAGGAACCGTTTGAAACGGTGGTTGTGTCCACCTAAGTCCGCTTGTGTGACAGTCATTTTATCAAGTTGGTTGAGCATGTGCTCGGCCTTGGCCTTGGCGTGAGCGAGGGAGTCCTCTGTCCATCGGGCACGGGTCCAGCTGTACAGCTGGCTGCTGTGCTGGGGTGAGGTGCTCTGTAGACGTTGCGGGGGTTGCGTCGAACACACACTTTCTGGGTGTGGTTCCTGCAGTTGGTGATCAGGAGTTGTTGTCCTCTCCGGACGATGCCTGCTGTCGGACCTGGTGAGATGTCCGATTGCGGCTGTCCTCTGGTTGGCTGGAGGCACAGGCATCGCGAACCACAGCATCATCCTGGTAAAAGTGAAAGGGAGAGAGAAAGAGAAAGGGAGGAAAAATTTCAGCGAGTGTCGTCCTCGGTTGGCTCGGACAGTCTTTTCGCTTTGAGGATGCCGGTATGCCACTTGCTTCGGTGTCTTGCAAGTGTCTCTGGTGCTGAGCAGCACGTGGTGCGTCCAGGGCGTACGTTAGCATGACCCCCCCTTTTGCACTGTGGCATCACAAGCTTTGGCGCAGTGATGGCATCAGGTGCAGAACGCTGAATGTTGTCCTGTGCATGCAGCATGTGCTTGTTGACGTAGGGTGTCAGGGGCACTGGTTGTCGCTGGGTGCAGACGGTGTTCGTGGGTGGTTGGCGGGGTAGAGAGGTGGTTTCTCCAGTGTCCATTGTTTTGTCACAGTCTGTGGTAGCTATAAGGTTAAGGTCAGGTGAAGCAGGGGCTCTGTGACATTTGGTCATACTTGTGGTGAGAGGCTAATGCATGACCCCAAAAGTTCAGAACCACGGTTTAATGGGTTCGCTAGATATGTAGCATAAAGTTAGGTGTTTCATGTGTATCTAGCTAGTGATGTGTATCTAGCTAGTGATGTGTCTCTTTTATCTTTATCATCTTGGCTGTGGATGTTAAGACTTATGTGGTTCCGAGAGTATTTCCTGGAAAGGGCATAGCCGAGATTAAATAAATGACTTAAGATGGCTCTTACGACTTAATTATTTCTCTGGACTTAAGTAGTGGTTCACTACGGCTTGACGAAGTGAATGATGGGGAGAAAAAGGACAGCTTTCCTATTCCAATTATGCTTATTATCAATCCTTTGGACTATAGTTGTGCCCTAGTAAATTGTTGAAATTACCTGTGTTGCAGGGTCACAAAAATGAGTGCACTTGTTGAAAGTAAGCAAAATCACAAATAAAGGTGTCTCTGTTTCCTTTCTGGGCCCAATGGGAAATGGAACCACATTCGAACAAGAGAGTAAATTAAATTAAATCATATAGATGACCAAATAGACCGGGGAATAGCTGACTGCTATTATTATCAAAGTGGGAAAAGTAAATAAATAAATAAATAAATAATGAAAACAAAAATTTAAAAGAATAAATAAACATAAAGTAAGTAATCAAAACAGCGGTAATGATCTGAATGTGATAATAATCAGTAGCACTAGTGACTAACTTTGGATTTGCCCAGACCAACACTTTATAGTGGGTTACAGCGGTTGCGTGTTCAAGGCCACACTCTGTGTGTCCCTCCAAATGTTAAGTCAACATGCTGATGGAAATTCCTATGGTTATACAAATTCTTCTGTAGTTAGTTACGCAGTTTACATGTAGTTAAACTTAAGTTTAATTAACAGGGGATCTGCGAAGTTAGTCTTCAACGGTTAGCAAGGAGTATTCCTAAACCAGTGAAGGTGAACTTTAGCTAATAAGAATTGCAAACACGGAAAGTGGATAATTAGAAACCCTAACTGGTGTTGAGGGAAGTATTCTAGAATACTTTGCCCTGTGGAACACAGGCGGTGATTAAGGGTTCAAGTAAATGATGCTAGCTGCTAACTGTGGAAGTTATTTAGCTTAGCCTATGCTGTACGGGAGCTAGGTTAGGTTAGCTTAGCCTAAGTTAGCTTGATGCTAAGCTAGGTTAGCTTAGCCTAAGTTAGCTTGATGCTAGGCTAGGTTAGCTTAGCCTAAGTTAGCTGGATGCTAGGCTAGATTTAGCTTAGCCACCCAGGCTGGTTTGTTTACAAAAGTGACATTACGAGTTAACACTTCCTGTGGCAAGTTGTTGTCATGGGAACCAGAGCATGTCAGAACAATTCAACAGTACTTGAAGAATGTCTGTACATTTTACGTGAATCACACACGTTTTAACGGGTTAACAGGAGGCGCCTATACTTTGTTTTTCAAGAACTTGGCGTTACATTCAGTAAAATGCAAATGTGTTTTGGCATTTGTTACTTTTACTCATGGAACTCTTCTCTTTACTTTAAACAACTTATTCTATTTGTTTACAGAGTAAGAAAATAGATTAGCTGTACGTCAAAGCTTGTCTAAGCCTATATAGTTACGTCCCTCTTATGCATAAAAGCAGACTTTTCAGCTAGTGAACAGTTTTGACCGCTAGGTATCACTCTGCTTGTAGATGCAGCAAAAATTTAGGTTTTGGTGAGCACACACACAAAAGGTTTTGATTATCTTAGTAGATGTGCATTAAGCAGCGTCGACTGATGACTGGTTTCTTACATGTCATAACCTATTACTCAAAACAAAAACAAAAAAAATTGCATGTTGGTTCTTTTCAGATGTTATACTTCGAGAGTAACAAAATAGAGTAAAAACAAAAATAAGAGATAGGATGAAACCAGAAATGAAGAGGAAGAAAGGAGTGTTTTACCTATTTAAGTTTAGCTAGGAGACATAAGTAGACTGTTGTTCCTTATGGGTAAGCTGCTGTTTTAGACTAAACTGGCAGGGACACATCAAACATCAAGGTCAACAGAAGAAGAAACCACGGGAAGTGTTTGCAGTTCTGTCTGGGGCCTACTGTGCATTTGTGTTATCCGTACTTTATGTACTTAGCTTGGTGCTAAGGAGTGAGGAGGGGTAAAACACAAACAGGAAGTAGAATATTACTGATCTGTGTAACTCGCTAAGGAAACAACAGTCGCTAGATATCGTAATCCTATAGAGAGACAGAAGATAAGGATAGTGACTAGTGATAGTGACTTTATCTACAATAAAGTAAAGGTAAAGTTAGGACGTCCTTATAGCTCTAGGAGACTAAAAGGGAGAGCGTATCAGGCAATGTGATTAAATTTCACATCTAGTTAAGCTTTATTGAGCTGAATAAGGATTCAGGTTGAAACCTGAAGTAAATAAATTGAAATAAAATCAAAATAAAAGGGTAAACATCGAGTGTTCTCATAGCTCTAGTAACTAGAATGGAAATTGACTAAGCAAGTTGATTTAATTAAATCCCAAATTTAATTTAATTCAACTGAACTGAGTGGGAATGTTCAGGCTCAACAGGTGTAAACACTCACAAACAAAATAGGGGTCGCCTTAAGTCAAAATGAAATAAATAACAAATGAAAACAAAAGTATCTGGGTTTCAATTTGAAAGTGAAAGTGAAAGTGAAACCAAGAGGGAGGGGGTCACGAGGTGGTTAAGCAAAGTCTTTATTGTGTCAGAAGCCCGCATCCGCTATTTTGGTTGTTGTAAACAGCGGAGCCAGCGGAAGTGGCTCTGAGGTAGGCAGTTTAGTTCGTAAAGTTGCCAAGCAGTGTTTATTCACCTCAACCTTGAGGGTTGAAAGTGGCCTCAGCTCGTTTAATGCGCCAGGTTTGGCAAGGGCATGTGTTTGATCATATAGCTGCAGGTCAGTCATGACCTTTGGGCAGCAGGTGTCAAAGTCTTTTAGTGAGCTGTAAGGTGCAGGGTAGCACAGTTGAACCTTGACCTGGTGTTGAGTCTGTGTCTTTTCATGGCTGGCTGTGGGAGTTCCCGTGACCTCTGTGGCCTGCCAGTCTGGCTCTGGTGACCTGTGTGACTGGAGGGGGTCAGGTTCTCGCACTTGAGCCCAAACTTGCAGTTGTTTGAAGTCTATTAAAGGCTCAAATCGATCTAGCAGATCTTTGCCAATTCGAAGTGGAAAAGTGTTCATTTGTGAGATGAGCACGGGATGGACTAGACTCGAAGGACCAATTGTCAGGTGGATGTGAGCTACCTGTTCTAGCCAGATGTTGTTCTGGCTGTACAACTGTACGCTCAGCTCACACGTTTGAGATGTAAGAGTTCGATCTTGTCTCTTAGCTTTGAGTCTTTCAAAAAGTTCAGCTGATATCAAAATGAGGTCTTAGCCTGTGCCTAGCAGGGCTTTAATGCTGAAATCAAGGTCTATCGTGATGGCTAGGTAGAGCTTTCGGGCCACCCCCTTTTGGATCAGGTTTCCCAGGAGTCTTGGCGTTGGGGCTGGTGTGTTGATCGATGGGCGGTTAGGGCCGGCCTTGTGTGGGTCGCTGCGGAGGCAGGTAGCCAAAACAGCATTGCTTGGTCTTTCGGGACTTTGGTCCCAGTTGTGTGACACTGTGCTGTCATGCTCAGGCTGTGCAGCGGTCAGCTGTGGTGGCTGGGTGATGCTGTCACTTTGTGGTGTGACGGCTGGCTCTGTGGCCTGGGGCCGACGAGCAGTGTTCAGGGTGCTTGGACACAGGATGTCGGGCTCGTACCTCTTGTTTCTCTTGTGAGATCTCCAGTGAAGAAGCTCTTTCAGCACCTTCAGGGTCTGTGACGTGGCTGGGTGTTGTGGGGCACCCTCTATGGGCAGCTCTGAGTAGTGTTCAGAGACAGAGTAGATTGTTGGGTTTTTCAAAGTCTTTTGGACACAGTCTTTTGCTTAATGTAAGCTTTTTGGGCCAAGTCTCTTAGCTGGTGGGTAGACATGCTACGGGGACAGGCCAGGACACCTAGGTGATGACTCACCGTGGGATGCAGATTTCGGGGAAACAGAGTTCTGAAGTTGAAATCTTCTTCCATACCTGGGTGATTTTGGGCTCCGAAATAGGCTTGTCGGAGTTGGTTGTTGAAGGTCTGTGGGGTTTCAAGTCGGGCCTGCTTGAGGTCCATGGCGGTGAATAACCCTTGGTCTGATTCTGGATCAGAGAATTCACGGATCAAAGCTTGTTGCAGCTGCTGGTAGTCAGTTTTGACAGTGTCTTTTTTTTGACGATTTAGGAGGCTGCGCACCTCACGGCTGGACGTAATCCTTATCAGGTAAAGTCTGTCCCACGCGGTTGTGTTGGTAACAGTCTGTAAGTGAAAGTCCATGTCTTGCAGGTAGGCGTGCACGTCGTGGCCTCTTGCAGGGTTCGAAGTGAACGTCGGGATGTTTCTGGCCAGCTTGTCAAGTTTATTGGGAGCCATGCCGTGGTTAGTGGCAGGGGTTCTTTGGAGAGGCTCTCCCCCTTTCGCTGACGGGGGTTCTTGTGGGCTGGCTGGTGGTGTTTTTTTTTTGGAACGGTGGACTTTCACCTTTCTTTTCAGCTCTGTGTTGTTGGCTGAAAGGTGCGGACCGGCTGGTCAGGGGAAACCTTGTGGTGTGCGTTTCCCCTTTCCGGTCGCTTTGTAATCTATAAGAGTGTTTCAGCTCTCTGTGAACAATGTCAATTTTGTATATGATATTGTCTTTGTGCTGAATGAGTTCATGGATTTCAGCTTGGGCCGCTTGCAAGTGTTTTTCGCAGGCCTTGGCTTTAGTGTCTATTTCTTTTAGTTCAGTCTCTGCTCTTGCAAGGAGAGCTTCACCGTTTTGGAGTTTCATGTTGAGCTCCTCTCTGGTTTCTTTCTCTGACTGCTCTTTTCCGTCTGTGTGTAGACGAAGATCAGACAGGGCAGTTTGAAGTCTTTCCACTTCCTTCTGTAGCTTGGGGTCGGTGTCATCCTCTTCCTCGGTTTCGAGGAGTAGTTGATCTAGACGATTGACGATCTGGGCCTCCTCCGCTTGCATCTTTAGCGTTGCTCCTTCATGCTCCAGGGCGATGCGGCTCCTTTCGTGGAGGCGTGCTTGTGCGATGAGCTTGTGAGCGAGGTTTCCGGCGTGTCGGGCCCAGTCTTTGTCGTCGTAGCTTTGGCTCGGTTTGTGAGCCATCAGCTTGTCCAAGTCGGCGTCCAGCTGCTCTTGGCTCGGGGGCTCTGAGTCACTGGCGACCTTGGGCAGGAGTGGAGGTGTTGTGGATCTCAGCCATGTCTCCAGGTTGTCCCAGCGGGCTGCGGGACAGGAAGACCGGAACAATACTGGCTCACTGCGGGCGAGAGGAGCACAGCACACACACAAGAAAGCAAAACCACTGCAAGTTCGTTTACGAGCTAATGAATTATGCTAATACGGGCTATGCCGTCTATGAGAATTTTGGCTAACTGATGCAGACAGTTAGATTGGGACAATTTGCGTAGGTCAGCGCAAGGCCTAAATAAAGATTTTGACAGGGCGGCAGCCTAGTGGGTCACATGGTGACGCTAGCTGCTCAGTGGTCGATCTGTTATTTAGCTGTCCTTTGTGTCATAGGTTCTGTCTCTAGGTGAACTGAAAGAAACAAATCACAACAGAACGAAAAGAAAATAGTGTGATAGAAAAGATTGCAGTAAAATTAAACAGAACAAATTAATAGGTCTGTAATAAAATGGGAGATATACTAACACAAAGAGTGTTACAGGGGATAGGGAGCCTGAGCCTGCTATCCAGCTGGATTTATAGCCGGGCCCACGGGCTAGTGGGTTTACCGGTGGAAAGCCTTATTTAGTTTGCCTGGGTGAATTGAGGTCACTCTGGTTGGAGCCAGCGTCGTGGTTAATCCTTCCGTCGTCCCCACGCTCAACCGCCGTGTCCTCGGGCCTCTCCGTTCATCTCTACCAAGGTGCATTCCTCTCAAACAATCTGCGACTTTGGAGTGCCAGATTTCTGATGACACAGTTTTATGTGTTGCACCAATGGAAAGAGACAGGGAAGTCCGAGGCTCACTCACGGTCCGCGCCGGTAACGCCAGTCAGACAAACCAGCTTGCCGGAAACCAGCCAGAGATGATCGTCAAATCACCACCTGGGGAATTCTACGTACAAATACAGAACAGGATTTAGCAAGCGAAACTCAAAGTGAATTAAGGTTTTCTTGTTTAACCCAATGGGGTAATTATGTATGTAGAAATAAAGGCAAAGACTTTATTAAGTAATAGTAAACTAAAGGAAATTATGATAATGTTGGTAATTATCAAAATGACCTAACCCAAAAGAGAAAATAGAAAATAACGAAAGCCAGAGGCACAAAGGAGGAGGCAGGTAGTAGCGTGTTTGTGTCACTTGAATAGACAAACTTAATTCAAATTTAATTCAAAGAGGGTTAAATTAAATTTAAATAAGCATGTACGAAGAATTAAAGGGAAAATCAGAATAATATCAAATAATCACTAATGATAGCAGTGAAGTATCATCCACAATTATTAGATAATCAAAAACGAAAGGTAGAACTGGAGAGAGCAGGCTGAACGCAGGAGGAAGTGAACCGTAGTAGTGGGTTTTTGCCACCAGGGGGCGCACTTGTGGTTAACCTGGTTGAATCAGCCACCTTAATTTAAATTTAAATTCAAAGGAGTTGAAATCAAATCTAAATATGCGTGTAAGGGGATTGAAAAGTCAAGATGATATCCTATAATAATTAACGACAACAGTGAAGTATCGTCAATAATTATACAATAATCAGAAGGGAAAGGTAGAAATAAAACAATTCATAACGGAATGAAAAGAGAGAAAACAAAATTGACATGAGAGACTTAATTCAAATTAAAGTTAGGAATTTGATATTCCAAACCGAATTTGAATAAGTGTAAGACGAGTTAAAGATCAGCATAATATCTGAGGATAAATCAGATGGCTGAATAGGCAACTTGATTTAAATTAAAATTAAAATTTGTTAAACTCAATTTAAATAAGCGTGTACCGAAAGTTAAAGATCAGAATTATCTCTGATAATAATCAAGATTACTGCAAGGTATCATTAATAATTGTGAAATAATCCAAAGAGAGAAGTAGAAATAAAACAATTCACAACGGAATGGAAAAAAAAAAAGAAAAGAGGAATTGACATGAGAAGCTTAATTCAAATTTAAATTAGGAATTTGATATTCCAAACCAAATTTGAATAAGTGTAAGACGAGTTAAAGATCAGAATAATATCTGATGATAATCACGACTACTGTAAGGTATCCGTGATGGCACATCAAATAAAACCAACTGGAAATTGACCACTTCAAAACAGAATGAAAGCAGGAAAAGTGATAAACCGACTTAGCAGGGGATGCCAGAGGGAGCGCCCCTTTTTAAGTGGGTATCAGTGACTGAGCTGAGAGTCTTAACTTAAATTTTAATTCAAATCTTGTTTGAATCAAATTCAAAATAATTGCAATCAGTCAGGGGCAGGACAATCTAACATCCAATAATATTTAGCACAAGCAGAGCTGTTAATGCACATATATATATTGAAGTTAGACCGCAGAGTTCATTATCACAGGGAAAATGAAAAAGAGAGGAAAAAAAAAAAAACAAGAGAGAATTTGAAAACAAAGTGACCTGTTTGCCAATACCCACACGGTGGCACAATTTAGCTCGCGCAGAATGATGTCACGGAGCGGAAGTAATCAGACTATACTGGAAGGCTGCCCTCCAGTGTTCGTCAGCGGAATTACATTCAGTGTGATTTTACGCTGAGAATTTCTTTCTCCTAACGTCCACACGATGGCGCCATTTGAAGTCATGGGGTTGAAGTAACTTGCACTATTAAGCACTAAAAAGGTGTCTTTAGTGTTTGTCAGCGGAACTGAGCACTCGGCTTCAGAGTGATTTAACTCTGAGTGCGTTTCTATGCGTCAGTTGTCTGCAAAAATCACAATTATTTCAAAATCTTGGCGGATTTTTGGTGCTATATTTCACAAAAGTGTGTGGCAGGATTTCTTCACTGCACTACACGTAAATTGTTGACAACAGGAATTATTCATCTGTTGCTTCGGCTCCCGTACACAGAATCAATTTAGCACTTATGATTCAAATGTGTTAGGTTTACAATTGGTTAGCTACGCCAATTTGTACCAGGAGTTATCGTTAATCTAACGATTATATATCAGGCCTTTTACTACTGAATCAAAGGACTCTCGCTTTGATCAGATTTTACGTCTCACACTAAAAAGAGATTCCTTCGTCTTAATAGGCGGTTTTAAACATATTAAAATGTATCACCTGCAGAGAGTTGTCTTCATCTCAAAACAGGACATTCGTGATATTAACACTGCAGTGTACTCAGCATTTAACAGTGATAAAAACATGTCTATGCATATTTTAGCAGCTGTTAAAATGTGACGTTACTGACTGACGTCGGTTTTTGCCTGTCAGTTAGGAGTGAGTTCGCAGTGCGACTTATCTCACAATTTCAAAATTCCATATCGTGCGTGCACAAAATTATTAATAACCATATAAACAGATTGAAACTGAATTTGCTCATAAAACAAAGTTTGAAATGCGTCGCATTCTCCACCATCTTTGTAGCCACATTGAGATGTGCCTTAATTAGCTCAAATTATGCATAGGGAATTTTAATAATTAATCATGAATATGATTAATATATTGAATATTACAGTTAAATTATCGAAATTGAAAATAGATCGATTGTATATATGAATGATCAATCATAACGAATTATAATTCCTCATTCATATATCAATGGTCTCATTACAGATCGATTATATGGGATAACTTTAAGGGAATCAATTGGCTACCAAACAATCGGTTTGTCCAGCAAACGGCTGTAAGATTAACCCATCAATTAATTCAACAACGTTATCCCTTTTTATAAACTCCAAGAAATCTCAATGTTCCGGCCGTGAACATTAATTTTCTCGTGTTTATAAAATTTACGTTACTGATATAGTAACACTTGTAAAGCTTTTTAGCGAGATATTCATTTCATTGACTTGTAAATGAGCACTTCAGGATCAATCAAGAATATGGTTTTAATAATTGAAACTACGGATACAGAATTCTACATTTGAACACAGGATACATGTATGTACAGTAAACAGTAAAACTAACGAGACAGACGAACAACAAACAGGAGTGAGAGAGAGAGATTGCGAGAGCGCAAGATTGGGAGTGTGAGAGAGAGAGAGAGAGAGAGAGAGAGAGTGAGAAGATGAGATATCTTCTGGTTTGGCAACATTCATCACAGACAGAACCTTTTTAGACACCAAGGATCAACAGATCTCAAATAAGCATAGTAAAACGGATACTTGCAGAGGTACCGCTCTTGGGTGTGACCGATCTGAAAACGGCGTGTGTGTGTATCTCTGTCAGGTGGAGGCCGAGCGTTCGGGTTCGTCCAGCGAGCGCGGCGTGTTTGAATGTCCTTGTAGGTGAAGCTTGCCAGTCTGGTTGTGTTCATTTTCTTCGCGAGAAGACATGAACAGAGGAGACTTCGAAAAAGATAAAATAAACTTGAAGAAAACAAAGAGAGAAACGATGGATCATCACACTAAGGCGATGTCCAGACGCACGAGGGGTCACATGATGAAGCCACGAAGAGCAGGAAGAGCCAGGGAGTTTAGGCAGAGAGTTTTCAGGAAACTTTCCGAAGGGTTTCAGCAGGCAGCCAAGGGAAGCTCGGCGCGTCTCTTTAAGGACACTTAGGTTCACGCCCCTTCTGGCATGAAGGCACCAATCAGCTGGGAGAAAAGTGCCGCGGAAGATTCCTCTTTGTCTTGTCAGGATCATTTATGATGGTATAACATTTTGTCATTCCTACCCAGAAAGATTGTACAGACCGGACAATAGATTTTACAGTAATATCCTATCTATGACTGGTTCAGTCAAGACAAGGCGGTCAAACAGCCACCAGACATGGCAGGTAAAAGTAATAGAACATAGGGTTACATTCATATGCAGAATTACAAGCATTTTAAAGTTGGTTAACACACAATAAAATTGTCAGTACTTCCAGTACGGCATGTGACGACATCTAAGCACAAAATGAATACATTTAAAACATTTAGAGGTACTTTCCTCTGAAAAGTTCCATGGCTGGTGTTTGTGTGTGTGGAATGCGTAATTGTCTGTCAGCACTCAGGCAGCATTGTGAATTGGCTTACTCATTGCATAATGCTCTATTGTTAGGTGGTCAGACCAAGAAGCCCCTAAGGGGTCGCGTGGTCTTCGGCCGGACTCGAGATGGACTCGTGATCTCATCTCGAGTCACATGTCCAGGGCTGACTCAACTCGTAAGCAAAGCATTCCGTTGTTCATTCATTAGAGAAAAATGCTGCATGTGCGAGTCATAGTCAATGATTTAATCAATTCAAAACACTACCCCCTTTGTTTCACGAATGGAAGTTAAGGGGAACTTAACTAAATTAGAATCTAGTTAATTCACTCCCCATACCAGAGCTGGCTCGATTACCTATCTGATTATCACTACAACTTTACTGTTTACCATCACTGAACACTTTACTGTTTACCTCCACTGAACACTTTACTGTTTACCATCACTGAACACTTTACTGTTTACCTCCACTGAACACTTTACTGTTTACCATCACTGAACACTTTACTGTTTACCATCACTGAACACTTTACTGTTTACCTCCACTGAACACTTTACTGTTTACCTCCACTGAACACTTTACTGTTTACCATCACTGAACACTTTACTGTTTACCATCACTGAACACTTTACTGTTTACCTCCACTGAACACTTTACTGTTTACCATCACTGAACACTTTACTGTTTACCTCCACTGAACACTTTACTGTTTACCATCACTGAACACTTTACTGTTTACCTCCACTGAACACTTTACTGTTTACCTCCACTGAACACTTTACTGTTTACCATCACTGAACACTTTACTGTTTACCTCCACTGAACACTTTACTGTTTACCATCACTGAACACTTTACTGTTTACCTCCACTGAACACTTAACTGTTTACCATCACTGAACACTTTACTGTTTACCATCACTGAACACTTTACTGTTTACCATCACTGAACACTTTACTGTTTACCATCACTGAACACTTTACTGTTTACCATCACTGAACACTTTACTGTTTACCATCACTGAACACTTTACTGTTTACCATCACTGAACACTTTACTGTTTACCTCCACTGAACACTTTACTGTTTACCTCCACTGAACACTTTACTGTTTACCATCACTGAACACTTTACTGTTTACCATCACTGAACACTTTACTGTTTACCATCACTGAACACTTTACTGTTTACCATCACTGAACACTTTACTGTTTACCTCCACTGAACACTTTACTGTTTACCATCACTGAACACTTTACTGTTTACCTCCACTGAACACTTAACTGTTTACCATCACTGAACACTTTACTGTTTACCATCACTGAACACTTTACTGTTTACCATCACTGAACACTTTACTGTTTACCATCACTGAACACTTTACTGTTTACCATCACTGAACACTTTACTGTTTACCATCACTGAACACTTTACTGTTTACCATCACTGAACACTTTACTGTTTACCTCCACTGCAGGGTTTCCGTTGTCCGGTAATTACCGGACATTGGCCGGGAAAAAAATGAAATGTCCGCCAAAATTAAATCTCTCCGGTCAAATTGTCCGATTAAAATTGCGTAATAATCCCGCCCCCCTAACACAATATGAATTTGAGAATAAGCCTAAAATGTATAAAGCAAAAATACACCGACCTTTAGGAACAGGCTCTACCTTAGAAAGTTATTAAACAACATCGCATGCTGCATTTTAAATAAAGCGCACGCAGCTGTAATATAGACCTAAACAACGAACGATTGAGTGAGACGTTTCAAATATGGCCAGGTCCATTGATATTGATAAAGTTGATAAATTGATAAAGTTGACGATGCAGACTCGCCATCTTCGCAGTAGTGAACGCGCCTATAGAGAGAAGTGTGCACGCGCCGACGCCTCCGTGTCCTGATTAGCCTATTAGCCTATATTGTCCACTATATTTGCTTCATATTTATTTATCCAGTCAAATATGTTGATGAAACATTGATTAAAATTAATATACAATTTATACAAAACGAAATTTTCAAGCAAAAATAATATTCGAAGATCGCTGGGTTGATTATTATTCGAAAATCGCACCCCTCCACCACATGCACGCACACATGCATTAGGCTACACGCCAGAGCATGTGAGCAAAGCAGAGCGGTGTGACGCTTATTATAAGTAAAAAAAATTAAATATAAGTTTCATATTTATAAAAAATATAATGTTATTATTTTTTTTATTTCATCTATGTTGATTAGGCTATATGAAAAGGGAACCGCATGAGATGAGTAAGATAGGATCATAAGATCACCAATAGGCCTATTTATCGGAAAACATTTGGAATTGGTCAGACATGATTTTGACCAGTTATTTAGTTTTGTTTTGTAGAAAGCCTTTCTTTAAAGTTTATTTCGTTTTGTATAAATTGTATCTTCATTTTAATCAATGTTTCATCAACAAATGTGCCTGGATTAATAAATAAGAATTTATTCATATGAAGTGTGCATTTCTCTCTCTATAGGCGAGTTCACTACTGCGAAGATGTCGAGTCTGCATCGTCAACTTTATCAATTTATCAGCAATTTAAATGTTTCATGCATAATCATTACTTTCGCCGGTTCTTTGTGGCAAGCTTTATTTCAGGTGTTGCGTGATATCTCTGCGCCCGAGTAGCAGTGCTTCGCCTGTGTAGAGTCTCCGCAACGGCGATAGATTGAAACGCGCGTCCGAGTGAAGATTGCGCAACTCGCGCAGCGCGTCGTCCATGCAACTGATAGCAGCGGACACGAGCGCTCAGCTTGATTTAAAAAACAACTGATTTTAGCGCTAGATCTCTTATTTAATAGCGAACTAAATGAATGATCTACTAGTTAACTGGATATTTTTTATTTATTTGTGTTAGGTACATCCGTGCCTCAATGTTTCAAAAAGTGAATGTGTGTGAAACCATAGTAAAAAACAATTGGTGTTGATTGACGCCAATCGGACGTTCATGGTTTTTTCCGTCTATTTGAAAGTTAGGCTAATATAATAACATGTAGCATTCTATACGGCCTGATTATGTCATTTTTTAAGTTATATAGCCTGCCTCCAGTTTTCCTCAACTTGACTAATTAAGAGGCGATATTTGACCGGCATATCATCAAAATGTCCGTTTAACGAAACCTCTGCCGGTCACTTTGACCGGCACCATTTTTTTCTAGCGGAAACTCTGCTCCACTGAACACTTTACTGTTTACCATCACTGAACACTTTACTGTTTACCTCCACTGAACACTTTACTGTTTACCTCCACTGAACACTTTACTGTTTACCATCACTGAACACTTTACTGTTTACCTCCACTGAACACTTTACTGTTTACCTCCACTGAACACTTTACTGTTTACCTCCACTGAACACTTTACTGTTTACCTCCACTGAACACTTTACTGTTTACCATCACTGAACACTTTACTGTTTACCATCACTGAACACTTTACTGTTTACCATCACTGAACACTTTACTGTTTACCTCCACTGAACACTTTACTGTTTACCATCACTGAACACTTTACTGTTTACCATCACTGAACACTTTACTGTTTACCTCCACTGAACACTTTACTGTTTACCATCACTGAACACTTTACTGTTTACCTCCACTGAACACTTAACTGTTTACCATCACTGAACACTTTACTGTTTACCATCACTGAACACTTTACTGTTTACCTCCACTGAACATTTTACTGTTTACCTCCACTGAACACTTTACTGTTTACCATCACTGAACGCTTTACTGTTTACCATCACTGAACACTTTACTGTTTACCATCACTAAACACTTTACTGTTTACCTCCACTGAACACTTTACTGTTTACCTCCACTGAACACTTTACTGTTTACCTCCACTGAACACTTTACTGTTTACCATCACTGAACACTTTACTGTTAACCATCACTGAACACTTTACTGTTTACCATCACTGAACACTTTACTGTTTACCTCCACTGAACACTTTACTGTTTACCATCACTGAACACTTTCCTGTTTACCATCACTGAACACTTTACTGTTTACCTCCACTGAACACTTTACTGTTTACCATCACTGAACACTTTACTGTTTACCATCACTGAACACTTTACTGTTTACCTCCACTGAACACTTTACTGTTAACCTCCACTGAACACTTTACTGTTTACCTCCACTGAACACTTTACTGTTTACCATCACTGAACACTTTACTGTTTACCATCACTGAACACTTTACTGTTTACCTCCACTGAACACTTTACTGTTTACCATCACTGAACACTTTACTGTTTACCTCCACTGAACACTTTACTGTTTACCTCCACTGAACACTTTACTGTTTACCTCCACTGAACACTTTACTGTTTATCTCCACTGAACACTTTACTGTTTACCTCCACTGAACACTTTACTGTTTACCTCCACTGAACACTTTACTGTTTACCTCCACTGAACACTTTACTGTTTACCATCACTGAACACTTTACTGTTTACCTCCACTGAACACTTTACTGTTTACCTCCACTGAACACTTTACTGTTTACCTCCACTGAACACTTTACTGTTTACCTCCACTGAACACTTTACTGTTTACCATCACTGAACACTTTACTGTTTACCTCCACTGAACACTTTACTGTTTACCTCCACTGAACAATTTACTGTTTACCATCACTGAACACTTTACTGTTTACCTCCACTGAACACTTTACTGTTTACCTCCACTGAACACTTTACTGTTTACCATCACTGAACACTTTACTGTTTACCATCACTGAACACTTTACTGTTTACCATCACTGAACACTTTACTGTTTACCATCACTGAACACTTTACTGTTTACCTCCACTGAACACTTTACTGTTTACCATCACTGAACACTTTACTGTTTACCTCCACTGAACACTTTACTGTTTACCTCCACTGAACACTTTACTGTTTACCTCCACTGAACACTTTACTGTTTACCTCCACTGAACACTTTACTGTTTACCATCACTGAACACTTTACTGTTTACCATCACTGAACACTTTACTGGGGCGGCAGTGGCTCGGTGGTTCATGTGGGTTGTCTACAAACCGGAAGGTTGGTGGTTCAATCCTCGGTTCCACCTGACCAAGTGTCGAGGTGTCCATGAGCAAGACACCTAACCCCGGCTGCTCCCGACGAGCTGGATGGCGCCTTGCATGGCTGCCGTCGCCCGTCGGTGTATGAATGAGTGTGTGAATGGGTGAATGTGAGGCAAATGTAAAGCGCTTTGGTGGCCATTGGGTCTGTGAAAGCGCTATATAAATGCAGTCCATTTACCATTTACCATTTACTGTTTACCATCACTGAACACTTTACTGTTTACCTCCACTGAACATTTTACTGTTTACCTCCACTGAACATTTTACTGTTTACCTCCACTGAACACTTTACTGTTTACCTCCACTGAACACTTTACTGTTTACCTCCACTGAACACTTTACTGTTTACCTCCACTGAACATTTTACTGTTTACCTCAACTGAACACTTTACTGTTTACCATCACTGAACGCTTTACTGTTTACCATCACTGAACACTTTACTGTTTACCATCACTGAACACTTTACTGTTTACCTCCACTGAACACTTTACTGTTAACCTCCACTGAACACTTTACTGTTTACCTCCACTGAACACTTTACTGTTTACCATCACTGAACACTTTACTGTTTACCATCACTGAACACTTTACTGTTTACCTCCACTGAACACTTTACTGTTTACCATCACTGAACACTTTACTGTTTACCTCCACTGAACACTTTACTGTTTACCTCCACTGAACACTTTACTGTTTACCTCCACTGAACACTTTACTGTTTATCTCCACTGAACACTTTACTGTTTACCTCCACTGAACACTTTACTGTTTACCTCCACTGAACACTTTACTGTTTACCTCCACTGAACACTTTACTGTTTACCATCACTGAACACTTTACTGTTTACCTCCACTGAACACTTTACTGTTTACCTCCACTGAACACTTTACTGTTTACCTCCACTGAACACTTTACTGTTTACCTCCACTGAACACTTTACTGTTTACCATCACTGAACACTTTACTGTTTACCTCCACTGAACACTTTACTGTTTACCTCCACTGAACAATTTACTGTTTACCATCACTGAACACTTTACTGTTTACCTCCACTGAACACTTTACTGTTTACCTCCACTGAACACTTTACTGTTTACCATCACTGAACACTTTACTGTTTACCATCACTGAACACTTTACTGTTTACCATCACTGAACACTTTACTGTTTACCATCACTGAACACTTTACTGTTTACCTCCACTGAACACTTTACTGTTTACCATCACTGAACACTTTACTGTTTACCTCCACTGAACACTTTACTGTTTACCTCCACTGAACACTTTACTGTTTACCTCCACTGAACACTTTACTGTTTACCTCCACTGAACACTTTACTGTTTACCATCACTGAACACTTTACTGTTTACCATCACTGAACACTTTACTGTTTACCTCCACTGAACACTTTACTGTTTACCTCCACTGAACACTTTACTGTTTACCTCCACTGAACACTTTACTGTTTACCATCACTGAACACTTTACTGTTTACCTCCACTGAACACTTTACTGTTTACCTCCACTGAACAATTTACTGTTTACCATCACTGAACACTTTACTGTTTACCTCCACTGAACACTTTACTGTTTACCATCACTGAACACTTTACTGTTTACCATCACTGAACACTTTACTGTTTACCATCACTGAACACTTTACTGTTTACCATCACTGAACACTTTACTGTTTACCATCACTGAACACTTTACTGTTTACCATCACTGAACACTTTACTGTTTACCATCACTGAACACTTTACTGTTTACCATCACTGAACACTTTACTGGGGCGGCAGTGGCTCGGTGGTTCATGTGGGTTGTCTACAAACCGGAAGGTTGGTGGTTCAATCCTCGGTTCCACCTGACCAAGTGTCGAGGTGTCCATGAGCAAGACACCTAACCCCGGCTGCTCCCGACGAGCTGGATGGCGCCTTGCATGGCTGCCGTCGCCCGTCGGTGTATGAATGAGTGTGTGAATGGGTGAATGTGAGGCAAATGTAAAGCGCTTTGGTGGCCATTGGGTCTGTGAAAGCGCTATATAAATGCAGTCCATTTACCATTTACCATTTACTGTTTACCATCACTGAACACTTTACTGTTTACCTCCACTGAACATTTTACTGTTTACCTCCACTGAACATTTTACTGTTTACCTCCACTGAACACTTTACTGTTTACCTCCACTGAACACTTTACTGTTTACCATCACTGAACACTTTACTGTTTACCATCACTGAACACTTTACTGTTTACCATCACTGAACACTTTACTGTTTACCTCCACTGAACACTTTACTGTTTACCTCCACTGAACACTTTACTGTTTACCTCCACTGAACACTTTACTGTTTACCTCCACTGAACACTTTACTGTTTACCTCCACTGAACACTTTACTGTTTACCATCACTGAACACTTTACTGTTTACCATCACTGAACACTTTACTGTTTACCTCCACTGGACACTTTACTGTTTACCTCCACTGAACACTTTACTGTTTACCTCCACTGAACACTTTACTGTTTACCTCCACCTCCACGAAGTCCAAATCGAGGGGTTAAGGGTCTGTCCATATAAACTTCCCTTGTCCACTAGATGAAGTGAAACACACTTCAAAATGGTTGCGAGATTCACCCGTGGGAGTGCTGAGGGCAGTTTGAGAGTGTGTGTCTAAAAGCGAAGTGGAATTAAACACACCTGAACCAGTTTAGGGCAGAGTATTGACACAAGACTTCACAAACCATGATTTGACTGATTCAGATTCACAAGCTCAGGATTTGATTTGGATATCAGGTAAAGTACATGAACGGTACAACCTCTTTTAAGGAAAGATTGAGCAAATTCCGGGTAGTGTGTGTGTGGTAGTGTGTGTGTGTGTGTGTGTGGTAGTGTGTGTGTGTGTGTGTGTGTGTGTGTGTGTGTGTGTGTGTGTGTGTGTGTGTGTGTGTGTGTGTGTGTGTGTGTGTGTGTGTGTGTGTGTGTGTGTGTGTGTGTGTGTGGTGATTACGTTAGCTATCATGAGACTGTTAGGGAAGACTAAACTGACCTGCTCGATTCGGCCTTTCCGTAGCTCTAATACAGCCAAGTTATTGTAAGCTTCTCCATGGTTGTTGTTGAAAGCCAAGGCCAGTTTGAAGCATTGGTAAGCCAGAGTCAAGTCACCAATGCCCTGCACAACACAGAGAATACACAAACATCTATATGATTAATAACTTGGCTCATGGAATCAGATTATCCATCAAATGTTTAAGTAACACTTTATTTTTAGGTGACGTAGTTACAAGTTACTACATACATACTAGTCAAGTACTAACAGTAATTTATGCGTAATTACAAGTAACTAAACCATACCCTAACCATAACTCTAAAGTACATGTAGGTAATTAATATTACTCAGTACAATGTAACTACGTCACCTTCAAATGAAGTGTATCCAATGTTTCTGCTTTGGGCACAATGGCAACATTTAATACTTTAATACTTTTCCTTCTCAATCAATATGCTATTTTATTACAAACACAAATTTCTAATCCAGCTGATATAGAAAAATCTCAGAAAATCTACAGTAAAAAAGGGATAAAAAG
The DNA here is from genome assembly GCF_029890125.1 of Rhinichthys klamathensis goyatoka. Classification (NCBI taxonomy): domain Eukaryota; kingdom Metazoa; phylum Chordata; class Actinopteri; order Cypriniformes; family Leuciscidae; genus Rhinichthys; species Rhinichthys klamathensis. The sequence continues at coordinate 317,099 of NW_026606595.1, forward strand.
TCATTATACTGTGTTTGTTTGTAGAAGTATACCTGCCTTTTGATGTTCTGTTAAAGGTTTGGTTTCATTGCGTGAAATAAATCTTAATCAAACTCCTGACTCGATATGAATTACTAAGTGTCTAAATCACGAAAGAGTAAGTGAGAACTGCTGAGTGAACACTTTGTTTCGGGCCAGGCTCTTCCTCATCTGCGACTGTCATACGCGTGACCTAAAGCCTGTGTGAGTGTTTCTGCTCACCACTGCAACGTGTCCCAGATTGTACCAGACATCGGCCTGCTCCTCGTCGCTGGACACCAGGGCTAGTGCTCGCTCGAAGGAGGACAGCGTCATGTCATACTGCTGCGCGTAGAAGCAGCACAAGCCCAGGTTATTATACAGCTGGCAGTTAAACACCCCCATCTGCAGCAAACGCCTGGAGACAACCACACAGAGGCTTACACTTTACTGTTTACCATCACTGAACACTTTACTGTTTACCATCACTGAACACTTTACTGTTTACCATCACTGAACACTTTACTGTTTACCTCCACTGAACACTTTACTGTTTACCATCACTAAACACTTTACTGTTTACCATCACTGAACACTTTACTGTTTACCTCCACTGAACACTTTACTGTTTACCTCCACTGAACACTTTACTGTTTACCATCACTGAACACTTTACTGTTTACCTCCACTGAACACTTTACTGTTTACCTCCACTGAACACTTTACTGTTTACCATCACTGAACACTTTACTGTTTACCTCCACTGAACACTTTACTGCTTACCATCACTGAACACTTTACTGTTTACCTCCACTGAACACTTTACTGTTTACCTCCACTGAACACTTTACTGTTTACCATCACTGAACACTTTACTGTTTACCTCCACTGAACCCTTTACTGTTTACCTCCACTGAACACTTTACTGTTTACCATCACTGAACACTTTACTGTTTACCATCACTGAACACTTTACTGTTTACCTCCACTGAACACTTTACTGTTTACCTCCACTGAACACTTTACTGTTTACCATCACTGAACACTTTACTGTTTACCATCAATGAACACTTTACTGTTTACCATCACTGAACACTTTACTGTTTACCTCCACTGAACACTTTACTGTTTACCTCCACTGAACACTTTACTGTTTACCATCACTGAACACTTTACTGTTTACCTCCACTGAACAATTTACTGTTTATCTCCACTGAACACTTTACTGTTTACCATCACTGAACACTTTACTGTTTACCATCACTGAACACTTTACTGTTTACCTCCACTGAACACTTTACTGTTTACCTCAACTGAACACTTTACTGTTTACCTCTACTGAACACTTTACTGTTTACCATCACTGAACACTTTACTGTTTACCTCCACTGAACACTTTACTGTTTACCTCCACTGAACACTTTACTGTTTACCATCACTGAACACTTTACTGTTTACCTCCACTGAACAATTTACTGTTTATCTCCACTGAACACTTTACTGTTTACCATCACTGAACACTTTACTGTTTACCTCCACTGAACACTTTACTGTTTACCATCACTGAACACTTTACTGTTTACCATCACTGAACACTTTACTGTTTACCTCCACTGAACACTTTACTGTTTACCTCCACTGAACACTTTACTGTTTACCATCACTGAACACTTTACTGTTTACCTCCACTGAACACTTTACTGTTTACCTCCACTGAACACTTTACTGTTTACCTCCACTGAACACTTTACTGTTTACCATCACTGAACACTTTACTGTTTACCTCCACTGAACACTTTACTGTTTACCATCACTGAACACTTTACTGTTTACCATCACTGAACACTTTACTGTTTACCATCACTGAACACTTTACTGTTTACCATCACTGAACACTTTACTGTTTACCTCCACTGAACACTTTACTGTTTACCATCACTGAACACTTTACTGTTCACCATCACTGAACACTTTACTGTTTACCTCCACTGAACACTTTACTGTTTACCATCACTGAACACTTTACTGTTTACCATCACTGAACACTTTACTGTTTACCTCCACTGAACACTTTACTGTTTACCATCACTGAACACTTTACTGTTTACCTCCACTGAACACTTTACTGCTTACCTCCACTGAACACTTTACTGTTTACCATCACTGAACACTTTACTGTTTACCATCACTGAACACTTTACTGTTTACCTCCACTGAACACTTTACTGTTTAAATCCACTGAACACTTTACTGTTTACCTCCACTGAACACTTTACTGTTTACCTCCACTGAACACTTTACTGTTTACCTCCACTGAACACTTTACTGTTTACCATCACTGAACACTTTACTGTTTACCATCACTGAACACTTTACTGTTTACCTCCACTGAACACTTTACTGTTTACCTCCACTGAACACTTTACTGTTTACCTCCACTGAACACTTTACTGTTTACCTCCACTGAACACTTTACTGTTTACCATCACTGAACACTTTACTGTTTACCATCACTGAACACTTTACTGTTTACCTCCACTGAACACTTTACTGTTTACCTCCACTGAACACTTTACTGTTTACCTCCACTGAACACTTTACTGTTTACCATCACTGAACACTTTACTGTTTACCATCACTAAACACTTTACGGTTTACCATCACTGAACACTTTACTGTTTACCTCCACTGAACACTTTACTGTTTACCATCACTGAACACTTTACTGCTTACCTCCACTGAACACTTTACTGTTTACCATCACTGAAAACTTTACTGTTTACCATCACTGAACACTTTACTGTTTACCATCACTGAACACTTTAATGTTTACCTCCACTGAACACTTTACTGCTTACCTCCACTGAACACTTTACTGTTTACCATCACTGAACGCGTTACTGTTTACCATCACTGAACACTTTACTGTTTACCATCACTGAACACTTTACTGTTTACCTCCACTGAACACTTTACTGTTTACCTCCACTGAACACTCTACTGTTTACCTCCACTGAACACTTTACTTTTTACCATCACTGAACACTTTACTGTTTACCATCACTGAACACTTTACTGTTTACCTCCACTGAACACTTTACTGTTTACCTCCACTGGACACTTTACTGTTTACCTCCACTGGACACTTTACTGTTTACCATCACTGAACACTTTACTGTTTACCTCCACTGAACACTTTACTGTTTACCTCCACTGAACACTTTACTGTTTACCATCACTGAACACTTTACTGTTTACCATCACTGAACACTTTACTGTTTACCTCCACTGAACACTTTACTGTTTACCTCCACTGGACACTTTACTGTTTACCATCACTGAACACTTTACTGTTTACCATCACTGAACACTTTACTGTTTACCATCACTGAACACTTTACTGTTTACCTCCACTGGACACTTTACTGTTTACCTCCACTGGACACTTTACTGTTTACCATCACTGAACACTTTACTGTTTACCTCCACTGAACACTTTACTGTTTACCTCCACTGAACACTTTACTGTTTACCATCACTGAACACTTTACTGTTTACCATCACTGAACACTTTACTGTTTACCTCCACTGAACACTTTACTGTTTACCTCCACTGGACACTTTACTGTTTACCATCACTGAACACTTTACTGTTTACCATCACTGAACACTTTACTGTTTACCATCACTGAACACTTTACTGTTTACCATCACTGAACACTTTACTGTTTACCATCACTGAACACTTTACTGTTTACCTCCACTGAACACTTTACTGTTTACCATCACTGACCACTTTACTGTTTACCATCACTGAACACTTTACTGTTTACCTCCACTGAACACTTTACTGTTTACCATCACTGAACACTTTACTGTTTACCATCACTGAACACTTTACTGTTTACCATCACTGAACACTTTACTGTTTACCATCACTGAACACTTTACTGTTTACCTCCACTGAACACTTTACTGTTTACCATCACTGAACACTTTACTGTTTACCATCACTGAACACTTTACTGTTTACCATCACTGAACTGTTTACCATCACTGAACACTTTACTGTTTACCATCACTGAACACTTTACTGTTTACCATCACTGAACACTTTACTGTTTACCTCCACTGAACACTTTACTGTTTACCTCCACTTTACTGTTTACCTCCACTGAACACTTTACTGTTTACCTCCACTTTACTGTTTACCTCCACTGAACACTTTACTGTTTACCATCACTGAACACTTTACTGTTTACCATCACTGAACACTTTACTGTTTACCTCCACTGAACACTTTACTGTTTACCTCCACTGAACACTTTACTGTTTACCTCCACTGAACACTTTACTGTTTACCTCCACTGAACACTTTACTGTTTACCATCACTGAACACTTTACTGTTTACCTCCACTGAACACTTTACTGTTGACCTCCACTGAACACTTTACTGTTTACCATCACTGAACACTTTACTGTTTACCATCACTGAACACTTTACTGTTTACCTCCACCGAACACTTTACTGTTTACCTCCACCGAACACTTTACTGTTTACCTCCACTGAACACTTTACTGTTTACCTCCACTGAACACTTTACTGTTTACCTCCACTGAACACTTTACTGTTTACCATCACTGAACACTTTACTGTTTACCTCCACTGAACACTTTACTGTTTACCATCACTGAACACTTTACTGTTTACCTCCACTGAACACTTTACTGTTTACCTCCACTGAACACTTTACTGTTTACCTCCACTGAACACTTTACTGTTTACCATCACTGAACGCGTTACTGTTTACCATCACTGAACACTTTACTGTTTACCATCACTGAACACTTTACTGTTTACCTCCACTGAACACTTTACTGTTTACCATCACTGAACGCGTTACTGTTTACCTCCACTGAACACTTTACTGTTTACCATCACTGAACACTTTACTGTTTACCTCCACTGAACACTTTACTGTTTACCTCCACTGAACACTTTACTGTTTACCATCACTGAACGCGTTACTGTTTACCATCACTGAACACTTTACTGTTTACCATCACTGAACACTTTACTGTTTACCTCCACTGAACACTTTACTGTTTACCATCACTGAACGCGTTACTGTTTACCTCCACTGAACACTTTACTGTTTACCATCACTGAACACTTTACTGTTTACCTCCACTGAACACTTTACTGTTGACCTCCACTGAACACTTTACTGTTTACCATCACTGAACACTTTACTGTTTACCTCCACTGAAAACTTTACTGTTTACCATCACTGAACACTTTACTGTTTACCTCCACTGAACATTTTGCTGTTTACCTCCACTGAACACTTTACTGTTTACCTCCACTGAAAACTTTACTGTTTACCATCACTGAACACTTTACTGTTTACCTCCACTGAACACTTTACTGTTTACCTCCACTGAACACTTTACTGTTTACCTCCACTGAACACTTTACTGTGTACCTCCACTGAACACTTTACTGTTTACCTCCACTGAACACTTTACTGTTTACCTCCACTGAACACTTTACTGTTTACCATCACTGAACACTTTACTGTCTACCATCACTGAACACTTTACTGTTTACCATCACTGAACACTTTACTGTTTACCATCACTGAACACTTTACTGTTTACCATCACTGAACACTTTACTGTTTACCTCCACTGAACACTTTACTGTTTACCATCACTGAACACTTTACTGTTTACCATCACTGAACACTTTACTGTTTACCATCACTGAACACTTTACTGTTTACCTCCACTGAACACTTTACTGTTTACCTCCACTGAACACTTTACTGTTTACCATCACTGAACACTTTACTGTTTACCTCCACTGAACACTTTACTGTTTACCATCACTGAACACTTTACTGTTTACCATCACTGAACACTTTACTGTTTACCATCACTGAACACTTTACTGTTTACCTCCACTGAACACTTTACTGTTTACCTCCACTGAACACTTTACTGTTTACCATCACTGAACACTTTACTGTTTACCTCCACTGAACACTTTACTGTTTACCATCACTGAACACTTTACTGTTTACCATCACTGAACACTTTACTGTTTACCATCACTGAACACTTTACTGTTTACCATCACTGAACACTTTACTGTTTACCTCCACTGAACACTTTACTGTTTACCTCCACTGAACACTTTACTGTTTACCTCCACTGAACACTTTACTGTTTACCATCACTGAACACTTTACTGTTTACCTCCACTGAACACTTTACTGTTTACCTCCACTGAACACTTTACTGTTTACCTCCACTGAACACTTTACTGTTTACCTCCACTGAACACTTTACTGTTTACCATCACTGAACACTTTACTGTTTACCTCCACTGAACACTTTACTGTTTACCTCCACTGAACACTTTACTGTTTACCATCACTGAACGCGTTACTGTTTACCATCACTGAACACTTTACTGTTTACCTCCACTGAACACTTTACTGTTTACCATCACTGAACGCGTTACTGTTTACCATCACTGAACACTTTACTGTTTACCATCACTGAACACTTTACTGTTTACCTCCACTGAACACTTTACTGTTTACCATCACTGAACACTTTACTGTTTACCTCCACTGAACACTTTACTGTTTACCATCACTGAACACTTTACTGTTTACCATCACTGAACACTTTACTGTTTACCTCCACTGAACACTTTACTGTTTACCTCCACTGAACACTTTACTGTTTACCTCCACTGAACACTTTACTGTTTACCATCACTGAACACTTTACTGTTTACCATCACTGAACACTTTACTGTTTACCTCCACTGAACACTTTACTGTTTACCATCACTGAACACTTTACTGTTTACCTCCACTGAACACTTTACTGTTTACCATCACTGAACACTTTACTGTTTACCATCACTGAACACTTTACTGTTTACCTCCACTGAACACTTTACTGTTTACCATCACTGAACACTTTACTGTTTACCTCCACTGAACACTTTACTGTTTACCATCACTGAACACTTTACTGTTTACCATCACTGAACACTTTACTGTTTACCATCACTGAACACTTTACTGTTTACCATCACTGAACACTTTACTGTTTACCATCACTGAACACTTTACTGTTTACCTCCACTGAACGCGTTACTGTTTACCATCACTGAACACTTTACTGTTTACCTCCACTGAACACTTTACTGTTTACCTCCACTGAACACTTTACTGTTTACCTCCACTGAACACTTTACTGTTTACCTCCACTGAACACTTTACTGCTTACCTCCACTGAACACTTTACTGTTTACCTCCACTGAACACTTTACTGTTTACCTCCACTGAACACTTTACTGTTTACCTCCACTGAACACTTTACTGTTTACCATCACTGAACACTTTACTGTTTACCTCCACTGAACACTTTACTGCTTACCTCCACTGAACACTTTACTGTTTACCATCACTGAACACTTTACTGTTTACCATCACTGAACACTTTACTGTTTACCTCCACTGAACACTTTACTGTTTAAATCCACTGAACACTTTACTGTTTACCTCCACTGAACACTTTACTGTTTACCTCCACTGAACACTTTACTGTTTACCTCCACTGAACACTTTACTGTTTACCATCACTGAACACTTTACTGTTTACCATCACTGAACACTTTACTGTTTACCTCCACTGAACACTTTACTGTTTACCTCCACTGAACACTTTACTGTTTACCTCCACTGAACACTTTACTGTTTACCTCCACTGAACACTTTACTGTTTACCATCACTGAACACTTTACTGTTTACCATCACTGAACACTTTACTGTTTACCTCCACTGAACACTTTACTGTTTACCTCCACTGAACACTTTACTGTTTACCTCCACTGAACACTTTACTGTTTACCATCACTGAACACTTTACTGTTTACCATCACTAAACACTTTACGGTTTACCATCACTGAACACTTTACTGTTTACCTCCACTGAACACTTTACTGTTTACCATCACTGAACACTTTACTGCTTACCTCCACTGAACACTTTACTGTTTACCATCACTGAAAACTTTACTGTTTACCATCACTGAACACTTTACTGTTTACCATCACTGAACACTTTAATGTTTACCTCCACTGAACACTTTACTGCTTACCTCCACTGAACACTTTACTGTTTACCATCACTGAACGCGTTACTGTTTACCATCACTGAACACTTTACTGTTTACCATCACTGAACACTTTACTGTTTACCTCCACTGAACACTTTACTGTTTACCTCCACTGAACACTCTACTGTTTACCTCCACTGAACACTTTACTTTTTACCATCACTGAACACTTTACTGTTTACCATCACTGAACACTTTACTGTTTACCTCCACTGAACACTTTACTGTTTACCTCCACTGGACACTTTACTGTTTACCTCCACTGGACACTTTACTGTTTACCATCACTGAACACTTTACTGTTTACCTCCACTGAACACTTTACTGTTTACCTCCACTGAACACTTTACTGTTTACCATCACTGAACACTTTACTGTTTACCATCACTGAACACTTTACTGTTTACCTCCACTGAACACTTTACTGTTTACCTCCACTGGACACTTTACTGTTTACCATCACTGAACACTTTACTGTTTACCATCACTGAACACTTTACTGTTTACCATCACTGAACACTTTACTGTTTACCTCCACTGGACACTTTACTGTTTACCTCCACTGGACACTTTACTGTTTACCATCACTGAACACTTTACTGTTTACCTCCACTGAACACTTTACTGTTTACCTCCACTGAACACTTTACTGTTTACCATCACTGAACACTTTACTGTTTACCATCACTGAACACTTTACTGTTTACCTCCACTGAACACTTTACTGTTTACCTCCACTGGACACTTTACTGTTTACCATCACTGAACACTTTACTGTTTACCATCACTGAACACTTTACTGTTTACCATCACTGAACACTTTACTGTTTACCTCCACTGAACACTTTACTGTTTACCATCACTGAACACTTTACTGTTTACCATCACAGAACACTTTACTGTTTACCTCCACTGAACACTTTACTGTTTACCTCCACTGAACACTTTACTGTTTACCTCCACTGAACACTTTACTGTTTACCTCCACTGAACACTTTACTGTTTACCTCCACTGAATACTTTACTGTTTACCTCCACTGAACACTTTACTGTTTACCTCCACTGAACACTTTACTGTTTACCTCCACTGAACACTTTACTGTTTACCATCACTGAACACTTTACTGTTTACCTCCACTGAACACTTTACTGTTTACCTCCACTGATCACTTTACTGTTTACCTCCACTGAACACTTTACTGTTTACCATCACTGAACACTTTACTGTTTACCATCACTGAACACTTTACTGTTTACCATCACTGAACACTTTACTGTTTACCTCCACTGAACACTTTACTGTTTACCATCACTGACCACTTTACTGTTTACCATCACTGAACACTTTACTGTTTACCTCCACTGAACACTTTACTGTTTACCATCACTGAACACTTTACTGTTTACCATCACTGAACACTTTACTGTTTACCATCACTGAACACTTTACTGTTTACCATCACTGAACACTTTACTGTTTACCTCCACTGAACACTTTACTGTTTACCATCACTGAACACTTTACTGTTTACCATCACTGAACACTTTACTGTTTACCATCACTGAACTGTTTACCATCACTGAACACTTTACTGTTTACCATCACTGAACACTTTACTGTTTACCATCACTGAACACTTTACTGTTTACCTCCACTGAACACTTTACTGTTTACCTCCACTTTACTGTTTACCTCCACTGAACACTTTACTGTTTACCATCACTGAACACTTTACTGTTTACCATCACTGAACACTTTACTGTTTACCTCCACTGAACACTTTACTGTTTACCTCCACTGAACACTTTACTGTTTACCTCCACTGAACACTTTACTGTTTACCTCCACTGAACACTTTACTGTTTACCATCACTGAACACTTTACTGTTTACCTCCACTGAACACTTTACTGTTGACCTCCACTGAACACTTTACTGTTTACCATCACTGAACACTTTACTGTTTACCATCACTGAACACTTTACTGTTTACCTCCACCGAACACTTTACTGTTTACCTCCACCGAACACTTTACTGTTTACCTCCACTGAACACTTTACTGTTTACCTCCACTGAACACTTTACTGTTTACCTCCACTGAACACTTTACTGTTTACCATCACTGAACACTTTACTGTTTACCTCCACTGAACACTTTACTGTTTACCATCACTGAACACTTTACTGTTTACCTCCACTGAACACTTTACTGTTTACCTCCACTGAACACTTTACTGTTTACCTCCACTGAACACTTTACTGTTTACCATCACTGAACGCGTTACTGTTTACCATCACTGAACACTTTACTGTTTACCATCACTGAACACTTTACTGTTTACCTCCACTGAACACTTTACTGTTTACCATCACTGAACGCGTTACTGTTTACCTCCACTGAACACTTTACTGTTTACCATCACTGAACACTTTACTGTTTACCTCCACTGAACACTTTACTGTTTACCTCCACTGAACACTTTACTGTTTACCATCACTGAACGCGTTACTGTTTACCATCACTGAACACTTTACTGTTTACCATCACTGAACACTTTACTGTTTACCTCCACTGAACACTTTACTGTTTACCATCACTGAACGCGTTACTGTTTACCTCCACTGAACACTTTACTGTTTACCATCACTGAACACTTTACTGTTTACCTCCACTGAACACTTTACTGTTGACCTCCACTGAACACTTTACTGTTTACCATCACTGAACACTTTACTGTTTACCTCCACTGAAAACTTTACTGTTTACCATCACTGAACACTTTACTGTTTACCTCCACTGAACATTTTGCTGTTTACCTCCACTGAACACTTTACTGTTTACCTCCACTGAAAACTTTACTGTTTACCATCACTGAACACTTTACTGTTTACCTCCACTGAACACTTTACTGTTTACCTCCACTGAACACTTTACTGTTTACCTCCACTGAACACTTTACTGTGTACCTCCACTGAACACTTTACTGTTTACCTCCACTGAACACTTTACTGTTTACCTCCACTGAACACTTTACTGTTTACCATCACTGAACACTTTACTGTCTACCATCACTGAACACTTTACTGTTTACCATCACTGAACACTTTACTGTTTACCATCACTGAACACTTTACTGTTTACCATCACTGAACACTTTACTGTTTACCTCCACTGAACACTTTACTGTTTACCATCACTGAACACTTTACTGTTTACCATCACTGAACACTTTACTGTTTACCATCACTGAACACTTTACTGTTTACCTCCACTGAACACTTTACTGTTTACCTCCACTGAACACTTTACTGTTTACCATCACTGAACACTTTACTGTTTACCTCCACTGAACACTTTACTGTTTACCATCACTGAACACTTTACTGTTTACCATCACTGAACACTTTACTGTTTACCATCACTGAACACTTTACTGTTTACCTCCACTGAACACTTTACTGTTTACCTCCACTGAACACTTTACTGTTTACCATCACTGAACACTTTACTGTTTACCTCCACTGAACACTTTACTGTTTACCATCACTGAACACTTTACTGTTTACCATCACTGAACACTTTACTGTTTACCATCACTGAACACTTTACTGTTTACCATCACTGAACACTTTACTGTTTACCTCCACTGAACACTTTACTGTTTACCTCCACTGAACACTTTACTGTTTACCTCCACTGAACACTTTACTGTTTACCATCACTGAACACTTTACTGTTTACCTCCACTGAACACTTTACTGTTTACCTCCACTGAACACTTTACTGTTTACCTCCACTGAACACTTTACTGTTTACCTCCACTGAACACTTTACTGTTTACCATCACTGAACACTTTACTGTTTACCTCCACTGAACACTTTACTGTTTACCTCCACTGAACACTTTACTGTTTACCTCCACTGAACACTTTACTGTTTACCATCCACTGAAAACTTTACTGTTTACCATCACTGAACACTTTACTGTTTACCTCCACTGAACACTTTACTGTTTACCTCCACTGAACACTTTACTGTTTACCTCCACTGAACACTTTACTGTTTACCTCCACTGAACACTTTACTGTTTACCTCCACTGAACACTTTACTGTTTACCATCACTGAACACTTTACTGTCTACCATCACTGAACACTTTACTGTTTACCATCACTGAACACTTTACTGTTTACCATCACTGAACACTTTACTGTTTACCATCACTGAACACTTTACTGTTTACCTCCACTGAACACTTTACTGTTTACCATCACTGAACACTTTACTGTTTACCATCACTGAACACTTTACTGTTTACCATCACTGAACACTTTACTGTTTACCTCCACTGAACACTTTACTGTTTACCTCCACTGAACACTTTACTGTTTACCATCACTGAACACTTTACTGTTTACCTCCACTGAACACTTTACTGTTTACCATCACTGAACACTTTACTGTTTACCATCACTGAACACTTTACTGTTTACCATCACTGAACACTTTACTGTTTACCTCCACTGAACACTTTACTGTTTACCTCCACTGGACACTTTACTGTTTACCTCCACTGAACACTTTACTGTTTACCTCCACTGAACACTTTACTGTTTACCTCCACTGAACACTTTACTGTTTACCATCACTGAACACTTTACTGTTTACCATCACTGAACACTTTACTGTTTACCTCCACTGAACACTTTACTGTTTACCATCACTGAACACTTTACTGTTTACCTCCACTGAACACTTTACTGTTTACCTCCACTGAACACTTTACTGTTTACCTCCACTGAACACTTTACTGTTTACCATCACTGAACACTTTACTGTTTACCATCACTGAACACTTTACTGTTTACCATCACTGAACACTTTACTGTTTACCTCCACTGAACACTTTACTGTTTACCATCACTGAACACTTTACTGTTTACCATCACTGAACACTTTACTGTTTACCATCACTGAACACTTTACTGTTTACCTCCACTGAACACTTTACTGTTTACCTCCACTGAACACTTTACTGTTTACCATCACTGAACACTTTACTGTTTACCTCCACTGAACACTTTACTGTTTACCATCACTGAACACTTTACTGTTTACCATCACTGAACACTTTACTGTTTACCTCCACTGAACACTTTACTGTTTACCTCCACTGAACACTTTACTGTTTACCATCACTGAACACTTTACTGTTTACCATCACTGAACACTTTACTGTTTACCTCCACTGAACACTTTACTGTTTACCTCCACTGAACACTTTACTGTTTACCATCACTGAACACTTTACTGTTTACCATCACTGAACACTTTACTGTTTACCTCCACTGAACACTTTACTGTTTACCTCCACTGAACACTTTACTGTTTACCTCCACTGAACACTTTACTGTTTACCATCACTGAACACTTTACTGTTTACCTCCACTGAACACTTTACTGTTTACCTCCACTGAACACTTTACTGTTTACCATCACTGAACACTTTACTGTTTACCATCACTGAACACTTTACTGTTTACCTCCACTGAACACTTTACTGTTTACCTCCACTGAACACTTTACTGTTTACCTCCACTGAACACTTTACTGTTTACCATCACTGAACACTTTACTGTTTACCTCCACTGAACACTTTACTGTTTACCTCCACTGAACACTTTACTGTTTACCATCACTGAACACTTTACTGTTTACCTGACTAGAGGCAGATCTGAACATCACTCACATCAGATGTAAAGCATCTGATCTCATGAGAGTTTCTGCTGGTTACAGGCATATGTGAGGAAGATGAAGTGTAAAAGAAAGCGCTGTCACCTGTAGAAGCGTAGGGCGATCTCTGGCTGGTCTGAGTAGAAATGATTGCTGCCGATACAGGCGATGGCCTCCACGTGTGTGTTGTCCTGCTTCAGGACCTCTTTATAGTATTCAGTGGCCGAGATCACGTTATTCATTTCCTGGAGGACAGTTAGCCAGATCAAGCCACAGTTTGTTCAGCGATGTGAAGATAAAGAGGAATACCTCATGTATGCGTGCGATCCCCGTGAGCAGTGTGACCTCGGCGGGGAAGTGATCCAAGCCCTGCTTAAACACATTCAGAGCCGTGATGGGCTGATCCAGGCGCTGGTACACCTGCACACACACACACACACACACTCTTACTGGGCTTCCTGGGACACAGGCACCTGAGCTGTAGCACTGACCCTCACACACCTTGGCCAGGTAGAGGTAGGAGTCCACGAACTCCTGCTGAGCGAGCGCGGACCGGAACTGCTTCTCTGCTTCCCGGTGCAAACCCAGTCTACGAACACACACATACTCACACTTCATTGACATAAAAAATCACTCTCACTCGCTCTCACTCTCTCTCTCGCTCGCTCTCTCGCTCGCTCTCTCTCTCACTCTCTCGCTCTCTCTCTCACTCTCTCACTCACTCTCACACTCTCTCACTCGCTCTCTCTCTCTCTCTCTCTCTCTCTCTCTCTCTCTCTCTCTCTCTCTCTCTCTCTCTCTCGCTCTCTCACTCGCTCTCACTCTCTCTCTCACTCTCTCTCTCTCTCACTCACACTCTCACTCACTCTCTCTCTCTCACACTCACTCTCTCACTCTCTCTCTCTCTCACTCTCACTCACTCTCTCTCTCGTTCTGGTTAATTCAATTGAATTCATTAAAAACAAATATTACAGGGCTACTTTATTTCACTTCAGAATTCTAGATCTGAGCTGTAGATAATAGGGATGCACGATGATATCGGGACAACATCGGTATCGGCCGATAAAAGCTTAAAATGACCATCATCGGCATCGGCCGATATGAATATTTCTGCCGATGAGTCTTGCCGATAGGGTGGCGTGTTTCCTATGCGCACGTGACGACCGTGAACGAAGCATGAGCGCCAGCAACTTAAACTTCCAACTAGGGGTGTGCCGTGCGTCTCACGGTTTTTGATCGTGGACGATTAAAATGTCTCCACGATCTGCTTTTGAAGAAAAATCATAGTATTGTGCATTCTATCAGTTCAATTCTGGCGCCTTCATCTCAACATACTGTACAACACGACGTACATTCACATCACATGTAAACGCAGAGGTAGAGTTACACTCACGGGACACTGCAATTCACAAAAGTTCATTGTTTGCATGTGCGTCAAAGTCTTGCTAGGTAAACATGTCATCCAG
>NW_026606595.1:337500-347500 GCF_029890125.1 Rhinichthys klamathensis goyatoka
TTCATTCTGCCGGCCCAGAAAAGTTAGTAAAGACATCGTTAAAATAGTCCAAGTGTCTACAGTGGCTCAACCTTAAGTTTATCAAGAGACGAGAATACTTTCTGTGCGCAAAACCCCCCACAAATAACGACTATTCAACTCTTCATGTTCTCCTGTGTGGGCCTCCAGTTCACGAGAGCCACGACACACACACACACACACACATACACACACACACACACACAGAGAGATGCGCAAGAACCGAGAAGATGACACAGATGGGTCTCGATGTTTAAAATGGTTCTAAAGTGAGCATTTCCTGAATGTCCGAATCGTGAGAAACCAACGAGAAAACGTTAAAGTGCCTCACCGATGTCGCACAATGAATGTCTTACCTTTCACACTTTCCCATCAAATGATCGTGAGTGTCATCTTCTCAGTTCTCGCGCATGCGTCGTGGCTCTGTGTGTGTGTGTGTGTGTGTCATGGCTCTCGTGAACTCACTCTGAGTCCCACACAGAAGAAAATGAAGAGTTGAATAAAGACGTTATTTTTGTTGTTTTTTTGCGCACAGAAAGTATTCTCGTTGCTTGATAAACGTAAGGTTGAGCCACTGTAGTCACTTGGACTATTTTAACAATGTCTTTACTAACTTTCTGGGCCGGCAAGTTTCAATTACATAGAAGCCTATGGAGGAGTGATCCAGCTCTCAGATTTCATCAAAAATATCTTAATTTGTGTTGCGAAGATGAAAAAAAGTCTTACGGGGTTGGAACAAAATGAGGGAGAGTAATTACTGACAGAGTTTACATTTTTGGGTGAACTAACCCTTTAACCACAACAAGATCAAACATCATGATACTTCTGTGAGGTTATGTCAACCACAAGAATAGCAAGAACAACATCAAACATCATATTACAATATGCTACGAATAAACAGCGAATAAAGAGTGAATTTTTATTCAATTATGAACATTTAAAAGCTTCTGCTAGAACCAATGAGGTTTATTCTCACAGATCAAGCACACTTCTGTTTATGTTTGCTGATCAATGTTTTTATGTGAATAAAAGCCTAAATTCAATCTGTTCGTCATATAAAGTGATCGAGTCTCTTCAGAAAATTAGGACTAATTTTCTGAACACACGCGGCCACACACGGCCACAGGCGAACACACGCGGACACAGGCGGACACAGGCAGACACACAGGCAGACACAGGCGGACACACAGGCGGACACACAGGCGGACACACAGGCGGACACACGCGGACACAGGCGGACACAGGCGGACACAGGCGGACACACAGGCAGACACACGCGAACACACGCGAACACACGCGGACACACAGGCGGACACACAGGCGGACACACAAGCGAACACGCGCGGACACGCGCGGACACACAGGCAGACACAGGCGGACACACGCGAACACACGCGGACACAGGCGGACACACAGGCGGACACAGGCGAACACACGCGGACACAGGCGGACACACAGGCGGACACACAGGCGGACACAGGCGGACACACATGCGAACACACGCGGCCACAGGCGGACACACAGGCGGACACACAGACGGACACAGGCGGACACACAGGCGGACACAGGCGAACACACGCGGACACACAGGCGGCCACACAGGCGGACACACAGGCGGACACACAGGCGGACACACAGGCGGACACACAGGCGGACACAGGCGGACACAGGCGGACACACGCGGCCACAGGCGGACACACAGGCGGACACAGGCGAACACACAGACGGACACACAGGCGGACACACAGGCGGACACACAGACGGACACACAGGCGGACACACAGACGGACACACAGACGGACACACAGGCGGCCACACAGGCGGACACAGGCGGACACAGGCGAACACACGCGGACACAGACGGACACACAGACGGACACACAGGCGGACACACAGACGGACACACAGGCGGACACACAGGCGGACACACAGGCGGACACACAGGCGGACACACAGGCGGACACACAGGCGGACACAGGCGAACACACGCGGACACAGGCGGACACACAGGCGGACACACAGGCGGACACAGGCGAACACACGCGGACACAGGCGGACACACATGCGAACACACGCGGCCACAGGCGGACACACAGGCGGACACACAGACGGACACACAGACGGACACACAGGCGGACACACAGACGGACACACAAGCGGACACACAGGCGGACACACAGGCGGACACACAGGCGGACACAGGCGGACACAGGCGGACACACATGCGAACACACGCGGCCACAGGCGGACACACAGGCGGACACACAGACGGACACACAGGCACACACAGGCGAACACACGTGGACACAGCCGGACTCACAGGCGGACACACAGGCGGACACACAGGCAAACATACGCGGACTCACAGGCGGACACACAGGCGGACACACAGGCGGACACACAGGCGAACACATGCGGACACACAGGCGGACACATGCGGACACACAGGCGGACACACGCGGACACACAGGCGAACACATGCGGACACACAGGCGAACACAGGCGGACACACAGGCGGACACACGCGGACACACAGGCGAACACATGCGGACACACAGGCGGACACACGCGGACACACAGGCGAACACATGCGGACACACATGCGAACACACGCGGCCACACAGACGGACACACAGACGGACACACAGGCACACACAGGCGAACACACGTGGACACAGCCGGACTCACAGGCGGACACACAGGCAAACATACGCGGACACACGCGGACACACAGGCGAACACATGCGGACACACAGGCGGCCACACAGGCGGACACACGCGCACACAGGCGAACACACGCGGACACAGGCGGACACACATGCGAACACGCGCGGACACAGGCGAACACACGCGGCCACAGGCGGACACACACGGACGGACACACAGGCGGACACACTTGGAACCAGCCGGACTCACAGGCGGACACACAGGCAAACATACGCGGACTCACAGGCGGACACACAGGCGATTACATGCGGACACACAGGCGGACACACAGGCGGACACACAGGCGGACACACAGGCGGACACACAGGCACACACAGGCGAACACACGTGGACACAGCCGGACTCACAGGCGGACACACAGGCGGACACACAGGCGGACACAGGCGGACACACAGGCGGACACAGGCGGACACACAGGCGGACACACAGGCGGACACACATGCGGACACACAGGCGGACACACAGGCGGACACACAGGCGGACAAAGGCGGACACAGGCGGACACACAGGCGGACACACACGCGGACACACAGGCGGACACACGCGGAGACAGGCGGACATAGGCGGACACACAGTCGGACACACAGTCGGACACACAGGCGGACACACGCGGACACACAGGCGGACACAGGCGGACATAGGCGGACACACAGTCGGACACACAGGCGGACACATTAGTGACGTTTGCAATGATAAGAAGATCAGTGTGGAGACACAGATACGCCTCACACCATCAGATTCAAGATTTCAGTGTAGCTTTAAACAGCAGAGGTCAGAGGTCAGAGGTCACCTGACAGCTGGAGTGGGTGCTCCGCCCTGGCTCGTTCCCAGAAGTCTCAGCGATGTTCCTGGACCTGACAAAACCAAGCAAGAGGGAGATCGTCAGTTCCTGCAGGTGTAATGCCCTGAACATCTGTGTCAGGCGCTTACAGACAGTAGGGGGCGCTGTCACACAACTTCTGAGAGAGTACACAATCTCCTGATCAAAACACAGGAGAATCAGCAGGAACAAGCGGTAGAAGCATTGCTGACGCACGTTATAGTCTTTTGACGAAAAAGCTATTTTCTCCGCGTTTTGTTCAAAATGTTGCTTTTTTTAATGAATCTTACCCATATTCAAGTGTTGATGAAAAAGAATGCATGAAGCTAGAATAAAACGGGTGTTTGGTTTAAAAGCAGAGGCTCTGATCTTTCTTTGGATATATTGCTTATTCAGATATTCAAACAACAAAATATTCTAAAGGCCAAACTTTTTGTGAAAATTATCAAAAATGCTGCTGGTGCAGGACACTTTCTTATAAAACGCTGACGAGGAAAGAAGTGCAGTTCCTGTAAAGGCCTAAAGATGTTGAAAGACAACACTGAATGTGTGTTGATGTGTGTGTGCATGACTTTACTCACGTGCCACCTGGGCGATGGAGCTCTCGTCCAACATCATCTCAGCGATGCCCTCCTGATCCACCTCCACCTCATCCACGAACACCATCTCCGTCAGAGCCCGAGTCTTCAAGCTCCACGCCGCCTAAAACATCATCATCATCATCATACTCTTTATCATCATCATCACAACCCTCATCATCACCATCCAGAACACCACATCCGTAGTGACATGAGTGCACAGTAGTAAACGCTACGGCGATCGAGACTCAGGGTTTATGAGCTATACTGGGACCAGCCACCGGGGGGCGATCAAGACTCTGGGTTTATGAGCTATACTGGGACCAGCCACCGGGGGGGGGGGGGCGACCGAGACTCTGGGTTTATAAGCTATACTGGGACCAGCCACCGGGGGGCGATCGAGACTCTGGGTTTATGAGCTATACTGGGACCAGCCACCGGGGGGCGATCGAGACTCTGGGTTTATGAGCTATACTGGGACCAGCCACCGGGGGGCGATCGAGACTCTGGGTTTATGAGCTATACTGGGACCAGCCACCGGGGGGCGATCGAGACTCTGGGTTTATGAGCTATACTGGGACCAGCCACCGGGGGGGGGCGACCGAGACTCTGGGTTTATGAGCTATACTGGGACCATTCACCGGGGGGCGATCGAGACTCTGGGTTTAAGAGCTATACTGGGACCAGCCACCGGGGGGCGATCGAGACTCTGGGTTTATGAGCTATACTGGGACCAGCCACCGGGGGGCGATCGAGACTCAGGGTTTATGAGCTATACTGGGACCAGCCACCGGGGGGCGATCGAGACTCTGGGTTTATGAGCTATACTGGGACCAGCCACCTGGGGGCGATCAAGACTCTGGGCTTATGAGCTATACTGGGACCAGCCACCCGGGGGCGATCGAGACTCTGGGTTTATGGCCTATACTGGGACCAGCCACCGGGGGGCGATCGAGACTCAGGGTTTATGACCTATACTGGGACCAGCCACCGGGGGGCGATCGAGACTCTGGGTATATGGCCTATACTGGGACCAGCCACCGGGGGGCGATCGAGACTCAGGGTTTATGACCTATACTGGGACCAGCCACCGGGGGGCGATCGAGACTCTGGGTTTATGACCTATACTGGGACCAGCCACCGGGGGGCGATCGAGACTCAGGGTTTATGAGCTATAAACGGGACCAGCCACCGGGGGGCGATCGAGACTCTGGGTTTATGGCCTATACTGGGACCAGCCACCAGGGGGCGATCCAGACTCTGGGTTTATGACCTGTACTGGGACCAGCCACCGGGGGGCGATCGAGACTCTGGGTTTATGGCCTATACTGGGACCAGCCACCGGGGGGTGATCGAGACTCAGGGTTTATGACCTATACTGGGACCAGCCACCGGGGGGCGATCGAGACTCTGGGTTTATGGCCTATACTGGGACCAGCCACCGGGGGGCGATCGAGACTCTGGGTTTATGACCTATACTGGGACCAGCCACCGGGGGGCGATCGAGACTCTGGGTTTATGAGCTATACTGGGACCATCCACCGGGGGGCGATCGAGACTCTGGGTTTATGAGCTGTACTGGGACCAGCCACCGGGGGGCGATCGAGACTCTGGGTTTATGAGCTATACTGGGACCAGCCACCGGGGGGCGATCGAGACTCTGGGTTTATGAGCTATACTGGGACCAGCCACCGGGGGGCAATCGAGACTCAGGGTTCATCATCATCTATAAACCATCACAACCCTCATCATCATCATCTTCATCATCTATAAACCATCATAACCCTCATCATCATCATCATCATCATCTATAAACCATCACAACCCTAATCATCATCATCATCTATAAACCATCACAACCCTCATCATCATTATCTTCATCATCATCATCTATAAACCATCACAACCCACATCATCATCATCTATAAACCATCACAACCCTCATCATCATCATCATCATCATCATCTATAAACCATCACAACCCTCATCATCATCTTCTTCATCATCTATAAACCATCACAACCCTCATCATCATCTTCTTCATCATCTATAAACCATCACAACCCTCATCATCATCATCATCATCATCTTTAAACCATCACAACCCTCATCATCTTCATCATCATCATCTATAAACCAGCATAACCCTCATCATGGGTGAGTGATGTAGATGAGTGATGTAGATGAGTGATGTAGATGAGTGATGTAGATGAGTGATGTAGATGAGTGATGAGTGATGAGTGATGTAGATGAGTGATGTAGATGAGTGATGTAGATGAGTGATGTAGATGAGTGATGTAGATGAGTGATGAGTGATGTAG
Source organism: Rhinichthys klamathensis goyatoka (assembly GCF_029890125.1). NCBI lineage: Eukaryota > Metazoa > Chordata > Actinopteri > Cypriniformes > Leuciscidae > Rhinichthys > Rhinichthys klamathensis. The sequence goes on from NW_026606595.1 coordinate 343,966, forward strand.
ATGAGTGATGTAGATGAGTGATGTAGATGAGTGATGTAGATGAGTGATGTAGATGAGTGTTGTAGGTGAGTGATGTAGGTGAGTGATGTAGATGAGTGATGTAGATGAGTGATGTAGGTGAGTGATGTAGGTGAGTGATGTAGGTGAGTGATGTAGATGAGTGATGTAGGTGAGTGATGTAGATGAGTGATGTAGGTGAGTGATGTAGATGAGTGATGTAGATGAGTGATGTAGATGAGTGATGTAGGTGAGTGATGTAGATGAGTGATGTAGGTGAGTGATGTAGATGAGTGATGAGTGATGTAGATGAGTGATGTAGATGAGTGATGTAGATGAGTGATGTAGATGAGTGATGAGTGATGTAGATGAGTGATGACTGATGTAGATGAGTGATGTAGATGAGTGATGTAGATGAGTGATGTAGATGAGTGATGTAGGTGAGTGATGTAGATGAGTGATGTAGGTGAGTAATGTAGGTGAGTAATGTAGATGAGTGATGTAGGTGAGTGATGTAGATGAGTGATGTAGGTGAGTGATGTAGATGAGTGATGTAGATGAGTGATGTAGATGAGTGATGTAGATGAGTGATGTAGATGAGTGATGTAGATGAGTGATGTAGGTGAGTGATGTAGATGAGTGATGTAGGTGAGTAATGTAGGTGAGTAATGTAGATGAGTGATGTAGGTGAGTGATGTAGATGAGTGATGTAGGTGAGTGATGTAGATGAGTGATGTAGATGAGTGATGTAGATGAGTGATGTAGATGAGTGATGTAGATGAGTGATGTAGATGAGTGATGTAGGTGAGTGATGTAGGTGAGTGATGTAGATGAGCGATGTAGATGAGTGATGTAGGTGAGTGATGTAGGTGAGTGATGTAGGTGAGTGATGTAGATGAGTGATGTAGGTGAGTGATGTAGGTGAGTGATGTAGATGAGTGATGAGTGATCTAGATGAGTGATGTAGATGAGTGATGTAGATGAGTGATGAGTGATCTAGATGAGTGATGTAGATGAGTGATGTAGATGAGTGATGTAGATGAGTGATGTAGGTGAGTGATGTAGATGAGTGATGTAGATGAGTGATGTAGGTGAGTGATGTAGATGAGTGATGTAGATGAGTGATGTAGATGAGAGATGTAGGTGAGTGATGTAGATGAGTGATGTAGATGAGTGATGTAGATGAGTGATGTAGATGAGTGATGTAGATAGGTGAGTGATGTAGGTGAGTGATGTAGGTGAGTGATGTAGATGAGTGATGTAGATGAGTGATGTAGATGAGTGATGTAGATGAGTGATGTAGATGAGTGATGTAGATGAGTGATGTAGGTGAGTGATGTAGATGAGTGATGTAGATGAGTGATGTAGATGAGTGATGTGATGTAGGTGAGTGATGTAGATGAGTGATGTAGATGAGTGATGTAGATGAGTGATGTAGATGAGTGATGTAGATGAGTGATGTAGATGAGTGATGTGATGTAGGTGAGTGATGTAGGTGAGTGATGTAGATGAGTGATGTAGATGAGTGATGTAGATGAGTGATGTAGATGAGTGATGTAGATGAGTGATGTAGATGAGTGATGTAGGTGAGTGATGTAGATGAGTGATGTAGATGAGTGATGTAGATGAGTGATGTAGATGAGTGATGTGATGTAGGTGAGTGATGTAGATGAGTGATGTAGATGAGTGATGTAGATGAGTGATGTAGATGAGTGATGTAGATGAGTGATGTGATGTAGGTGAGTGATGTAGGTGAGTGATGTAGATGAGTGATGTAGATGAGTGATGTAGATGAGTGATGTAGATGAGTGATGTAGATGAGTGATGTAGATGAGTGATGTAGGTGAGTGATGTAGGTGAGTGATGTAGATGAGTGATGTAGATGAGTGATGTAGATGAGTGATGTAGATGAGTGATGTAGATGAGTGATGTAGGTGAGTGATGTAGGTGAGTGATGTAGATGAGTGATGTAGATGAGTGATGTAGATGAGTGATGTAGATGAGTGATGTAGATGAGTGATGTGATGTAGGTGAGTGATGTAGGTGAGTGATGTAGATGAGTGATGTAGATGAGTGATGTAGATGAGTGATGTAGGTGAGTGATGTAGATGAGTGATGTAGATGAGTGATGTAGATGAGTGATGTAGATGAGTGATGTAGATGAGTGATGTGATGTAGGTGAGTGATGTAGATGAGTGATGTAGATGAGTGATGTAGATGAGTGATGTAGATGAGTGATGTAGATGAGTGATGTGATGTAGGTGAGTGATGTAGATGAGTGATGTAGATGAGTGATGTAGATGAGTGATGTAGATGAGTGATGTAGATGAGTGATGTAGATGAGTGATGTAGATGAGTGATGTAGATGAGTGATGTAGATGAGTGATGTAGGTGAGTGATGTAGATGAGTGATGTAGATGAGTGATGTAGATGAGTGATGTAGATGAGTGATGTAGATGAGTGATGTAGATGAGTGATGTGATGTAGGTGAGTGATGTAGATGAGTGATGTAGATGAGTGATGTAGATGAGTGATGTAGATGAGTGATGTAGATGAGTGATGTAGATGAGTGATGTAGATGAGTGATGTAGATGAGTGATGTAGATGAGTGATGTAGATGAGTGATGTAGATGAGTGATGTGATGTAGGTGAGTGATGTAGATGAGTGATGTAGATGAGTGATGTAGATGAGTGATGTAGATGAGTGATGTAGATGAGTGATGTAGATGAGTGATGTAGGTGACTGATGTAGATGAGTGATGTAGGTGAGTGATGTAGATGAGTGATGTAGATGAGTGATGTAGGTGAGTGATGTAGATGAGTGATGTAGGTGAGTGATGTAGATGAGTGATGTAGATGAGTGATGTAGGTGAGTGATGTAGGTGAGTGATGTAGATGAGTGACTGCTGCGCTTGTTTAACTGAGAGAACGAGCAGAGAGAGTGAAAGCCTCGGTCGCGCACGCACATTCTCACCCCCAATTTCCACCAACTGCGGAACGGCTGCGGATTTTCCCTATTCCAACAAGAACAATAGTTAACTTTATTTACACAGCCTACTACTTTCCCAATACATTCAAAAAGGAACCCACATAAACATCTAGCATTTTATAAGTTGATTATATTTAATTATAAATATAGTATTAGAATCACAATAATCTCCAAAAAAAGGGAGATCAGCAGGTCAGCGCAGAGTTGTTTCCCCTGTACTCCTCTGGATGGAAACAAACTGTTGCTGGTTTTGTGGTTCTGTTTATAGAAACTATCCTGTTATATCGCGCGATCAAACGTAAATTCGCGAGATATCGTGTGTCCTCGTGACTTCAGCTGTCAGTCATGGCCGCAGCCGTTCCGCAACAAATCCGTATCTGGTAGGTATCGAAGGACGGCGGAGCACGGAGCCGATCCGCAGCCGTTCTGCAGTTGGTGGAAATCCGGGGTCACCGTCTTCAAACGGTCTTGCTCTCTCTCTCTCCCTCCCTCGCGCATATTAATGAATTGAGTTGACTGGATATCTCTGAGAATACACGATGGTAAAAG